>NC_047667.1:22289422-22589422 GCF_011762505.2 Arvicanthis niloticus | reverse complement strand
CTGTCACCCACACCCACCTGATGACGATGCACGCTGAGGGCACCTGCTGCATCCCCCCACCCTTAACACCCACGGGCACTTCCACACTTCTGTCCTGAAGGCCATTCCCTGGTTTAATTATTTGCAGATCTTCTTTCTCTTTGGAGTCTCCCAAAGTCCAAAGACTCTTCAATGATTAAACCCAGAGACACGGAGAGGAAGGGGCCCACCCCTGGGCCTTTGGAATGGGCTGGGTGATTAGGTCATCACTGATCTCTGTTGTGAATCTGAAGATTATTTCTCTCCCAGAGAAGCTGAGAAGCGGTGTCACCATATCCCCAACCCCCATCTTTCCTGAGGCAGCTTTGCCTGATGCCGAGCTCTCTGTCCCTACAAGGAACTGGGCCATGATGGGTGTTTACTCAGTTTCTCTCATTTGGAGGCCTCCCCTTGCTGCCACACGTTTCTCTTTGTCTTTCTCCAAGCCACTAGGCTTCCGTGCCTTGGCCTCTGTCAGAGCAATTGCCCCTGCACACGCAGCCTTCCTTCCCTGAGCTCCTGTGCTTGCTTTCCCAGGCCTGTCCTGGAAAGGAAACAGCCAGAGGCAGGAGGATTCCTAAAAATACACTGCTATTTCCTAGCGGCTGGGTGAGCAGGAGGTGGGCAACATCACTGCAAGCTACAGCCGACTTTTAGCTCCACCATCCCTGGGGTGCAGAGGAGTGTCTGGGAAAGAAAGTATCTGGAGACTGTCCTGAGCTGCAGAGGTCCGCTGTGTAGTTATCTGTGATAATCCTGCCTTTTGTTTCTATAGTGCTGAGACTTTTTATTGATTTCATTTTGCTCAGAAGCACAATGACCTCATCTGTCCTGGGCAAGGAGGCAGACTAGATGGGAACCCCCCCCCCCCTTGAAAAACAAGGCAGCTAAAGCACTTTCCCAGGTCAGAACCAGAACCCGTGCCTAGGAGCTGGATCAGCCAGTAAAAGTGCTAGCCTGGCGGCCCAAGTTCAATGTCCAGAACCCATACAAAAAGCAACATGTCACTATAATCCCATTATTCCCACGGCGAGAGGGAAGGCAGAGACAGGAGAATTGCCTGGAAGCTCACAGGACCCCTAGTCTAGAGTATATAGCCCAGCTGCAGAAACCTTGACACACACACACAAACACACACTCACACACATACACACAGATACACACACACCAACATAAATAAATATTCAAAACCAGGATCCCAGTCTTCTGGCTCACATCAGAGTGATTGTCTGTCTAGCTTTACTGAGACAGTACTGGGGTCTCATGGAAGGGGTGGGGTGGTAGAATTTTCTTTGAAATCCCTTAGTAAGACCACCTCCCCCATGAAAGATCTGGGTCTCCTGACCTCTTACAGGTCCTTCTTGAGTCTGAGTGTTGTCTTGCTCAAGAGCAGTGCCTTCTGTAGAACGAAGGATGTTCAGAGTGGCCAGCACTGGCCCCTGCTTTAGGTCAGATTCAGTGCTTGAGTAACCTCAGTTCCCAGGAATGCTGGGGAGAGGGTTCGATGGGTACTCTTATTTTGGGATGAGGTAATAGGATCAGAGGCATTAACATGCCCTGAGTTGCACAGCTAATAAGAGGCAGGAAACAAGATTTGAGACCAGGACTTCCTGAACTCTGAAGCAAATGACTTTAACTGTGAACGATGTACCTGCCATGGTTGGATACCCTCCTGGAGGGAGGCACCCCCCTCCGTTTGGGTTACTGTTGCAAAATGCATAGACAGGATTTGTCTGAAACAACAGGCCTTTCTCACAGTCCAAGGCCAGGGTGCTAGCTGCTTTCTCCACTAGCATTGACATTTTACCTTCTCCGAGCCCCCCTTCCCAACCACCTGCCATGTCAAAGGTCAGCAGAATGTATGATGAGAAGCCTTTTCCCACCTGTAAAGAAACTTGTGCTAAAACAAACCTCTGAAATCAAGCAAGATAACATTCATTAAGTCTTATAAGACCGCTGAGCTATGTCCCTCTATAGTCTGCCCAGTGAGCATGGTGGCACCTGCTTGTCAGTGCATCATTTCAGAGGTCACGAGTTCAAGGACAGCCTGAGGTACATCACAAGACCTTATCTTTTTTAAAAAGTAGAAAGATAAGAAAGAGGGGCTGGGTGAATGGCTTAGTAGGTAAAGTTCTTGCCACCAAAGACTGAGGATCTTAGCTTCGATCCCCAGCACCCCAGAAGCAGCATTGAGGGTGCAATCCAGTGCTGTGTAGGCAGAGACAGGAGAATCCCTGGAGCTTGCTGGCCAGTCACACTAGCTGACCAGGTCTAGTGAGGAAGCCCGTCTCAAAAACTAAAGTACAGAGTGACTGGGGAAGACACTTGATATTGACAACTGGCTCTAAGTGCACACACGTGCACACACACACATATGAATTAATGTACATGCATTCACCACATACACGTCCATATACATATGAATGTATACACATGCATACACTACACATACATATGCACACACAGGAATTCATACACATGCATACACCACACATACATATGCACACAAATATGAATTCATACATATGCATTCACCACACACATATGCACACACATATCAATGCATACACATGCATTCACCACGTATACATATGTACACAAATATGAATTCATACACATGCATACACCACACAAATGTGCACACACACATGAATTCATACACATGCATTCACTATACAATGTGCACACACATATGAATGCATACACATGCATGTACCACACATACATATACACACATATGAATTCACACACATGCATACACCACACAAATGTGCACACACACATGAATTCACACACATGCATTCACTATACAATGTGCACACACATATGAATGCATACACATGCATACACCACACATACATATGCACACATACGAATTCATACACATGCATATACCACAACACACATGTACACACACATATGCACACATACACATGAATTCATACACACGCATTCACCACACACACATCACAATATGTAAAAAAGGAATAAAAAACAAGAGAAATGAACAAGGAGGGGGAGGAAGAAAAATGGTGTCCCCTGCCATCTGTTAGCCTCCACTCAGGTGGCTCCCATCCGGTTCTCCTCGTCTTCCAGTCATAATTCCTTGTCTCACTTCCTTTTCTGTCTGAACAGAGGCAAAGAATCCCCCAGAGCTATGGCCATTTTAGCATCCAACATACAGCAGGGTTCTGAACACATCACGCTTGCAAGTTTTGAGGGCCGATGTGTTGGCACACCAGTGTCTGGTCCAGTGCCTTCACTTTGGCTTCTTAATGTCTAGAACTCAGTATGGTACAAAAGAGAATAGTTCTCTCTCCAGAAGGGGATTCCAGCACCCTGTCTCACGGCCTCCTCAGCTTACTGACTGGGTTAGCAGGCCTCTGGTCTCCTGGAGTCTGTGTCCAGAGGTCAGGTGAGCTACACTTGGTTTGGAATTGCTCAATGAAGCCCAGAAGGGGAATGCCAAGGGGTCCCAGCAGCCACAGTGAGTCTTCCAACGAGCCTGTCTTGTCCCCCACCCATGCTATGCTAGATCACCATATCTCAAGTAACACAAAATTCCCTGATTTGTAGTTTACTGACAGTGATGGAATTAAGACTTCTACAACCACCAATGTCATGCCACCAGGAATTAAACTCTCCTGAGCTCATCACACTTGGGAGTTTCAAGAGCTTGTGCGGTGTCACTCGGGTGTCCCTTCCAATGCACCTGTTGTAGCTCCCAGGTGTCTCTGATTCAGGGGCCGTGTTTGGCTTTGTCTCAGTCCCTGGCAGGTGTCTGATGAACAGTCTGGGAAAACCAGACCCAGACGCTCCATCTCCCCAAGCACCCTGGTTCCAGCCACAGGGGAAAGGAGCAAACAGTGGGAAGCCTTGATGTCTGAAAAAAATTTTTTTTCTTTTAAGGAGTTCAAAGTAGTTCTGCGTCTGATCTTCCCTTAGCCTCCCGATACTCTGGGGAGGTGGGGAAGACAGCAGAAATTATCTCAGTATGCCCCTGAAAGATGGAGCCACTGAGGCCCCAGAAATCTCAGACAGTTGGTTCAAGGCCACTACTAGCAGTTGGGAACAGAGCTGATGTGGGAGCCTTAGCATGCCGCATAGCTCCCCCCACCCCCACCCCGCCACCTGCTCTTGACCCACGGAAGGAAGCCTGGGTGAAGAAGCAGGAGAGCTCCCTGTGGTTTTCCCAGACAGAACCCAGGTCTCAACTTCTCAGCTCTCCTAGTCTCAGACCACACACCCTTAGTGCCTCCAGGGGAGCTGGCCCGACAGGCTTCCCTTGGGGCGGAGCCAGCTCTGTCTCCGCTCATTAGCAGGTCTGTTTCCAGGTGGATCTAGCACTGGGTCATTAAAGCAATAAACAAGCTGCTGATTGTCGGGTGGGCTAGACCTGGCACCCACGCTCCCTGCATTGTACTGAGTTCCCGCGGGCCCACACAGCCCCTGAAACAATGCCTCACTTCCTCCCAGGAAGCTGCAGACCCAAGCCAGCCTCCTGGGCTCGCCCACGTGCTCTGGCCAAGCCATTGTCTCGGAGTCCTACGGATCCAGCCATTCCCATGACCAGGGAAGTTGTATCCTCTTTGCAGTCCAAAAGGAGGGGGTCAAGTGGCCAGGACAAAGAGCTGTCGTTTCCCAGTGGGTGCTACTGCCAAATCTCCAGGCTCCTGGTCGGGAGTTCCAAAGCTCTGGCTATGCAGGGTCCATGACCCAGCCTCTCCCTGGAATATGGATACAGAGCAGAATCTAGACACAAATGCAGGAAAGGAGCCCTGACCACGCCTCTTAGTCAGCGGGTCTCAACCTTCTAATACGGCGACCCTTTAATACTGTTCCTCATGTTGTGGTGACCCCTCAACCATAAAGTTATTATCTTTGCTATTTTTAACTGTACTTTTGCTTGTACTTTTGTTATGAGTCCAAGTGTAAATGTTTGTGTTTTCCGATGGTCTTAAACGACCCCTGTGAAAGCCTCCGGTTGTGACCCACAGATTGAGAAACCCTTAGTCTTCCAGACTCCCTTTCCTTAGGCTTGACTAGGCTTGCTCTCTGTCACCAGAATATTTCTGAGTATATCCCCTTCACACACATACATACGCACACATGCACATATACACACATATATACATATGCACACAAGCACACTGGAGACAGCCCCGGCTACAGGAGGAATACTGGCAAACTCAATGGTTTCTTTCTCAAAAGAAAATTCTAAGGGGCATTCTTTTTCTCATTCCCAGAATTGAGAGGAGGCTTGCTATGCGGGAGTCACAGAAAATCTGGGGTTCCACCTATCCCTCCTCTCTCTCTCTCTCTCTCTCTCTCTCTCTCTCTCTCTCTCTCTCTCTCTCCTTTCTTTTTTTTCCCTCTGCTGCTAGAGATTGGATCCAGGCTCCTATGAATTCTGTGCACGAATTCTACCATTGAGACCCATCCACAACTGTTGGGTTGTGGGTTTGGTTTCTTGCTTTCTTTCCTCCTCCTCCTCCTCCTCCTCCTCCTCCTCCTCCTCCTCCTCCTCCTCCTCCTCCTCCTCTTCCTTTTTTTTCCTTCTTTTCTTTTTTTTTCTTTCTTTTCTTTTTTTTTTTTTTTTCGAGACAGGGTTTCTCTGTGTAGCCCTGGCTATCCTGGAGCTAACTCTGTAGACCAGGCTGGCCTTGAACTCAGAAATCTACCTGCCTCTGTCTCCCAAGTGCTGGGATTAAAGGCATGTGCCACCACTGCCCGGCTCTTTCTCTCTCTCTCTCTCTCTCTCTCTTTCTTCTTCTTCTTCTTCTTCTTCTTCTTCTTCTTCTTCTTCTTCTTCTTCTTCTTCTTCTTCTTCTTCTTCTCTTCTTCTTTTTTTTTTTTGAAATGAGAACTCACCATGGTAGCTCTGAACTCTGAACCATGGTGTAGACCAGGCTGGCTTTAAAACCACAGAAATGCACGTGCCTCCCAAGTGCTGGGATTAAAGGTGCGTGCCACAACGCTTTGCAAGCTTTTTTTTTTTTTTTTTTTTCTTTTTTTATTGAGACAGGGTCTCCAGATATGTAGCTCAGACTCCCTTAAACACCCCATACTGAACCTATCTCTTGAGTGCTGGAATTATAGGTGTGTACCACCATGGCTGACTTTTCCTTTTCAACATCTCCTTTTGGGATACCTTATGGAATGAAGCCTTAAGGCACAGGTGAGGACGTGGGACAACACGAACTTAGATCTAAAAGAGGATGAGATTAGGGTAAGGAAACTAGAATGCCACGGCCAGGTCTGTGGGAACATATGTGCAGTCTAGGAAAGGCTGTGCCAGAGGCCCTTAGGGAAGTGTTGAGGGCTGAGGCAAATGTGCCAGAGACGCTGTGTGCAGTCCTCTCCTCTGCCAAGACCCGAAGGAGCGGAGGAAGCTGGTGTGTCTGAGGCCCAACTGTGTATCTGTCCAACACAGTGCAACACAGCTTGGCCCAGAGCCCTGAGGTAACTTATCCTGAAGCCAACTGTAGAGCTGAGGTAGAGCTGTGGTCTACTAGAGGCTTCTGATTGTGAAGGCAGGTGAGGAAAGATCTTGGCTGGGGGCAGTGGGGACAGGCAAAGAGCCTTTCACAGGGGAAGGAGCCCAGATGTAGATGGCTCTGGAGTAAAAGACAATAAAAATATGTGAATGAGTGTGTGTGTGTGTGTGTGTGTGTGTGTGTCCAAAGGTGAGTTCAAGACTGCCTTCACATTGCCTCAGTGTAGACCCAGCAAGGTGCGTTCTCTCTCTCTCTCTCTCTCTCTCTCTCTCTCTCTCTCTCTCTCTCTCTCTTTCCCTCTCTTTCTCTCTCTCTCTGATTCATTTCTCCTTCATTCTTGTGTTTATTGTGAGATCACTTGAACTTGGTGTGGTGGTGTAAGGCCAGCACTTGGGAGGTGACACAAAAGAATCAGGAATTCAAGGTCCTCCTTGGCTATTTAGTGAGTTTGAAGCCAACTCCAACTACTTAAGGTCATGTCTCAAAAACAGAGCAAAACAAGCAAGCAAACAAAACACAGGAATAAAGAAACAAGAAAAAGAAAAACCATCAGGAAGACATGTAGGTCTATTCCCAGACTCTCTTGCTGTATGTTCTGTAGAGGAACCCTTCTCTGGCTATAATATTGATGACAGAGCTTCACAACAAGGTGACATGAAAGCTACTTTGCTCTTCTTTCTTAAGATAGCTTTAGATAGTCTAGGTTCTTTGAGTTTCCAATTTGCCAACTTTAGACTTAGCGTGCCATCTTTGGCAAAAATTACTGAGTGACTGTGATTGCACTGCATCCAGAGTTCAGACTTAGGAGAGTTGACATTTTTTTTTTTTTTTTTTTTTTTTAGAAAAGACTTATTTTATATATATGAGTATTTTGCTTTTATGTATGTAAGTGCACCAAGTGCATGCCTGGTGCCTGTCGAGGTCAGAAGAAGGTGTTGGTTCCTCCAGAACTGGGGTTATAGAAGGTTGTGAGCCCCCATGTAGGTGATGAGAATCAAACCTGGGTGGTCTGCAAGTACAAGTGTCTTAACCACTGAGCCAGTTCTGCAGCCTGAGAATAAACTCTTCCTGCAGCTAGACAGAAAACTCCGCAGTTAAGAGATGTTCTGCTCTTGCAAAGGACTAAAGTTTGATTCCTAACAGCTCACAATTGCCTATAACTCCAGCTTGGGGAGACGGAGGGGATTGATGTGTGTACCCTACACATATATGCATATGGTTTCAAAAAATATATGGGAGCTGGAAAGATGGCCCAGGGGTTGAGAGCACTTGCTGTTCTTCCAGAGGACATGCATTCAGTTCTTAGAACCCATATCACAACCACCTTGTAATTCAGCTAAGGAGAAGAGATACCCTATTCAGATGTTCGTGGTCCGTACTGCAGCCTAAACCCATGTTGATGTCCATGGTCTGGGTTGCCTCTGAGGGCCTTGTCTGGGTCCATGGTCCTCCTGCAGCCTGGGGCAGTGTTTGTGGTCTGTGATATACCCAGAAACCATGTGGAAGCCCATGATCCGTGCTCCCACTGACTGTGAAGGAACAAGGAGGCTACTTTTGCTGTAATATCAATGACTTCAGCAACACAGTCAAGAGGGAGGGACATGAAAGGCTTCTGTGAGAATCCTTAGCTCCCCCCCAAAAGTAACAGCATAGACAAGAAACCACTTAAAAGTATGATGGGGATGCTGAAGGGTAACTCTCCACAATTGATGGTTTCTGGTGGGCGTGAGGAGAAGAGGGACTCAGTTCTATTAAAGGGCAGGCCATTGAGAGTTTGACAGTGTTCCAGTGAGTATATAGATAACACAATTTGAACTTATTTTTTTAAAATTCTTATTTTTATTTTTACTTTTTGAGGGGAAGGGAAGGTCACAAGCAAGGGTTGGGGACAGACAAGAACTGGAAAGTGAGTGTGATCGGGTTTGCATGGTGTGAAATTCCCAGAGAATCAATAAAAATGTATTGAAAAAAAAATGGGAGCTGGAGAGATGGCTCAGCAGTTAAGAGCATTGGCTACTCTTCCAGAAGACCCAAGTTCAGTTCCCAGCACCCACAGTGTGGCTTGCAACCATCTGTAACTCCAGTCCCAGGAGACCTCATGCCCTTTTAGCCGGGCGGTATGGCGCACGCCTTTAATCCCAGCACTTGGGAGGCAGAGGCAGGCGGATTTCTGAGTTCGAGGCCAGCCTGGTCTACAGAGTGAGTTCCAGGACAGCCCGGGCTATACAGAGAAACCCTGTCTCGAAAAACAAAACAAAACAAACAAACAAACAAACAAACAAAAACAAAAAAAAAAAAAAACAAAAAAAAAAAAAAAAGAAAAAAAAAAGAAAGAAAGAAAAAAGAAAAAAAAGAAATCTTTAAAGGCTCATGGTGGCTCTCTGGAGGGAGAGGCAGGCTGATTTTTGTGAGTTTAAGGCCAACCTGTCCTACTTAGTAAGTTCCTGGCCAGTGTGACTCTGAGACTTTATTTTAAAAACATACATGTATATACACACACACATATATATGGACTCTTGCATGGCTTTGGACTTGACCAGACTAGAGCAACAGGGAATGGAGAAACAACAGATACACATACAAAGATCTGTTAGGCTGTGCACTCTGATGGAGATGCACAGGCCATCAGGAAACTCAGTGTATTTATTCCATAAGCTCAATGAGGAGACAGACAAGTTTATTATACACAGCTGAGTGAGGAGGCAAGCTAGCAAGTCTTGGCAGGGGAGTCTCTGTCGGGGAGCAGTTCCTGAAAAAGTCATCTAGAGGACAGAGCTGTGGTTGACACCCTCGCCACACACTGTCAACCATAAGTACTAAAGCCCTGGAAAGGCCTGGCAACTCACATGGGTCTGAGGCATTGGGTCATGGTCCTTCATGTTGGCCATGCTCAGGTCAACAGTATGCATCCTTATAGGTTGTACTCTGTGTGCCTAGACTCTCATCCATGAATATGGTATATCTCTTCATATATTTAGATTTTTGCCAAGGACCAGCCTCAGCTTGGAGAGGGGTTCCTGAGAAAAGGGGTGTCTGGGAGCAGGAAAACAAACAACTCAAAGTCAAATCATGGGTTCAAGCTGACAGCCTATGTTCTGCTCGAAACAGCTTTCTAGAAAGCTCTCTGCTCTGTGTTCTGCTTTTCTCTTGCTATTCTAAAGAATACTCTGGATCCAAATCTCAGTCTTATTTATATATCAATTCAGTTATTACCCCAGGTTCCCTTTTGATTATCCCATGAATCAACATCCCATGACCCCAACCCCTTGATTCTTAGAAAGAGATATCAAGTACGATCACAGACAATAAGATAGCTGGGTGGGACCCTGCTCTGAAATTACCATTCCTATTGCACCTGGACCTGGACCTAAACTCCCTCTGTTCCATAGACGTACACATACACTTACACATGTATATGGACTTTTGCATGGCTTTGGACTTGACCAGACTAGAGCAACAGGGAATAGAGAAACTTTAAACTGACCTTGAACTCAGGAATCTGTCTGCCTTTCTAAGCATAAAAAACTTAGCTGGGTGGGATCTCCTGTGATCACCTCTCCCTAAAGCTCTTTATCCCCTTCCTTAGTATCTTTCTGACAAGTTAGCTCATAGTGCAGCTGCCTCTGTTCCTTTAAATCTGTGAAGTTCCTTATACAATTCATATTGTGTCCTTATATTTTGCATAGTTGAGGAATTATATATATATGTATTTTTTTTTAACTCAAGTTTTCAGAGTTCTTTCCCACAGCCATAAGGGCTGTCCTGAAGGTCACAGTATTCTCTGATTATCATGGGATCATTAGCCTTGGTAGAGAAGATATTCCTCAAAGGATGAACATGAGGTAAAAGATATATATTGAAACTCATGAAAGCCCACGCCCTGCTGACTTTGCTCCAGGGGCAGGAACCATGTCACACCATCTCTTGCACATGGCCAAGCAGGACTCAGCAGACTTTTAATTTCTCTCAGAAATGTTTTGGGCTGGAGAGATGGCTCAGTGGTTAAGGGGACCGACTGCTCTGCCAGAGGTCCTGAGTTCAATTCCCAGCAACCACATGGTGGCTCATAACCATCTAATGGGATTGGATGCCCTCTTCTGGTGTGTCTGAAGACAGCTACAGTGTATTCATACAAATAAATTAAATAAGTCTTTAAAAAAAAAGAAATGTTTTATAGTCTTCAGTGTAAATGTCTTACTGTTTATTAAATTTATCTCTAAATAGTCCATATTTGATAATGCTACTATAAATAGTACCTTATTTCATTTTTCAGTGTATATAACTCATGTGTATATAATGTCAAAACTGGGAACTTATGAATGCTAGGCTAGTACTCTACCACTGGGATGGAATGGAAGCCACATCCCCAGCCTCTTACAATTGGTTATTGTACCACTGTACAATATTCTATATTCTATAATATTGTATATTCTATAACCTATTTGAGTCACTTACTGGGTCTCAAAATTTGTTGAAATATTCTTAGGGTTTCCCATATGTACTATATTAACTGTAAATAAATTTAATAAAATAATAAAAACCGTCAATTTCTTTGTTTTCCTATTTCCTAGTTGAGCATATTTATAACTTCTAGAAAGGCTGAAAGAGACACTAAACTCAATCCTCAGAACAAACAAAAACCTACAACAAACAGGGATTGGAGATATGGGTCAGTGGGTAAGAGTATGTGCTCCTCAAGCAGGAGAACCTGAGTTCAAATCCCCAGTACCCATTTAAGGATCAGGGTGTTACAGGTTGCACCTACAACCTCAGCACCATGGGTGCTGGTCTGGGGCTTGCTGGCTACCAGCTTACCTACAGGTTCAGTGAGAGACGCTGTATCCAAAGAATAAAATAGAGACCGATAGAGTAAGGTGCACATGTCTTCTCTGGCCTACGTGAACATGTACACAGATGTACTTACCCCGCTATACATATGTACATACCTCTCTCTCTCTCTCTCTCTCTCTCTCTCTCTCTCTCTCTCACTTACACACACACACACACACCCTACACATATCATACACACAGCAAACAAACAAACAGGCATAACTATTTTTGAGCCCTGCCTTCCTGGATTACTTCCACTTGATCCTAATGTTTTATTCTTTTTATATATTTCTGAATTCAATTAAAAATAATTAAGGCTTTGTGTCTGTGCTCATGGGGTACGCTAGTCTGTGGTATGCTTTACTTATGTCATTGACTTCCTTTCAGGGTATTGTCTCATAGATAGAATGAAGAGAAATGTTTCTTCTCTCTGTTTTGAAATGCTGTGTGATTGAAATTATTTTCAACTTCAACTGTTTGATAAAATTGTGTACTGTTTTGGTGGTGGTGGTTTTGGAAAGGGATAGTGAGACAGGGTCTCACTCTGTGTGCAGCTCAGGCTGGCCTAGAACTCACTATGTAGCGCAGCCTGGCTTCAAGTTCATGGTAATCCTGTTGTGATTATAGACATGTGTCACCAGGCCCAGCCACATTCTTATTGTGAGAACAAGCCTTAATAGGTAGAGAACTATTTACATTTTCTATTTTTTTCTGGGGCCAGTTTTGATAATACATGTGTCCCAAGTAGTTTGTTCATTTCATCTAAGTTGCTAAATTTATTCCACAACATTGCTAATAATACCTTTTTATTGTTTTAGCTTGGCTTGAGGTTTAGGGGGTTCTGAGACTGGGTCTTATGTAACTCAGGATGCCCTAAGCTTTGCTATGTAGCCAAGGATAATATTGAATTTCAAATCTTCCTGCCTCTACTTCTCAAGTGCTGGAATTACAAATATTCACCTCCATGCTGGTGCTCGAAAACCAGTGCTTCACAAATTCCAGGCAAACACTTTGAACCGACCCCTACCTCTAGCCTCAACATGCCCTTCTTATCCTCTCCACTCCTGTAGGATCTGAAGTAATGGCACCCTGTCTTTTTATTGCTGATACTGAAAGTTTGTGTCGCTTTTTGTTGTCAATCAGTCTGGCTAGAGGATTATTGATCTAATTGATCTTCTCAAGGAACCAGCCTTGGACTCATTGATTCCCTTTATTTTTAGTCTGTTTTTCTTTTCAGTGATTTCTGTTCTTTTCTTCCAGCATTGCCTTGGGGAGGACACAGCAGAGAACCGGCTTGCACTGCCGTCTCCAGTTATAAACCACCACCAAGAGTCTGTGAAAAGTCAGCTCAGACATAGTTCTGTGGATCCTCTCTGTTTTATAGGAGAACACAAATCTAGAGGTGAAAATCAGTATTGTTCAGGTCCCTTAGCCATCTCATTCCTCCTTCACTGATGGATTCTTGCAGGAAAACATGTAAGATATATTTCAGGAGTTTATACTGTGTTCCAGAGGCTGTCTTTAAGGGGGGGAAAGATGCACAAATCACTCTCTTTGCTTTCAAAATCATTCCAGTAAAAACAAAATGAAGCAAGCAAACAAAAGCAAAACCATGTTCCAGTTTACTGAGGAAGACAGGAAGTTCAGCCAACCCCACACAGGCCCCAGAACAGAGTCTTCCTGGGGTGACATGAGAGCTTGGGGGCGGGGCATGGTGACTCCGATGGCTGCTGTGGATGAGAATGAGGATGGGAATGAGGGGTCAACACACTTCAGAGAAGACTTTTGGAGTAGATCCACCGGCAGTGGATACCTCTGCAGTCCTAGCCCTTGGGAAGCAGACGCAAGAAGGACCAGGAGTTCAAAGCCAGCCTGAACTATGTGAGACTATCTCAATAAATAATAGAAGCTACAGATGGAGCCCAGTTGGTAGAGTGTTTGTTGAACATGCAAGAAGCCCTGGGTTCCATCCCCAGCGCTGTATAACCTGTCTCTGATTGGAACACTCCTGCAATGCCAGCACTTGGGAGGTGGAGGCTGGAGGATAAGATGTTCAAAGTCATCTTCAGCTGCAAAGTGAGCTTTAGGTCAGCCTGGAACGTATGAGACCCTGAGTAAATAAAACAGAGCCGGTGTGGAACATGAGTCCCTTCATGCAGACTGGCCTTGACTTACACCGACTGTATGGTCTTTCCCTGGGGCTCCAGTCTTGTGACTGGCTTGGACTCTAAACTCACTGTGGGCAGGTAGCTTCAGTCTTTTCCACTGGGTTGTCTGACACAGCAGATGACCCAGATGCCATCCTCCGTTTATGGTTTGATCTGTCATCCATTGTAACTTCTGTCTGTTCTAGGTATTAGAAATCAGTCATTAGACCAATACACACACTCACTGAGAAGAGATCATTCTTGGGTACTATTATGAGCACCAAGTGGTGGGGAATCACTGGATACTTACTGCCATGATAGTCTCATAGACTGACTACAGTTTTTAAAGAATCTTGTCAAAGCAGTAGTGGCTTATGCCTTTAGTCCCAGCATTCCAGAAACAAAGGCTGGAGGAACTCTGTGAGTTCAAGGCCAGCCTGATCTACAGACCTAGTTTCTAGTTTCAGGACAGCCAAGGTTACACACGCACATGCACACGCACACACACACAGAGTCCTGTCTCAGGAAACAAAACAAAAAAGGAGAAGAAGGAAGGAAGGAAGGAAGGAAGGAAGGAAGGAAGGAAGGAAGGAAGGATGAAAGGAAAGAAGGAAGGAAGGAATCTGGAAGTCAGGCTGGGTGTGGTTACCCACACCCTTTATCCCAATCTTCTGGAGGCCAAGACAGGTAGATCTTTGTAAATTCAAGGCGAACCTGGTCTAAGTATCAAGTTCCAGGTCAACTATGCCTACATTGTGAAACCCTGTCTCAAAGAAAATAAATACATGAGCAAACATGAAGACCCAGCTTGCCTTCTCAGACTCCAGAGAGTGGACAGGAGGAGCAGGGCAGGTTTGCATGGATTCAGAGGCCCAGTCACACAGTGGTCAGATAATGCCCCATCAGGCACCCTGATGACCACAGAGGGCTCTCCTTGCTTACAGTAACCTCTTAGGGACAGAGCTAATTCTTTTCTAAAAGTTGTCCAACTGATAAGACTCCAGCCTGGCCACTCTTTAGCTCTTAAAATGTCTGACGGTTTTAAGGAGAGAACTAGCGTCTCAGAGAATTGATTCTCCTGCTGGAACAAAGGCTCCTGTCACTCGGGCTTACACAACCCGAGTTTATTGTCCTGTGGCTGTTAAGGAACAAGCATTGCAGGGCTTTACGAGGGCTCCAGGAGCAGGGCCCCCGCCAGACTTTTCACCGATGCTCAATACTCTTCTTTTATCTTATGGCCTGGGAAAACGGCTGCAGCTCCTGCCGCCATGCCTACATTCCAGCCAGTGACAGGAAAAAGAGAGGGGAGAATACCCCACTTTCTTCTGTGAGACATGACCAGGAAGTTGCATGCATCTTTCTGCGCAGGTCTTGCAGGGCAGAACCAGGAAGTATGCATCTCTCAGCTTTACTGGGCAGAACCAGGAAGCTGTAACTTCTGCCTAGGGCAGACTCCAGGCACTTGCCCATCCTCAACAGCCAGAAGAGGCTGAGAAACGCAATCTCTTTATTGATAGTCATTTTCTCAGTTAAACTTGTATTAGCCAAGAAGGGAAAAAACTGATATTGGGGAGACAGCAGTCTCCCAATGTCCCAGCAGTATTTTCCACAAGAACCCTGTAATCTTGCCTGGAAGAAAGACAAAAGTGTTCACAACATAGTCAGGTACCTAAACTCTTACTAGAGTGTAACTTTATTATTTTTCACTGCTGAGACAGAGCCCAGAGTCTCACACATGTCAGGCAAGTTTTCCACTGCCAAACCACAGTCTAGCCCCTAGGATATCAGCCATTTGATGGTGTGTAATATGAGAGAGTTAGGTCAATTCAACGGCTCTGTTTAGCTTTGAAACAGGATCTGTTTGTGTAGTCTGAGCTGACCCACACTATGGAGAGCAGGCTAGCCTCTAGTTCACTGCCATCTTTATCCTACCTCAGCCTCTTAGGTGCTGGGATTATACATGTGAGCTTGAGAGATGGTGTCAGCTGAGGCTGGTCTGGGGCTGATCTTTCTGCCTCTTTCTCCCAAGGTGGTTATAGGCATGTGTTACAGCCAGCATCTGAGTAGCAATTCTACTGTGTGGCACTCTAAGACTACCTATCTTCCTGAGGGAATTTTATCCTTTAGTGTCCTATACCATAAGGAGAGGCTAGCTTTGAGGCCAACGAGGCATTAGGGGTTTCTGCAGAGCCAGCTGGGAAAGCAAAGGGCATGTAGCCTCTGCAGCCTCCTCCCCGTGGCATCTGGGCTAGCCTTGAAGCTTCTCCTGAGGGCTGTGTTCCCATCCTCCACATTTAATAAGCTGAGAGCATTGAAAACAGTTTTTTTTTAAATAGCAGAAAATACAACAGACAATAAAAAGATAAACTCAAAAGAAATAAAGAGATGGTTAAAAACAGTTAAAGGGGAGAGGGGACAACAGGCAATAAAGTAAGAACTAAAAATAAGCCAGATATACTAAGAAGAAATTAAAAGATAGAACAAAGACACGATAAGGCAAGGGTTAGAAATAAAAGACACTGAAAAAAGAGATAATATAATAACAATAAATCTAGACGATAAGAGGAGATAAAAGGAAATAATATGAAATAGCTAGAAGAAAGACACAACAGATTAAAAATGACAGAGATAAGTAAAATCATTAAAACTCCAACAATAAAAGACCAAAGAGATGAAAACAATAAAATGTATCAAAAGGCTAAAGCAGCAGAAGCTCCAGCAGGTGTGGTGACCCAATCTATAACCTGAGTGCTTGGGAGACGGAGGCAGGAAGATTAGGAGTTCGTGGTCATCTTCAGTCACAAAAGAGTCCCAGGCTAAACTGGCCACATGAGATGCTGTCTCAAAAAAAAAAAATGAAAAAGAGAGCAAAAATGTATACATGTCCATGTATGAGTGTACGTGCATATATGTATTAAAAGGCTGGGCTGCAGGGGAGGGTAGCAGGGTAATAGACAATTTCCTTCCAAGGTAATGTAATACTGCAACATAAGTACACAAGTACACAACCCATGGCTTATACAGACCATAGCCTCTGAGCATCTGTAACAACTGCATCCCAGAAGGAGGAGCTCACATGACAGAAGTTATGGACTCCCAGCCCTGGAGGCTGGCAATCATGGTCCAGGAGAGAGTGGGGCTCTGAGGGAGGATCTGTCTCAGGCTCCCCGCTAGCTATCACTTGCAGATGGTCCTATGGCTTTTGCATGTTATCAGCCCCCTACATGGTTTTGGGTCCAGATATCCTGGTTTCATAAAGATACTGTAAGTCAAACTGAAGTAGGGCTTGCTGTAATGACCACATTCTAACTAAATCACTTCTGTAGAGACCCTATCCCTGCCTGGCATGCTGATACATGCCTTTTATTTCAGAGTATCTCTATGAGTTTGAGGCCACCCTGGTCTACAAAGTGAGTTTTAGGACAGCCAGGGCTTCACAGAGAAACCCTGTCTCAAAAAAGCCAAACAAACAAACAAACAAACAACAAAGGAAGAAAGAAGGAAAGAAAGGAAGGAAGGAAGGAAGGAAGGAAGGAAGGAAGAAAGAAAAAATGTCTTCTCTCTTGTTCCAAAGCAGACATGCCAATTTGTGTAGAATGCTGGAACAAAATTCTGAAGACTAGGTAATTTACAAACAACAAAAATGTTTAAGTTCAAAACCAGCCTGCTCTACAGAGCAAGTTCCAGGACAGCCAGAGCTACACAAAGAAACCCTGTTTCTAAAGGATGGGAAGGAAGTCTGACATCCAAGTAACAGGTAAGGGTTTGTTCCTCAAAGAGGGCATCTTCTGTGTGTTCTGACCATGAAACCTCAGCCCACACAACACAGCCAGCTTCCCAAGTCACCTTGGAGAAGAAGCACACAGTGGAATCCTGAAGGTCACCCAAAGATCATGCAGTTAAATCTCCCCAGTGGCTGAGGAAAAACAGCCAGGCAGCCAACTTGGAGTGGTGGTTCACACCTTGTATCCTGGCACTCTAGAAACGGAAGCAGGAAGACCACCACAAGTTTGAGGTCAGGCTGGACTCCAGAGTGAGTCTATCAGTGGAGAAAAGACTTGCCCCAAAATGTTACCCGTTTATACCTCTTACTCAGACTAACTAGGCCAACAGAGTGCAGGCCCCAGGCTGCTTCCTGGAGAGTTGGCTTTGTCACTGGGAAACCTTCGGCTTTGATTTCACAATCTGCTGTCACCATTTAAAGCTCCTCATAACTCTTGATCCGGGGACTCTACACTTCATTTTGCTCTGGGCCTAACAAGCACAGAGTTGGTTCCCTCTATTGCCTTATCCTATGACAAGTCTGGAGAAGGAAGAAGGAAGTCAGCGCCGCAGTCAAGCTGGCTTTGATCAGGCGCTGTCTTTGGGTACAGTTCTTAGGACAAAGTAAGCCCTTCAGAGGAAGGGCTCGGATGCCTTTGATTTGGTCTTCCTTAATTCCCCAGCGGGCTCTTAGGGATCCAACCTTGGAGCCGATCTCCTCAAATCTCTCCTCTTGAGACTTGGCCAGTCCTAGCCCTGCTCCCTTTAGGATCTCCCTGGTCACCCTGGCAGAATCCCAAAGTGGTGCGAAAAGGGAGGGACAAAAAGAAAAGTGAAAGGATCGGCCTCTCTGGATGGCCCCTACTCCTCCTCCTCCTCCTCCTCCCTTGCCACCCCCACCCCGTTGTCATGGAGACCGGAACAAAGCCTCTCTTTCCCCTCTTTTCTGGATTGTTAATTGTCTTTACTCCATGGTGCCTTTGTTAATTGTTGCCAGTCCCTCCCAGTATAGGGATCTAGGCTCCTCTATACAGGGAAGAGGGGTTTTTAAAAAGTTAGGTGATGGGGGTGGGGCGCGCTAAGCTTGGCTGGTGTGGAAGTGAAGGGCCCCTGAAGCAGACAGAGGCAGTTTTTCCTACAATGCTCAGGATTCTGGGAACAAAAGGCTTTTTTCACCTTCCTCCCTTTAACTTCCCCCCTTCCTCCTTCAATCAGCTGCCTTCTCAGGTGGGTAGGAAGAGGTGGGAGAGGAGAAAGGAGAAAGGCAATGCATCCTGAGTGCATACAAGTGGGCATTGATGGGTGTCTTCTCAGAGGCAGGTGGCTCTTCCTTCCAAGTGAAGCAGGAAGACATATACAGCCTGCTTATTACCCCAGCATGAAATCTGGATGCAAGTGGCTGGAGAGGTGGCACAGTAGTTAGAGGACCCAAGTTCAATTCCCAGCACTAACACTCACAAACATTTGTAAGTCTAGTTCCAGGGAATCTGACACCTCTGTGGGCTCCAGGCATACATGTGGGACACACATATGCAGGCAAAATATTCATTAAAACACATGCATACACATACACAATAAATGTAATGTAAAAATGTACAGAGTTGTGTTTTGGGGGTGAGGGGCAGATAGTGAGAGAGGGGTGGGGGAGGAAGACACATGCACAGGCCAGGCCCTAGAGTAAGAATGATCAGCCTTAGCCCTCACAGTGACTAAGATGTGAAGGATAGAGTGGGGTGTGTGTGTGTGTGTACACTGTGTTAGGGGTGGTATGTGTTGGGTCTTCCCATTGGAAGACAGAGCTGACCGTCCCAGGGAAAGCAGATAGCTGTTTGTTTTCCTAGGGTCTAGGATAAGATGTGGGTGTTAGGAACACTCCAGAGCTGGTTTATATGGTTCAAATCCTATATTGATTTATTCCATGTGGCTTGCCTTGCTCACCATACCTGTAGCAATCACTGCGACATCAACTTTTGCAAATGAGTCAGAAGGTAGGAGCTTCCGAGTTTCAACTATGTCTCCCTGAGGATAGGTTTTGGGGCATTTATGGTGGTCTGAAGCATGGGGAAATGTGACAGGTGTGGTGTCCTTAGTATGCTCCAGTTAGAAATCCTGACCTCCTGAGGTCAAAAGGTCACCTCTCAGACACCAGTACAGGCCTAAGGGAAGGGCAGTAGCGGTTCCACTCCTTGTAAAACAGACAACAGAGCACCTGTAATTCCCACCTCCAGGAGAGTATTTGTTTGGTCAGTATTAACAAGACCTGATATCATCAGATAAGCCCCACTAGGTGGGCCTGCACAATCTAACCCAACCTGCTTGATGGCTCTCTCTAAGCTTTAGACAGAGGAGGACCAAATAGGTACTGGAAGCTGGCAAGGCAAAAGCAGACAAAAATTCCATCCTTCCTCCTCTTTCTGCTCCTCCCTTCGCTTTCTGTTTCAGCAACTTTCTCAGGAAACTGCCCCTGACAAAGGGAAGCCATTCAGACTTTCTCTGCGTTTAACCCCTTCATGCCTTCCAGCAGAGTTATTTGCTTGTGACATCACTAACCTCAGAAGTGGAAGAGAACATCCATCAGGAGCCTTGTGTACCTGGGTGGTCCAACTCCAGCAACATTTTAGGAGCCAGCTGCATGCAAAACACATTGGAAATTGGAGTGGTGGTCCACTCGGACATCCCAGAATGTGAGAGGTGGAGGCTGGAGTGTTAACAACGGTCAGTGGGCTCTGGATTGGGTGTTTCCAGTATCTGGAATATCTTATTCAAATGATTGAAATAAAGGTGTGTGCTTGCTACAGCAGCACATACAGTAAAACTGGAATGAAAAAAAAAAAAGGCAAACAGATTGCAAAGTATTAAGGAAGCTGTTCAAAAGCACAAAGAAAGTACAGACAGCTAAGCTACGGCAGTCACTCAGGTTACCAGAGTAAGAGACCACTCTAGGGCTTGAAGTTACTCTCCAGGGCTTCTTTTAGGGGGCCTCTTAGGAAGGAGAGACTTAGTTGCTAAGAAGCATAGTAGGACAGGCTTCTTTATGATTGACAGCATATGTCTTTTCCCAAAATGCATCTTTTTAATCATATGAATACCTAATTTTTGTGGTTTTTTTTTGTTGTTGTTGTTTGTTTTTCGAGGCAGGGTTTCTCTGTGTAGCCCTGGCTGTCCTGGAACTCACTCTGTAGACCAGGCTGGCCTCGAACTCAGAAATCCACCTGCCTCTGCCTCCCGAGTGCTGGGATTAAAGGCGTGCGCCACCACTGCCTGGCCAATACCTACTTTTTAAAGATCATCTTATACCTATTATGCATAAATAAGATGGCGAACAGGAGATTCTTCTGAAAAGTTCACAGTTTGCCTTGTGTATACATCCCAAACCAGTTCAGGCCAGATCAGCCCCTTACTACTAATATACTGAAACAGAAACAGTATACTAAAGGAATAAGCCAGCTTGCCTCCATCTTAGGCTCGAAAGCCATCTTAAAGTAAAGACAAACTAGATTCCTTCTTGTTTATGATTAAATTTGTTTCTCAAGGATTGGGCTACGCAGCACCTATAACTTAACTACAAATGGCTCTGTACTGCCTCTTCCAGGACTTGGCAACCATGACTTTGTTTCAAAAGGTTGTTATAACCATCTGCAACCCTACCTTTGTTTCAAGAAGTTATTACCTTGTTGCGACCACCCTGTTGTTCTGATCCTGTAACCCCACCTATTTTGCCTGCCAAATCCCCTATTTGGAACCCCCTACCTCTGAGCTATAAAACCTTGTCTTCTTACATACAGTGCTGAACCCTGCCTTAGGGAGAGGCAGTCCATGTACACCGATTAAAAAGCTTGTTTTAATTAATTAGTCGTGATGATTTGGGTCAGTGGTCTTTCTCCTTGTATCTTTGGGATTAGGAGAGTCTTAAGTGGTTGTCAGGAGCAGAGAAACATGTTCAGAGTTCTGTTCAATGCAGGTTGTTAAATATATTGTCAGGAAAAGGCATGTGTGCATAGTACATGTAGGTGGAGATCCAAGGTTGCCAAGTGAATTGTTAACCAAATGGAGTTCTAGGTTATTAAACCATGCCCTATACTTGTCTGTCTTAGGAAGATCAGGACTTCAAGGCCATTTTTAGCTACAAAGAGAATTTGAAGCCAGTCTGGACTACGAGAAACCCTGTTTCAAAAACAAAAACAAATAAACCAAACATACAATCACATTAGAAGAAGGGCTTGATTCATGATTCATATCTTTAATTCTAACTGGCTGAGGCAGAAGGATCACTTCAAGTGTGAGACTGACCTATGCTACACAGTAGGTTCCAGACCAGTTTAAACTCTAGTAAGACGCAGTGTCTCAGAATCCTAAATCAAATGAGCAAAACAAAAACAAAACCAACCAACCAAACAAACAAACAAACAAACAACCCACACAGAGAGGTGCTCCCTGATGCCAACTTAAGTCAATCCTTGAGTTGTTTATAAAAGTGTTGTTTTGTTTTATTTATGCATGCATTTGCAGGGGCCCACAGAGGACAGAAGGGGATGAATCCCTTGTAGCCACTGGATGTGGGTCTGAACTACTCTTCTGGTAATAACAGTAAGTACTTTTAACAGTTAAGGCATCTTTTGGGATATTTTCTGTATACGCTGATATACATAAACTACATACCCTACATGTTTCCCATGCAGTGCCCTTGGAAGCCAGAAGTAAGTGCCAGGTCTCTTGGAATGTGTGGTGTAGATGGCTGTGGAACCACCATGTAGATGCTGGGAATGGAACCCAGGTTTGCTGTAAGAGCAGCTACTTCTCTTAACCACTAACCCATCTCTCCGCCCCCTCTGGGTAATTATTTCTTTGAGCATCTACTGTAGACTCTAGAAATTAAATGAGGCAGAGGCCAGAGGAGATTGTCCTTCACAGAGCTTACAGTTTGAAGGGGGGGGGGGGAGACAAAAACAAACCAGAAACAGACAAAGTAAGTGCCCACTGTGGGCGACCTCTAGGGATGTCTTGTTCACATTAGATTATTGGGGTTGGTCTTGTGCACTGTATATTAAGATGCTGAGTTCTGTGCCCCAAGATCAGGTTGCAGTCTGGACATTGGCATTGTACTGACCGATGTGCATCCCAATAATCTTTGGTAATTAAAAAGCTAGAGCCTGTGACTGGGCAGGGAAGATGGAAGGGGGAACTTCGGATCAAGTGAGGGGATATCATGTAGGAAACATATAGAGAAGGGCAGAAGAGAGGAAGAAGGAGGTCACCATCAGGCAGGATGGCCCATGAGGATGAACCATAAGGATAGACCATAAGCACATGGCCAAGAGAAGTTTGCCCCGAGGACACACATGAAACAGAACCATATTTAGATGGCAAGTGATGGGACACTTATCTGATTATTAGTAGCCTAGCTGTGTTAGAGTAGCTCAGAACCTGCCCAACATAGTGCCAACAGCTTGTTAATAAAATCTGATGTTTCTGTGTTGTTTATACGGGAGCTAAACAGGTTAGAGTGGGGCAGAAACCCCCTTTAGATATTTGAGGAAAAAAGGTATAGCAAGAACCCTCCCAATAATCCTACAACATTTGGTGTCCAACATGGGACACTAGCCCATGCCTCCAAAAAATTTGTGTAACAACAACAAAAAAGAGCCTTTTATTAGACTAATAGTGAGTTGTACAGATAATCTCTTGTGCAATGCATGGAAGCTTCAACAGTCAATAAAAAAAAAAAGCTTATGGCCACTGAGCTGAGGCAGGATTAGAAGGTGGGACATCTGACAGAGAGAGATAGGATTTGGGGAAATAGTGAGGTTCGAAGATTTGCTTGAAAACACTGGAGGTGACAGTCGTGTGAAACTGAGGAGCAGGTAACCAACCACATGGCACTCAGAATAGAATAAATGGGTAATTAAGGTACGAGCTAGGCAGAGAACAGCCTTAGTTTTGGCTTCCGCAATTATTCATAGTAATCCAGTTTCAGAGTTGTCATTTCAGGGAACTTGGGGGAGGGTGAAAAAGCTTGCAGTTACATTAGATGATGACAAGGAGCCTTCTCTATAACAAATAAAGTTTGGGGAAGCGCTGGCGAGAAGAAACATCTAGGGTTTGTGGTCAGTCATTTAGTCATCTTCCCATATGGTCCTCTGGTTGGGATTAAGCGTAACTTGAGATTTAACTGGTTAGGATTAAAAGACACAAAGAGAGCTGGTTAGAGTGGTGCACACCTTTGATCCCATCTTTTAGGAGGTGTAGGCGGGAGTATCTCTGTAAGTTTGAGGCCAGCCTAGTCTATATAGCAAACTCCAGGAGTCCAGAGAGAGAGCCTGTCTCAAAAATAAAGAAATAAGTAAAGAGAGAAAGGAAGGAAGAAAGGGAAAAGAGAAAGAAAGAGAGAGAGAAAGAGAGAGATAGAGAGAGAGAGAAAGAAAGAAGGTAGGAAGGAAAGAAGGAAGGAAGGAAGGAAGGAAGGAATAGAAGGCACTACAAGAGGAGAATAAGTCAGTTTTCCTAGTAAAGCAATTATTGAAAAAGGTGACTTTTTGTACAGTCTATTTTCAGGTCAATTATTTTCAAAAACTTACTGAAGCAAATAATGAAGTTACTTACTGGTGTTAAGTGTTATCTTCTGGGACAAATATCAAAGTCCTGTGGAGGTGGCCTTAGAAGCAGGGATCCTGCTGATCTATTCTGGCTAGGACACGAAGGTAACAACAGAGAAATGGATGGGCTGGAATAGGTTTTTGGAGGAAGAACAATACTGCTCACTAAATAAATCTGTTAGATAGGAAGAAGGCAGGATGGTGATTAGGTATTTGCCTTAAATCACTGGGTGGGTTGTGGTACCATTAGTTGCTGTGATGGCTATTTCTGGTTGTCAACTTGACTACATCTGGAATGAACTATAATCCAGAAATAGAGAGCATACCCGTGATCCAGATCTTGACATGGAATGACACACAATTTTGATCCAGATTGTGAGGCATAGTGGCCATGAAAATCTTAGGCTCAAGGCAAGGTAGTGCATGTCTTTAATCCCAGGAGACAGAGGCAAGCAGATCTCAGTTCAAGGCCAGCCTGGCATAGAGCAAGTTCCAAATCTAAGTGTGGGGGTACACTTCTGCTACATCTTCTGGGCCATATCTTCTGCTGGGAGCCTATATAAGAACAATAAAAAGAAATCAAGGGTTCATTTTTCTTTGCCTGCTTGCACTTACTTGCCAGCACATGTGTTGGAACCTACATCTTCAGGACTCCAGCTTATACAGAAGACCAGCTGAAGCAACTAGCCTCGTAAGACTACAACTATTAGATTCTTGCACTTCCCTTCACAGCTGACCGTTGTTATGTTAGTTTGACTGAAGCCCATAAGTCATTCCAATAACTTCCCTTAATATATAGAGACATTCCATAACTTTTGTGACTCTAGATAGCCTGAATACAGTTGGGATAGAAAAAAACAGAACAGGCCTGTGGCAGTAGTGTGTGTGTGTGTGTGTGTGTGTGTGTGTATGTGATTGGCCTAGGAGGAGTTAGTAATCCTAGTTACTCTGGTTATGAGGGAAAAGAGTCATGAATTCAAGGCCAGCCTGGATAACTTAGTGTGACTTTGTCTCAAAATTAAAAACAATGCAAAAAAGAAAGGGGCTGGGAATATAGCTTAAGGAGGGGCAACTTTTGCTTGCCTAGCATACAAGACCGCCTAAATAGTTGAATCACAGGTGGTGTGGAGAGGTTAGGTGAGGCATTGGTACATAGTAATGTCGGGAATGAGTGAAAGGAACTTGTCCTAAGTTCTATCATTTTATTTTCAGACTCCATTTTAATCGTATGGTGAAACTAAGTGAACGTTCACAGGCCCTAGGGGAGCTGAGGACTTCCCGATAGCTGACCAGTTTCCATTATTCATCGTTTGCTCCCCCAAACATAACGATTGCTCCTAACTACAAAAGAACAAATGGACTTAATTGGTTGAACTGTAAAACCTACATTCTATATTGGTTGGCGTAGACCAACCACATAAAGAAAACCCCATTCCTAAATCCTGATTGGTTGGAAAAATGTAACTGTAACTCGACTCAGATGTTTGCAGGTTTTCAGGCTTAAAAGCTCTGTAACATTGTGGCTCAGGGTCACAGTTCAGCTTCCAGTCAGTAGTGGTTTGATTACATTTTTGTAATCTGGATTAATCTGGTGTTTGAGTTTGGACCTCATAACAGTATTCAACATTTTGAAAACAAGTAAAACTTCATCTTGGGGGACTGGAGGTGGGGCTCAGTTGGTAGATTGCTGCCCTGGTATGCAGAAGGATCCTAGTTTCCATCCCCAGCCCCACACAAACCTTCCCATGCTGTGCGCTCTTATAATCTCAGCACTTGGGAGGCAGAAGCAAGAGGACCAGAAATCCAAGTTCAGCCTATAGAGTTTGGGAATAACCTGGGCTATATGAACCCTTGTCTCAAAATAATTTTTTTTCCATCTTAGGATAGAAGGTAGACAGGCAGGAAACTGGGGCATGGGAGAGCACCTATGAAGACTGGGGCATGGGAGAGCATCTCAGAGGAACAGCCACCTAGAGACAGTGCAGAGGGACATAAACAAGGGAGGCTGTGAAAGAATAAGCTGTGAGGTTGGAGAATATTCGGGAGTGTGTGGGTGCATGTGTATTACAAGGTATACATTTGATATTAAAATGTATACATTTGATGGTGTGGTCATAAGAAAGACCTAGCATCTTTCATTAGTTTCCTCCCTCCACTTACTTTCTCTAACTTTAAATTCATCCCCCCCCCCCCCCCCCCGTCCACGTCTAGAATAATGTCAAGGATACTGGTGCCACAGAGTCAGTAAGGGGCATCAGACATTTTATGGGGAAACAGACACTTCATAGCTTAATTTGGTGGCAGTGACTGGGAGGGATGGAGACAGGAACATGTATCTCTCAGTTCCCTGTTGTTTCCCTGTTGTCTTAACTTATGAAGACAGTGTCTCACTATGTAGACCAGACTACTCCCAACAGCAGACAGGGATCTGCCTGCCTCTGCTTCCTGAGGCTGGGGTTAAAGGAGTGTCTCCCAACAGCAGACAGGGATCTGCCTGCCTCTGCTTCCTGAGGCTGGGGTTAAAGGAGTGTAACTCCACACCCAGTTCAGTTCAAACTCCATCCTTGTGTGTCTCCACCTGCTACAGCTAGTGGCGGGGACAGGGAGGGGCCCACAGAGAAGTGCACCACTGGAGCTGACCAGAGGCCAGAGAGGAAATCACAAGGTATGGATGCACAGACATGTTGTCTGGGAGGAGGGAAAGAGGGTGGAACTTGGATAATTCTTTACTGGCTTCTGATATGATCCTATCCAGTCAGCCTAAAACCATACCCTCACAGTTAATGTTGAATTCCCCATCTGCTTTCCCACACTCCTAGCCCTACCTTAGCTCAGGCCTTCATCTTTCCGAAGCTCCTCACTGGCCTGCATCCACACCTCAGCTAGACTGATTGCATCAGAGCCCGGCTTAGAACCCCTTTCTCTTTAATCAGCCAACTGATTAACAACATATTAAGGGCCTGCTCTTTGTCAAGTCCCATCCTGACACAAGGGATGTAACCATGAACAAGAGGCATATCCGTCCATCTCACGTTGCGGACAGGCAAATGACCTCTGCAGGGTTCTCAGAGCCCATGGATGGAGCTCCTGGCCATGATTTAATCCTCAAGAAAGATTTCCTGAGAAACTGACACCAGACTGAGACCCAAAAGACAGAAGACTATAAAAGAAGTTGTCATCCAGGCAGGGAAGCAGGGACTGATAAAATACACTCATCCTGTGGAAACTTCCTGGCTGACCACTTCTCTAGACGGTCATACAGTCTCACAACTGGCATCCCTTCAACCAGCCCTGCTCCCGCATGTCCCCAAGACCCACCTCAAACTGTGGTCTCTCTAAAGGAGACTGATTCCATAGCTTAGCATCCTTGATAGACCCTATGACTCTAGTATTTTCTAGTACTTTTAAGATTTATTTATTTTATGTGTATGAGTACACTATAGCTGTCTTCAGACACACCAGAAGAGGGTGTCAGATCCCACTACAGATGGTTGTGAGCCACCATGTGGGTGCTGGGAATTGAATTCGGGACCTCTGGAAGTGCAGTCGGTGTTCTTAACCGCTGAGCCATGTCTCCAGCCCTCTAGTACTTTCTTGGAGTAGCCACATTCCTTCACAGCATGGGAATCCAGGATGAACAGTCACCTGCCATTCATCTTGGGTCAGGTCTGGTGTGGATATTCAATAGATGGACGGAATGAGGAGAATCCGCTCTCCAAACACGCCTTCTTCCTTTATAAACAGGGAGGGAGGAAATGAAGGGCTTTTTGGAAAGATTCTGAAAATGATAGGACTAGGGAGTGGTCGGAGACATTGGGAAACTGTCAGAGATCAGAACAGGTTAAAGCAGGTCTCTCCTCCCCTCAGGCTGATTTCAAATTGAGATCCTACTGCCTCAGCTTCCCTGGTATTGGTATTATAGGCATGAGCCACTCCCAGCTCCTAGGGCATCTCTCAAGTACAATTTTTTAAAAACTCAACCTAAAACTGGCCCAGGTGGAACATTCCTTCGTGGAGGCAGAGCCAAGCAGGTTTCTGTGAGTTCGAGGCCAGCCTGATTTACCAGTGAGAAAAATAAAGTTCAATCCAGAAACTCTGTTTGGAGGAGGCTGTGCACTAAACAACTAACTTCTTAGAGCTTATTAAAAGGAATGAAGATTCCCTGTAGCAACTCTTGAACCTGGGTGGAGGGAGAGGGCAGAATTCACCTTCTTCCTCCTATTTTCCCTACCCAGTGGTCACTACACCTCCACAGGCTTCATTCACTACGGAGAACCTCTGCTATCCCCTTCCCAGCACGGGTCTCCAGCTGTTGAGGCCTGGCTTGACCAGCAGCTGGGAGAAGGAGGAGGAAGCTCTGTCCCTCCCTCTCCATCTCCACACCCTCCCTCCTCCATCTCCACACCCTCCCTCCTCCCCCGCCCGCTCGCGCCCTCCCTCCCTCCCTCCCTCCCTCTTTCTCCTCGGAGGCTGTCGGAGTGGCTTTCGCAGAAGCGAGCGGCGAGCGCCCTGCTCCAGTCCCGCCTGCGAACTGAAGTGTACGAGCGCGGCTCCTGGAAGCCGAGCTCCGGAGCGGCCGGCAGAGGTCGAAGGCCGAGTACGGCGCGCTCAGCTTCGGAGGCCCTGGCTTTGGACCCAGCGAGCTCGGTACTGCGCGGAGGCGAAGAGCGCACTGCCCGCCGGCCTGGCCGGCGCAGCGGCCGGGAGTCCCGGAGCCGGACTGCGGAAGGGAGCACGGCGGCGGCCAGCCGGGGGCAGAGGGCAGAGTGCCGAGCGGCCTGGCTCGGCGGAGGGCGCCGCCCGACCCGTCCTCAGCTCGGCGCCCGCGACGGTGGCCAGCGGAGCCAGGCGGGCCGCGAGTCCTGAGCGCTTCCAGCCCACGGCGGGGGGCGTGCCTCCGCCCGGCCGCGCCGCCCCGGCCCGCTGCCCGCCGCGTTGCCGGGGCATGTGAGCGGGAAGGCCAGGCTGCTGGCCGCCGGGACGCACTGAGCAGGAGCCGGAGCGCGGAGTTGCGACCCCGGGACAGCGCCCGACCGATTAGTAAGTGCACCCCTCCGCGCCGCGCGCCCTTCACCCCAACCTCGCGAAGTTTGACACGCGCGTCCCCGCGTTCCTAGGGACACGCTGGCTCTCTTCCGCGCGACTTTCCATCTTGGGCAAAGTTTTGCCAGGCGGAGCCGATTCTACCGGACCCCTCACAACGCCGGCCGGTGGCGCCGCGCTGATCCCGTGTTCTTTTGGAGGGCAGTGGCCGCAGGCCGTTGGGGGTGTCGTGCGCGCGCCACGCGAGCCGGGCTTCGGGGGGGGGGGGGTCCTGTACCCGCCCGCCCTTTGCGACCCGCTGGCCCTAGGTCTTTCTTCCCAGCCTGACCATCGCGCCCAGTTTAAGCACTCCCAGCCTGAGCTTAGGTGTCCCCCTGCGAGCCCCACGTGGGGCTCGGTTACCCGCAACCCGGAGCTCCAGCCCCTGGGTGCATGGGCCGCCGGGGTCCAGCGCGCGCCCTTCCCACGGCTCCGGTTCATTCCCCGCGGACCAGCCGGGCGCCGCCTCCCGTTTTTCAGCCGTTGCTGCTCTTGTCTTCTCTCCACGCCACCCTGCCCCTTGCCACCTCTACGTCCCACGGTGGAGTGTCGGAGGAGCGCCTTTCACCATCAACCCCCTTTCACGGTAGAAATAAATTGACCACAGGCCTGATGGGATGAGGAGGGGGGGTGGTCGCGTAGTCCCAGCGGTTCGCCATTGTTTTCCCACCCCACGTTCGGTACGTAAACACACACTCACGCGAGTGTGTTTGTGTGTGCACGCGCCAGCTGCGGCTGCTCAGATTCCCCAGGAGCTCTAGGGTCGCCCGCGGGATCTCCCCGCAGCCAGCTTACGTGTCCTGGCAGGAGGTGCCCCATTAGTTGAAGCTGGGGGGAACAGGCACCCGAGAGTGGAAGCTGCCCCAGAGTCCTTGGCGAGGCCGGGGATCTGGCCCAAGGTAGACCTGAATTTTGAACTTCAGCCTCGGATCTTTCCGGGAGGACCCCGGGGGCTCGACCGGCGGCTCCCGCCTGGGAGGGTCCCCAGCAGCTGGCGCTCTTGGCAGCATCTCCGTGACAAGGGCTTAGAGGAAACCGAGGAGTTTTCCTGGGAAGTTTGCTTTAGCTCTGTGGGAATTTCCGGGCCCGGCGCCTCCGCGCTGGCGCTGGCGGAGGGGGTCTGACCTAAGGCAGTCAGAGAGATGCTGCCACTCCAAGCAAGGTTCCCAGACACACTGTTTTCAATCTCTTGATGCGGTAGGAAGTCCCTCTCTGGGTGCTAGATTCAGCACACTTGGGTCTTGTTCCTCACCGAGATGGGTCGCTTGATCCTGACGATTTCCAAACATCGTCCGATTAGAAAAAAAAGGGAGGATCTGTGCATCTATTTTTGCGTATGTTGATGGTTTGAAGGATACTGGTTTGGAAGGCTTGTACCACGGAACGCCAGATAGCCTTGTAGTCAGAACCAGGAAGCTGGAGTGGTACAGCAGTGCAACCTCTGGTGGTGCCTTGCTCAGGTTACTATATCTGTAAAATGAGGTTAAATTCTGACAGTATCCACCTCGTGGGGGTGGTCTTAAGGATGAAAAGTCTGAATGCAATCTCAGCGTCGCGAGGCACAAAGTAAGTGCTCTGCAGTTGTTAACTGTTGGTGGAAGGAGGAGGGAGCTCTAGCTCAGCGTGCGGGAAATCCTAGGTACTGTATTCAGCGTGAGCATTTGGGAAGTTTGCTGTTCATTATTACTAATCGTATTTACACTTGTTATTAGTTTGCTTTTCAATACAGGGTCTATGTGTAGCTCTGGCTGCTCTGTTACTTGTTTTGTAGACCAGGCTGGCCTTGAACTCCTGCCTCTGTCTCCTGAGTGCTGGGATGAAAGGTATGCACAACATGCCCAGCTAGCTGTTATTACTGTAATAATTAGTATTATTGAGCCCAGGGCCTGGTTCATGCTGGGGAAGTGACTACCACGGGGCAGCATCTCCAGCCTGGGCCATTATAATTTAAATGACCTTGTACAGCGCCCAGAAGAACTCTTTGGGATTGTGTCCATTTGAGCAATTTTAGTAATTATCACTTACGGGGAGGGAATGACCTCACTGTCCTCTTTTGGATTTTGATCCTAACCAAACTTACCTTCTTGTTATAATCTGCTTCCACCTTCTTGAGTATTTTTTTTTCTTCCATCTTCCCTTTCCCTTTCTCTACAATTTTTGTGCAAGGCTCCCTCCTTTTCTCTTAGCATTTTCTCTGGAAACAGCCCCAGGAAGGAAATGTCTTCTAAAGGATATTCCCTGGACACCTTGGTCTGTGCTGCAGACTCGGGATTGAATGTGCATTTGTGTCTCGGGGACTGGATGGATTTCCACTAAGAGGATCCCAGGTGTCTGGGGCTCAGGGGAAGTCAGGTGGGACAGGCAGACTGCCTGCCCTAGAGGGTTCCGTTCCCCAGGTAGTATCTGTTTCCTGTTGCTGGGGCTCACTTGAGAACCTATTCTAGCTAGCCTGGCAGCCAGAACGTATACTGCATCTGAGACTTAGATAAGCCGGAGGCAGAGCTGTCTCCTTCAACTTGACAGTGGCAGTTGGAGTGGTTTCTGGGAATGTAGGGTAGGTACAGGCTCTTGTTGCTGCATAGCACAGGGAGGGGAGATCCAGAAGCACCCCTTTCTTCCTAACCTGACCTTCTGACCCTTACCAGGCACTCGGGGGAGGGTGGCCAATGTGGGAAAACCTGGTGTTGGGAAGATCCTGAAAGTAGGCAGTTGGCAGATGAAAACCAGCACAGGAAACATGTGCTTCCTTCCTTAATGGAAACTTGGGGAAGGAATATGCAGATTACCTGCCAGGCCTGTGCTAGGAGTGTGGTAGTAAGTGGACAGGTTGTCTACCTGTAGAGAGGTTGCTTTCTAATGGGAGTCTGGTGAAGACAGTACTAAATCCTAGGAAGAAATACCCCCTGTGGGGAAGTAGAGCCTAGGGCAGTTGGGGGTGTTGGGAGGCGGGTTAAGACAGCTCTGGGAAGAACTCTGGATAGGCCTGAAGACAGAAGGATCCAGCTGCACACAGCTGGGAAGAGGAACATTCCAGGCTGAGGCGCCAGCAGATGCTCTCCTACTCCCAAGTCAGAATCAAGTACACAGCTCTGTGGTTGGAAAAGAGAGCCTGTAAGATCAGGAGCGTCAGAGCCTGTGGCACCTGATAGAGTGACTGCCAGGGGTGGGGGTGTGTGTGGCATAGGCTGCATTTTATTGTCAGCTCCACAGGAAGCCATTGGAGAGTAGCGTGATTTATGATTTTTAAAGATGATTTGATACTGAAGAAACTGATCCCGATTGTGCCAGGGCAGGGAATGACGGCTGAGGAAGGGAAGAGTGTGGTTTTTGTTGTAGTTTATTTTGTTTTTTATAAATTTAGTACATGGGCACACATATCAACTATGCCCCAACCCCCAAAATACTTTTAACAGAACATCTTAAAACCTGGAGAAAGTAGGAATAAAGCTGATACATGTACACACACTGATAGGGTTAGGGTATGTATGATACAGCTTGGTGCAGATAATTAGATGTATACATACAGGAGTTTTTTGTTTTAAAAAAAAATCACATTTATCTGGTGTTTGTGTGGTGGTGGTAGGGACCTGTGGGCTGCTGCATTTGTGTGGAGGTCAAAGAGATGGTCTCCAGCCGGGCGGTGGCCCACGCCTTTAATCCCAGCACTTGGGAGGCAGAGGCAGGCGGATTTCTGAGTTCGAGGCCAACCTGGTCTACCAAGTGAGTTCCAGGACAGCCAAGGCTAAACAGAGAAACCCTGTCTCGAAAAACCAAAAAAAAAAAAAAAAAAAAAAAGAGAGATGGTCTCCGTCCGCATTCAAAAAAAATTCATATGTCCAGGTGGAGACTTACTTGTAAGAAGGGATGCATGATGCTTGGGGTTCAGGAGAAACCAGAGCTTGTGTGTGTGTGTGTGTAATCCAGAAGCACTAGGACCAGGAATTGTGAAGAGACATTTCTAACTTCAGGTCTACCCTGCAGCCTTACTTCCAGATGGGAAGTAGCCCAACATAGTCTTTTTGCTTAAAAAAAAAAAAAAAAAAAAGGAACAGATTTGGGAACTGTGTGTCCCATGAGAAAGACTTAAAGGTAGATCAGATGGCAGATGTCCTGTTTCTGGTCTATGAGGTGAGAGACAACATCCCAGAGAAGACCTGCCTCTTAGAGCTGCTGAGGCCCCTGGGCTGAGGTTGTGAGGTAGGTGTTATAGCTGCACCTGTCCCTCCTGGACACTCACGGTTCTTGCCCTTGAGGGCTGATGCTGGCTCACACACTAAGGTTTTCTCAGGAGGTTTGGGGTAGCTTTTCTTGGGTGACCATAGGTGTGCTTTCAGGAGGCTGATGCCGTGGTAAAAGGATTCCACACCCCCGGCTTGCACCCTTCACCTCAGTACGTTGATGGGTGAAACTCAGTGTTTGCAAAGGCCTCCGTGCATCAAGGGCTGCCCCTCGGATGGGAGTTATTCTGTTTGCTTAGGAGGGCCTGCTTCTTTTGCCTCAACTTGCTGCCATTCCTACCTTTTGCTAGTCCCCTCTCTGAAACACAAAAATGCCAGATGCCGTGGGGTTGCTGTCAGAATTCCTGTTAGATGAAGAGGTAGCACCCACAATCTCTCTGATGCAAAGACAGCAGGAACGACCTGAATGCTGGTCCTTCTCTGGTGACCTGCGTGCTCCCAAAGACCTACCTTAGAGATTCATTATTTGCCATTTGGGCAAGGCCACCTCCACCGTCTGCCAACTGTCCCTGAAGGGGATGTGTATCACCATGCTTTCTTAAAATGCAGCTGTATCCTACATGTCCCTATTCTTTTCCAAAGCATCCTGCATGTCCCTGTTCTATGCTAAAGAGACCCAAGACCCTGCTCCTCCAGAATTCTGGCCTTCATAACCCAAGCTTGGTAGGAGACTTTCCTAGCTTTAAGAAGACGTACTTTTATGGTTTGGCGACTTTGGGTTGGCTTGGGGGGTTCCTAGGACCGCCAGGCTGTGATACTGTCAAGGACATCAAGTCCTGCAGAAGTTACTAGACTGTGATCAGACCTATAGGCTGCGAGCAGAGGAAGTGGCTTGTTTCCCTGCTTCCATCCAAGAGCCAGCCACAGCTTAAGCTGTGTTTGTGGCCTGGTACCCACCGGTACACCTGCGACCAGAGCAGCTAGAAGAGGAGGAGCTCCAGATACTGAAGGGGCAGAGGCTTATGGGTTACAAGACTAGGAAGAAGTGGGGACATTATCTGCTGCCGTTTTCCTAAGTAACATTATCTAGCTAGGCCCCTCTGGTCTCTGGGAAGCTGCAAACCTGGAATTCGGTTCCACAGATAGAAGTCCACATCCCACTCCCACTGGCCTTAGCAGTAAGCCCGGTAAACTGTCCGTGGTGATGGGGCAAGGATTGGGAAGGAGCATTAGTTTCTCCCTCTACGTTGCCCCTACTTCCCCCGCCACCCCCTCCCCCTGCTTTGTGGGGACAGGTCCTAGGTAAGGTTTCAGTGTTCTGGCATGAAAGAAGAAAGGGAAGCCGCAGTTCAGGGCGCTCCGCTGGCTCCCGGCCCCTGGTGTTTGGGTCTGGAGTCCCCGCCAGGCCTGGCTCCCTGGGGACCCGCCCCAAGGCGGCCGGCCTGTCCTCCTAGCACCCCGCCTCCTGCCTGCGGAACCGGCCGGGCGGAGAACCGGTTCCTGTGGGCCGCCCCGCCCCTCGGAAGGACAAGGGGTCGGCGCCTGCGCGGAGTTGGGTCGAGGCAGGTGCCTTGGGATCCAGGTGTGACATATGGAGGAAGCAGCTGACGAGGGGGCTCCCTTTGTCCCGATAGGCCCGGGGCACTGCAGGGAGAGCTGGCAGCCCCAGCCCCAGTATCCCGGTGGCCCTTCTGAAGCCAGCGGCCATTGCTGACTTTTTTTTTTTAAGTTGTAGTTCATTATTTTTATTTTTTTCTGTGCTGGGGAAGGACCCCAGTGCCTTGCTTGACCATGCTAGGCATAGCACTGAGCCACATACTCAGTCATTTCTAGTGTCTAAAAGTAGTATAAGGAATTAAGATATATCTCATTACGTCAGTGAGACAGAGAAAGGAATGGGAGTTTCCATGGGAGACCTCCAGGAGCTGGGTGCTAAAAGGGGCTTCCTACCAGGCGGGTGACCATCACAGGACAAGGGACTTGTGATGGCTGGGACAGACCATTTTGTAACAGCCCAGGGGCCCCAGAAACACTCAACAGCATTGACTGAGCTGTAGTCAGGGACTTGCCAGCCCCTATAGCTTTGGCCCTGGTGCAGTTTGGCTAGACCAGGGGGATCTGGCCCTCCCCTTCTACCTCCAAGCTCTGCTGAAGGAGTCTGAAGTCATTCTACCAACCCAGGGAGGTCTGAGTTCTCAGCCTGTGTCTTGAGGGGTGGAGTGGGGGAAGGAAGAATAAAATGCTGGCAGGAAGCCTGGGTTCACGCACAGTGGGGCTCTGGGAGCAGGTGGGGTGCTGGGTGGGACAGGACTAGGAAGCCTTGAAAGCATCAAGGGGTTCGATTGCTTGTGTGTGTTCTCGTTCTCTCTCTCTCTCTCTCTCTCTCTCTCTCTTTCTCTCTTTCTCTTTCGGAGTTTTATATATATTCATAGGAACTGTACCCTGGAGGCCCTGGTCCCCAGAGTCAGGTGGTACATCTGAGAGCACCAGGGAGACCTTGAGGACATCAGAGCAATATCTCCAAGGGAAGGGAAGAGTGACTGGGAGGAAAAGAACGGATCAGAACAGAGCCCTTGGGGAGGCATGGTGGAGGGAGGTGCAGTTGAGGTTTCACCTGTCCACTGGCAGGGGCAGTCAGCAGGCACTCTCTTGCTCTCTGTGCCTGTTTTCTGCAGATGCAGTTTCACATCCATGGGGCCTCAGTTTCTGTCTCTCACTAAGAGTAAGTTGATGGGTGGGTGGTGGGAGGGAGAAATGGGGCCCTATAAGGGACTGGGAGAAGAGTCTGTAAGACAGCCTTGTGGAACCCAGCAGGACCCTAGCAGGGGTAACAGGAGAGAGGTCTTTTCTGTAGGCTTAGTATGTTTCCTAGCCAATAATACTCTCCCCTACCACTCACCCCAGTGGGGCACAGGAGACAGAGAACTGTGTCACGTCTTGGTTTGCAGTACGAAATAGCAGAAGTGCTTTCTCTTTGGTGTGTGAGTAACAAGGCATGGATTGACTGCTGTCTGCCAGAGGACTGTTGGAATGAGTTTCTTGAGTGTTCCACTCAAGGTGACCGGTACTTGGTGCTTGGAGTTTTACAACTGGCTGCTTCCGGGACCTCTTTAGACTAGGTGTTAGACTCCCTGGTAGGCAGATGAGGAGAGGGGCCGTGACTAGATTGTTAAGATAGGGAACTTCCAGTATGGCCTGCTTCTTCACCCAAAGCCTGACAGCTTGAAACTAAAGGGCCTTGTAGGCTTTTGTCTCCCACCAGCAGGCCCCCTGCTGATGGACTGGCTCAACCAGTTGAGGCTGGATCTGGATGTGTGACACAACAGTGTTCAAACTGGCAAGTTGTGACTTTAAAACGGTACCTTCCCTTTTCTTGGGCGCACACATCCGTACGTCAGAGGTCAACTTTCAGGAGTGAGTTTTTTCCGCCATGATGGATCCAGGGATTGGACTGAGGCTTAGCGGGAAGCACCCTTTCCTGGAAGGCGAGCCACAGCTTGCCCTCCATCTTTTGTATTCTACTAGGTTTGCTTAGTTTTAGATCAGTGTTCTTCAATGTGACACCTCAAATTGGAGAGTGATCTTGATCTGTTTGACTCTGTTTTGTTTTGTTATGTTTGAGACAGGGTTTCTCTGTGTAGTCCTGGCTGCCCTGGAACTCACCCTGTAGACCAGGCTGGCCTCAAACTCAGTTTGAGATTGCTGGGATTAAAGGTTGCACCATCTTGCCCGGCCTGATTGTAGCTATCTGTTCCTCTTTCCTCTGCACTGATGGGAAATCATGGGAGAGCAGAGTTGAGGGGAGGACTTGTGTTCAAGTGTGGTACCTTTGGCAGTTTAGAGAGGGACCGTGTTTCTGGCCGGGTGATCACAGGAGTAAAGTGCTGTTGCCCAAGTCAAGGCTGATTGTAGTGCACGGATGGGCCCCAGCGTGATGGAAGGAGAATGGAAAGAGAGGGTGTCTTGCTTGCCAGCCTGGTCTCAGCACACGGGATTTCGGCATCAGAGCCTTCCTGTCTTCGCTCATCATCAACTCACCGACCCGTGTCCTTCATGGGGAGTAACTACTGTGCCATGGCATCTAAGGTGGTGACTGTCTGGTCAGATGGAACCTAGGCACATGGGGTGGTGGTAGCTTTAAAGGCTACATCTAAGGCCTTGACCTGTAAGGCAGCTGGGGCCTCATTAATCCAAAGAGTGATGTTTAAGGGGGACTAAGGCCAGGGTGGAGCTGGCTGCCTTTTACTGTGTGTGATATGCATAGGGGCTGGAGGCAGCTGCCTTCCTTTCTAGTAGAGCTTGGGCACCAGGTGACACAGGGCACCAGCCAGCACAGGGACAGCATTGCCAGCCAAGCTGGCATGAAATGCTTGTGCTGCTTGCCCACCCTTTGTGGCCCTCCCCAAACCCAACAACAGTGTCAGCATGCGTAATCTGTGTTTGACTGGAGCCTCTGGGCTCCTAGGACCAGGCAGGGGTTGGCAGGGGCTGTGGAGCCCCATGCAGGAGTCAAGCCACCAGTGCCAGCACTACAGGACAAACAAAGCTGCTCAGAGGCTGAGGGAGGGAGGCCACCAAAGGCAGCAGAGGAGAACAGGTGTCTCAGGAGCTGCTGACACAAAGGGCCTCTTGTTCCATCTTCCCAACTCAGGGGGCACCCTGCCCCCTCCCTCCCTCACCAGAGTCCAATGACCAGGTCAGCTGAGGTGCTGTCTCTCGGCCTGTGTTTATGCTTGCTTAGAACAGATCCTGCAGGTACATCCCAGGAAGAGGGGGACCTGCCTCTCAATCCCATAGCCCATAGTCCTATAACTCCATTGCCCTGTGGGTCTGAGGTTGCCCTGTTGGGCCAGTGAGCCCAAGAGGAATAGGAGAAGAGAAAAGAAGAGAAGAGAGCCTGGAGCTTGGCAGAGGACAGGGTATAGTGAGTGCAGGACTGGGGGATCCCAAGGAATCCATGGGGTTGGGGGAGGGGGCTTGGGACTTGGGTAGCTAAGTGTGACAACACCCTCTCCTCCTTCATAGTCATTCATGAGAGACCTATGGTGACCTTTACTGCTGGCTCTTTTGTAAGGACTGGGGACAGTGCCAGCAGTCAGGAAGCCTCTGCAGCAGACTAAGTCTTATTTCCTCATCTGTAAAATGGGGTGGTAACAGTACTATCTATCTGCCTCATGCTCTGATGGCTCGCCCGGGGAGAGGTGTGAATTAGCCTAGCATATGGTAGGAGAGATCTACTGTTGTCGCTGTCCTTGGGAGAGTTTCTGCAGGAGTCTGGGAATGAGACAGGAAACAAGTAATCACAACCAGTTAAGTACTAGAGAGCAGGGATGTCCAAGGTCTGTCTATAGGATGCCTCTTATGGATAACTGACTCTTCCAGGAATGCTGGGAAAGGCTTGTAAAGGGATGGGGCGGGGCCCTTAAAAGGGGTTTTGAGTGAAGTGTAAGCATTCACTGCTCAGGACTGTGGGCAAGCGCAGAGATGTGAGTTCATGATGTACCTGGAGTGCAGTGTTGGGAGTCCGAAGGGTGGCCTGGGCCCTCCTAAAGGCACATGAGGGAGACTGGGCTCCTCCAGATCAGGTCAGTGTCTGTCTTGTCAGCATCTTTTATCCTCCGTACCATGGTAACACCGTTGTTTACTCTGGGTTAGTGTTCAGTTTACAGAGAGGCAGGATAGCTCGATGTGGGAGTCAGGACATTTTAGTCGTCTAGGTTTGAGAGTTGTTTATAGGCTGTTTTCCCAGCTTTGTTGTTGTTTTGTTTGTCTGTTGTTTTGTTGTTGTTGTTAAATCTTCCTTATCTACAACACAGGAAGGTGGTGGCATCTCCCACACAGGGTTTGTGTGAGGATGGGGAGGGAGCATGGACAGGTATATAGTGCCCGATGGGTGAGGGTGCTCCCTGAGATACGCTTGCAACACAAACCTTTCATGTCGTTAAAAGGAAACAATGGTCCGTGTCTTTCTTTGGCTTTCTAGAGCTGATGGCCAGGCTGCCTATGGCCTGCGTGCATGGTGGAGGCTGGGAGCTCCAGGACCCCGGCTTTGTTGAGGACTCTGTCACTGTGCAGGACTGGACAGGGAGGCCTATACTCATGAGTGGGCATCAGCTGCTCCTGTGCCTTTGCTAGGGAGGAGCCCTCTGGCATCTCCCCTGATAGTTGTATATGTTGGGGGTGGGGCATGGGACTGTGGACACCCTGGTGTTTGTGGGCATGTGTGTTTGTGGGCATGTGTGTTTGTGGGCCTGGTTTCTTGGAGGTTTACTTTGGAAGGCCTGGAGGAATATATAGAACCTTCTGGGCTCCAGGGCCTCCAGTGCAGTGGGAAAGACCCAGATTAGCCCCCAACAGACCCAAGCAGGGCCTGAGACCTAGTTATCCACCCATGTGGGCAGGCCGTCCGTCATCCATTCTGTCTGGGTGACAGGGCCCTTTAGGTCATGGCTGAGTCCTAACAGCCACAGACAGCTCTTCGCAGACATCTAGAAGGACATGTGCTCAGCACAGGCTGCTCCTCCTTTCCTTGCCTTTGTCACTTGCCACTGTGACTGAGTCCAGTGTGAATGTATAGCCCTTTTCTCTTCCTCTCCCCCAGTCATGTTTCTTAGGTGTCCTCACGGTGAACTGAAGCCAACAAGCCCCTGGGACCCTGCTCTGGGTTCACACAGTCAGGTGGTGAAGATGGCTTTGTAGGAACTCTGATTGCACAGACAAGCAAGAGAAAGGAAGGAGCAGCAGGCCCTGGTCTTTCCACAGGACTTTGTCTGTATTTAATGTAATCTGAGTACAGACTGTACATAGAACTCGAATTTACAGCCTGCGACTGGTCACTCGGGTGTATCTCTCATTGTTTTTTCTCGATGGGGATGCTTCTGGCTTTTGGTCATACCTGTGTCTTTCACTCCTGTTCTCCACCCCCTCACTATTACAGAGGGCAGGTGCCCAGTCTTTCCCCCTGCTCATAGCCACCTCTGTGCTGGGGTCAGGGCACCTTGAGGCTGTACTCAACAGGTACTCAATAAATGTGACATAAAGCAGAGTGACAAGGACCAAACTTAGGGTTCCTGTGGCCCGGCTTGCACCTATGAAGGAAGGCTTCATAGCCTTCATAGGTGGTGAGGGGTTGCTACTAGAAGGGAGAGCCAGAGGCAGAGGTGAGCCAGCAGGAACCGGTTTCTCTGGAAGTGACTGGCCTAAAGGAGCCTTTCTCTCCTTGGCCTCACAGGGACTAGCGTTGAGCTCGAGAGGAGCAGAAGGGAAGAGGACTATGGTTTTGTTTTTTTCAGACTGAGTCTGTTAATAGCAATTTATTGCATCCGGGTCTCCAGCCAAGCACATTCTGTTCCCCACTTGGACATGGCAGGGCTAGACAGGAAGGAGGAAGGGAGCAACAGTTGTGATTGACGATGGTGTCTTGGGCGATGAAGGAGGCGCCAGTATCACCACAGGTTAGCTTGAGCCTGGCCTGTGTCGGGAGATAGATGCACAGGAGGCTGGGAAGCAGGGTGGTCAGCTCCTGCCCTGCACCATGCCTGAGGGGCCTTGGCCGTTCAGCTTTCTGTTTGTCAAATGGAGTTTGGACCGTGATGTTGACCAGACCTGAAGTGTTTTCTTGAGCACTCTGGAAAGACCCCTATAAGGAAAAGGAGGGCAATCACATATGTAAGACAACTCCAGAAGAGGGGGAGCAGGCAAGATGGTCGCCCCCGTGGAAAGAATGGTGCACGAGCAAAACACCCCCTTTTTGCAATGTGCTGAGCTGGTGGAATTTTACTCAGTGCCTGCAAGATCGGGCTGCAGATAGAGGTCTGTGGGCTCCTGGGCTGTGTGTGTGCTGACTGTCATGTGGGGGTCCAGGATGGAGAAAGCAGGGCTGACATCCGGGGTACCCCTTCTTCCCAGCTGCTCTCCGTGGTTCCCGGAATGCATGACTGATCCCCACTTCTGGAGGCAAGTCCCCCACGTCTCTCTCAGGTAAGCGAACTTTCCCCTCCTTTCCCCATCGTTCTCCCAGATGTTCAGCACTGACTACAGGCGATCTCCTCACTTACTCAGGCTCACTCCTAGAAAGCATCCGCATGATGGGGAACCTCAGCTCAGGAAAGAAAGGTCGAGCCTGATCCCAAGGGCTGCTCATGGCTTTGGTTTGGGAGAGCGGTGACCTCTTTTGCGTCAGCTGCGTCGTGCCACTCGATGGCTGTTGAAGGTCAGGTTCACTTTTTGGTGAACACAGTGTGTGTTAGGCAGCAGAAGCCTGGACGTGCTTTCTGCCTGTGAGGTTTTGGTCCATTGTTGTTTCTAGGGACAGCTGGTGGCCTCCTAGGCCAGTTGTTTGTCCTCTCTTCTCTGGATGGAGACTCGTCTTTCTCAGAGCTCAAGGCTCCTGCCAGGGGCCCACAAAAGGCAGACGCAGGTCACCGCACCCAGGCTGGATCCATAGCATCCCCGATGCCCTTCACATCCACATATATGGGACACTGTTGGGCCAGGTACTATGAGGGCTAGCCCAGGGACTCAGGAGGGAGCCCTGCCGGGTGAGAAGGAGCAGTGGGCAGAAACTGGGCAGAAACGTAGAGTGCAGTTAGACGGAGCCCACCCAGTTCAGCCAAACGTTGGACCCAGGCCACAGTGCCTGGACTTTGTTAACAATGGGGAAACAGAGGGTGTTTCAGAGAACTTTGAGAATGGGTGGCTGGTTCATTCAGACTGAAGTGTCTCTCATTGTCCTAGGAAATTTCCCAGCAGTCTCTGTTCTTTTCCTTTCCATTTGAAGCCATTGTTGCTGCCTTCCCATTATGCTGAATGGCTGGTGACTGAAGGCCTTGCCTTTACTTGCCAAGGCTCAAGGGTGTGGGCTCAGGCTAGCAGCTTGGGAGCCATGTTGCTCTACCCATCTGCCCGACCCATGGTGCACAAGGCTTTTTGGGTGTCACCACCTTGCCTAAGACTCCTGCATGCGTGGGTCTCTGACGAATGGGCAGATGATATTTCAGGCTGACCTTTGGCGTCCTGATTTGGTGGTCAGCATTTTTGAGACATGGTCTCGGATAACCCAGACTGCTTTTGAGCTGTGTGGTTGAGGATGGCCACGAACTCCTGCACCTTCTGCCTCCACCTCTTCAGTGCTTTCAGGAACAGGTGTGTGCTACCGTGCCCTGCCTGGTTCAGTGTATATTTTGAAATGAATGACATTTCTGGAAACTTTAATCATTGATCAAACATAATCAAGACCTCACTGTGTAGGAATGATTGGGTGATGTGGGAGATGGGGCAGCCAGGCTCAGCTCTCTCTGGAGACTTCTGTGGGACCTGACAAAGTTGGGGGGCTTACAGCCAGGCTCATTTCCAATGCTGGTGTCGCTGGACAGTGAGCCGAAGTGAGACGCCTGAACTATGATTTCTGGCAAGTACTGGAATGGACTGTCTGTCTGTTTGTCTCTGTGTCTGTCTGTGTCTGTCTGTCTGTGTCTCTGTCTCTGTCTCTCTCTCTCTCTCTCTCTCTCTCTCTCTCTCTCTCTCTCTCTCTCTCTCTCTCTCTCTCTCTCATAAATTTATTAGATTTTAAAAAGGAAAACCCCTGGGCAGGTAAGCTGTGACTCCCAGCAGCTGCTCAGAGGAGGAGAATGGAGGAGGGGAGGGGTTGAGTTAAGCCATCATGGATGTCAGCTGGCCACATGGTGGAGGACAAGCAAACACACGGCAGGGAGGGCGGCTTTAGAGGAAAAATAAAGAACCCCAAAGAACCAGAGAAACCTTGCTTACAGCAGAGACCGAAGAAAAGGAAATTGTTAACACCTTTTTGAGTGTCCTGGAAAAGCAGGCAGACTGACGGAAGCTGTGTGCTGTGGCCGCCAGCCTGGAAGCTGTTTCTTTAGAGCAGAGTTTTCTCACAGTAGAAAAGGGGAATAACAAAAGATGAAAGGAAGATCCCATTCGGCAAAGGGATGCCTGTGTACTCGCTCTTCATCTTTGGTGAGTGTGGAGCCGGCTGGCCACTGAGGCTTGTCCTGGGTCGGTATGGAACCATCCTGGGCTCTGACAGAATGCCGCCCCATACCCTGATCATGCTCTCTGGAAGATTTAGTGAGAGGAGTACCTCTTTGGGGATGGTGGGCACAGACATTGCATCTACAATGCTGTCTTCAGCTTCCCACAGCTTTCTTCCTGTGGATGCAGGAAGCAGCTGTACACCCTGGCCACCTGTGCAGGCTTGGGGCGGGTTCATCAACAGGCGACTGTGAAAAGTGCCCACGGTGGAGCCTGGTATGGAGGGATCTCATCTAGGTTTGCTGCCATTACTGGCTGCTATGCCCACTGTGTTATCGGTGACTATTTCACCCAAAGATACCAAGGTGAGACCTGCCATCCTAGGCATCTCCAGCTGGGCTGGGCCACGGATCTTGGAAGCATAAAGTTACAGGGTAGTGACAGCTCGACTCGGGACGTCGCCTGTTCTGTCCCCTTTAGTTCTTGCCAGGTAGAAACCAGTGGAGACTCATACACGTGCTGGAAGCTGGGCTGAGTGAGCATTTTAATCATTTTTAATGGTCAACAGCCTGTAGCTAACCTTTGGACCCTGATGCTGCAAAGAGACTGCTTCCTCCTCAGACCATGGTGGCAGGGAGAAGTCTTGCTGGATCACTGTCCTTGCTACATGCAGGTTCCACGGATGGCATCGTTCACTGGGGCCTGGAGAGTCAATAAGAAGTGGCCTCTTCAAAGAGGTCCTGGTCTGTGGTTTGGGATTTGGAGTCAAGCTGGCCTGAGATTGCATCCTGCTCTTCCCACCTCTTAATCTTGCTGTCCTAGTCTGTGAAATGTGTCTGGCTCGCAAACCAGCCCTAGATGTCCAAGTTGAGGGATGCATGCCACCGAGGACGGCTGTCAGTGGGAACAGACACAAAATCATAAGCTTACTTAAAATGACATGATGTTGTTGCCGTTCTTTGTTTGTTTGGTTGTATGGTTCTGTAGATAACATGACAGTGTTATAACAGTGGGCACGAGCCCTTTGCGATCACCCAGTAGATGGCCGTGCCTGCTAGGCCTGCTGAGTCCTTTCCCCACGTGGCCTGCTCCTGGTGGAAGTTAAGGCCTTAGCACACGATCTTCACCCACCCTGTCCTGCCTTTGCATCAAAGGCTGGAGCCCCCTCACTTATAATTTAATCATTGGGAGAAGTAATAACTGACTCTGTGCAAATGTCTGGGTGATGTGCGCCATGCCTCTGTGAACTGAAGGTGTCCAGATGACTGGGAGTGCATAGGGTTGTGTAAATCATTTGATGTATCAAGTGCTTGGACAGAGAATAAGTGTGCGGAGCCCCTCCCCCACCCGTCTCAGGCCGGGAAGGGTCTTTTGACTACTTTTGTGTGGAAGGGGAAAGCCGAGGCTTCAAGACCTTAAGAGGTATCCGAATTGCATCCGAAGGGGGTTACCATCTGGGCGGGCTCTCTCTGACCACTCAGAATGCTCTCTAGTCGGGGCTGTTAGGGTGGATTGTCCCTGGCTGGGAGGAGGAGGGTTAAATTCTTCCTAAGTGCAGAGCCTGGCTTTTCCAGTGACCCCATCATTGACCTCCTGCCCTCCCCTGGGTCAGGTCTGCAGACTGTTGGGGGAGGGAAGCCACGGGAGGAGCTTCAGCCCTCTGATGGATAAGAAGTGCCCCAGGGTTGCCGCCTCTCTCTTTCATCAAACAGGGATGCATGAAGGCACTGGTGGCTCTCCAGTTGGCATAGGAGGCCCCTAGGGTCGTTGGGGTGGGCCACCATTAGAAGGTCCTGCACTTTAATCAAGCTACAGAATACAGGCCGCTCTGTAGACACAGCAGACTCTTGGATGTGTTCTTAGCCAGGAGGGAATGGCCATTGTTTTTTGTCAGTAAAATACTAGATTAAAAAAAAAATCAGAAAATGAAACTTCAGATGGCCCTTGGGGCTAGTGGGACTTCGGGGCCAGCTTTTGATTTGTTGAGGAGGAAAAGGATGCCCGGGTGGCCGACGGAAGCTAGTGTCCATGACCTCAAGTGGATTATTCCCTGAAAATTGGGACAGTAGCGGTCTGTCCTCCCCAGTGGCTCCTCCGCACAGGGCATCTGTGGTGTCACTTCACTGTCCTGTGTCATCTGTAGACAGTGGGGGACTCAGAGGTAACGTTATTTCACAGCCCAGCGTGTGCAGCGAGTCCACAAGGAGTCCAGCTTCCAAAAGCAGCCTAGAGGGACCTGTGAAGAAGGGGTTTCCAGGAAAGGCCGCTTCCTGCCTCTCAGCCAGAGAATCTAAGTACACCTGTGTCTGTGTTGCAGTTAGAAGCCTTTAATCTTTCTTAGAGACAGCAGGGAGAGGCCTGGATGGCAGAGCTGGGTGCACACTGTCTGGCTCTGGCCATTTCTAGACTCTTCAATTAGTGACTTTAATTATGGTCTTCTGAGCAGCCTGCTGCCCTTCCTACGCTGTGTCAGAGGCTAGTCACCAGTCTACGGAGCTGTCACGCACTTGCCTCAGCCTATATGTGGATTAAAGGTGTGTGAAGTACAGTTTATTAACCGCTTCTTACTGATTTTTGTTTGCACGTGTGTATATGGGGTGTGTGGGGGTTACTAGGTATGGAACCCAGGTCCTTGACACATGGTATAAAGGGCATGGGGGAGTAATCCAGACGTTTGAGAAGCTGAGACAGGAGGAGGTAATATAACTTTAGTGTCAGTCTGGACTAGAGATTAAGGCCTTGTCTCTACAAAGCATAAAAAGTATGTTAAAATATACATAGCATCAACGTTACTGATAATATCATTATGAAATTATAGTTCAAGGGTGTTCTCTGCCTTCCCACTGTTACACAACAATCACTAACTCCCCCATCCTACCCCGAACAGGCCATCTACCTGAAATGGCTGTTCATGGAATTCTCCGTTATGCCCCTCCCTGTCCCTTTGGCCCCTGCATTCTGAGTCCCTTACAGGTGACAGCATACAGTGATTGTCCTTTACATGTGCGGCTTTTTTCACTTAGCGTGTTTCATGGTTCAGTCAAGCTGCAGTGTGTCATTTCCTTCCTTCCTAAGGCCAAAACTCCGTTGTATCTATAAACTGCTATTGTTGGTTTGCTTCCGCCTTTTGGTTGTCACAGTGTTGCTCTAGAGGGAGAGCTTGCTTTCGGTTCTGGGGGTTGTATATACCTGGCAGGGATTGCTGGACCGGATGGGAATTCTGTGTCCAGTCTTTCTGAGGAGCCACCATGCTGTTTTTCAAAACAGCCTCACTTTACATTCTAGCTGGTACTTATTTCCATCTTTTAAAAACCAACAAAACAAAAAGCGTCATTTGAGGCCTGAGAAGACGCTTCAGTGGGGAAGGGTGCTTCTGCACCGGCGTGAGGACTTGATTTCAAATTCCCCATGCCCTTTAAAATATGCTGTGTATTGTTGCACATATCTGTAACCCCAGCTCTGGGTAGGTGGACAGTGTGGAGACAGGCTTCCTGGTGCTTGCTGGGTGCCAGCCTATTTCAAGATGAGGGCCAGAGCAGCCCTGTGCCCCTCATTTGCCTGAAAGATAGTGTGGATACAATTGGGGTTTGTTCCTTGACCCTGCAAAAGCTGTGAGCAGGTCACAGAAACCCTCGCCTGTACTGATGGGCTCCATGGCCTGGGCACCTTTTCTTCCAGGCTTGCTGTGAACATCTTTAAGCCGGGGAGCTTTGCTGGTCACACAGGAGTTGGGGCTGGTTCAGGAGTTGGGGCTGGTTCGCGCTCCAAGTGATAGCTGTCCTAGGCAGGCCGCAGTGAGCTTTAGAGAAGGACTCTGGCTCTGGGCTCAGCCTCTGAGTTGCCATTGGCTGTGACTTTTGCCTCCTCCTATCTGGTGTCTCATCAGTAGGAGAGGTGATTGATAGGAACTGTTTCACAGGACTGATGAATGACAAGACAGAGCTGAAGCTGACACTCCACATTGTTAGTCAGTTCCTGTTTCCTGGTTAACAGGCTGTCTGGGCTGAGAACGTCCGTTTCTCCTTAACAAGGATGCCCACCTCAAACAATTCCTCTGAAGAATAAGGAAGTTAAGAGGAGTAAAAACAATTTGAATAATGCTGGGCACGAGGTAAAACTCACGAAGTAAAACATGAAGTGAGAAAGTTAGCTACGGTTGGAGGTCCTCAGGCACACATACCAGGGCGACACCACCTCTCCCTGAAGCTGCTGTCTGCAAACTCGCCTGATCGCCTAATAGTCATGGTTTTAAAAGGCGATTTGGATGCCAGCATTGCAAGTGTCTTTCTTCTTGGTGCTTCCTCGGGATCTCTCTCTTGCTTACTAGTCATCCTACCTACCCCTTTGCCTCAGTTTCCAAAGAGTGTCGGTGGTTGACCCAGAGCCTGGGGCAGGGCAGACTGCAGGGAAGGCTGGCCACTGTGGGGCTGCTGGTTGAATGCTTTTAGATGGAACCTCGATGATTAGACTGTGATTGCCTCCTTCTTGCTTCCCTGAGCCTTTGAAAACGGGCCAAAGCCAAAAGTAAACACCACCTATAAAATTAAAGCTAAGGACACCTGAGGAATGACACCAAAGCTTGAATTCCGACCTACATGCCAATTGCACGCGCACGTGTACACACGCGCGCGCGCGCGCGCGCACACACACACACACACACACACACACACACACACACACACACACAGAGCAGGGTAGGAGCCAGAAATAAAAAAGAAATGTCAATTTTATGGTTGGCCCTCGGGTAGATAATGGGTGAAGGAATTCGGCCTTTGAAGAGATGATAAACACTGTTCATTGGTGAATGAGCATTGTGTGAATGAAAGCTGCTGAAGGAGGGTTTCTGAGGAATGTGGTCTGGGGAGATGGTGACAGGTTTACTCCAGGCATAGGTAGTATCCCATCTACTCCCGGGATGGGGAGAGGCAGTGGAGGAGAAACAGACTGGGATGGGTTACTGGTAACAGGGTTGGTGACTGAGTGCCACTGGCCACCTACTTTGTTCTTAGTGCCAGCTTAGGCTGGAGAGAGGTAGATGCTTGCAACTCTCAGGAAGCCCTCACACCTGGGGACAGCTTACATAGGTGGTCCTCTCAGACTGTTGGCATGACAACCTTCCTGTCACAGTGCCTCTTCTTTCTTGGTGGCTAGCATCAACTGACTGCTTTCTTTTTTGAAGAACTCATCCATCATCTTGATTGCTGACGGCTGCAGGCAGGAGAGTGAAAGGGACAGGATTAGAGCCCATTCCCCAGCCTCTGGGGACCCCAGGATACTGTGGGCAGTTCCCAACCATGGAACAGGATGTGGGCTCATGAGGCAGGGAGGCTGGTGTTTAAATGCCTTTAAGGAGTGCCTTCAGAACATATCCTGCTTGGGGCTAAAACTCTGGGCCAGCAGAGATGCATACTTTATCCAGTTCGTCCGTCCGTCCGTCCGTCCGTCCATCCATCCATCCATCCATCCATCCAATCAACCAACACTAAAGTACTAAGTCCTACTCTGTCTTCTGCAGACTTGTGCTGAGTGCTTTATTTACAGTAACTCAAAATCTCTTCAGTCTGCCTGCAAGAAGGTAGTGTGAGCTCTACCACAGATGGAGAATGGTAAAGACAGGCAGTCTCATGTTCACCAAGCAAGGTGGGCAGTTCCCCACTCCTGCCCTCCAGCCTTCTAATCTGTCTGATTGCTGTGGCAACAGTCAGCATGGTCAACAGGTTAGGAACTTTGTATTATCTCATTTTACACAAATCCACAGTGAGTGTGTGTCCACATTGTCACATTCAAAAACAAAGTAAGTGGCAGGATTAAAGAGTTAATAAATTGTCCATTAAGAAAAGGGTTTGGCTTTGGATACAGGACCCAGAGGATGGGAGCTAGGTTTAACTGGAAAGCTTCCTCCTGGGGACTACCTTTCATGGTAGCAGGAAGGCATCATGCAAGCTTTGAAACAGTCCTATCCAGCTATGATGCCTGAGTACCACAGCAACCACCAGCATAGCCCGAGAGCCTTAAGGGTGCAGTAGTGGCACACGAACCTCAGTGGTTACCAACAGCTCTTTAATGAGATTTAAGATGGCTCAATAAGAGAGAAGTCATGCCTGTACTAGAAATCTAGATGACCACTCAGGGCTGGTGAAGTCATGGAGAACCTCTTAACCACCAGTCTACTAAGCCAGCATATTTAGACTACATTCTAAATATCCATCCTTACACTCACAGATAGGTTTTCCTTTATCAAGGAAACTTCTTTTTGCAACAGATGGAGACCATTAAAACTCAACTGCTCAAAATGTGGAGTTGTGGAGCCCAGCCCCAGTGGCTAGATACATTTACAACTCCTGCACCTAAGGTTCGAGGATCATTGCAGAAGACGAGCCAGAATAGGAGATGCACTGTAAGATTGTGTCTCCTAGAAATGTCAGAAACCACACCCATGAAGTTTCGCCAACATGGCTGCCTAATGTGAACTGAATAGAGATGACACCAATAGTCATGCTCCTGTAGAAGGGGGAAGCTGGGAGGCCTGAACCCCACTCTGAGAACTACAGGCAACCAGAGAATGCTGAGAGCAGGAGGAATCGCCTTCTCCAGGGTGAGCACACCGATTGGCTATCCAGTACCAAATAGTCAGCCTTGAAGACATACTTCCAGGTGACCTATATAGACTGCCCAGGGTGTGATTATTTAAAAGTGCATTTGAATCCCAGAACTTGGGAGGCAGAGGCAGGCAGATTTCTGTGAGTTTGAGGCCAGCGTGGTCTATATCGTGAGTTCCAGGATGGCCAGGCTAGGTAGAGAAACCCGGTTAACAAGGGGCGGCGCTGGCGGGGGGGGGGGGGGAGGCTGTTTAAAATAAGAGCTGTTGTCACAGTGTTTAGGAGGGTTTTCTACCACATCTGTATTTTCTCCACAGCACCCATCCTATTAGTAATAGATAACATAAAGCTAAAAGAACACATTTAACAGCACAGTTAAAAAAAAAAAAAAAAGGAGAAAAAAGAAGGGATGGCCCAGTGGTTAAGAGCATCTGTTGCTCTTCCAGAGGACCCAGGTTTGATCCCCAGGACCCATAGTGTACTACTCTGCGGTAACTCTGGTCTCTGGATTTGGGCCCTCTTCTGGCCTCTTTGAGTTTCAGGTGCACACGTTGCAGCACAGACACATAGGCAAGCAAAACCCTCACTTTTATAAAACCAAAAGTTAAAAAGGTGGATACCTGGGTTTCAGCCCACTCTGCATGTCTGCAAAGTCACTATTTCACCTGATACCACCTAGTAGTTTGAAAGAACTATAGCTCAGTCTGCAGAGCCTAGAATTGTCACCAAGCGGAAGCCACATGCTGTCCGGCCCAGACATGGTAGAAGGTCTGTGTGGCAATGATGAAATTCCTCTTGCATGATGGGTAAACACAGCTTGTTATAGATTGTCTTGATCATTCCCTTCTTGTGGACATCCCTTTGCTTCCATGTTCCCCTTGTTCGTGAGCTTTTCATGTCACCGCCTGGGATAATAGAATGGTGAATGCCAGAGGCAAATGAGGATACACTGAGGAGCTGGTGAGTTCTGACAAGGTGTGTCATCCCAGGCCGGGAAGATGCAGTGATTGGTCCAGATAAGCAGGGCCTTCTGCTTACTTGGCTTTCCTTCACAAATCTGTATCCTGCCTGTCCCCCACTGTGGGTATCTGATGGCTCACAGTACTTGTCAGAGAGATGCTAGGTTGTTGGGGATACCAAGAAGACATTTAGGGTACACCTGTAACATCAGCTGCTAAGGAGGCAGGAGGACCAAGACCAGCCTGAGATCCTATCTCAATACCAAGGACTAGGAGGTGCTTACACCAGAAAAGGAGTATTAAACAGAAAGAGGGAGGAATAGCTAAAACTAGGGGCCATTTGAGGGGTAGTGTAGAAACCTACTAGAGTAGAAGTGTTTTAAAAAGACACACTCACTCACACACACAGTCACTCACACAGTCACACACACACACACACACACACACACACACACACACACACACATACACACACTGGCTGCTCTTCCAGAGGTCCCAAGTTCAATTCCTGCAACCACATGGTGGCTCAGAACCATCTGTAGTGGGATCTGATGCCCTCTTCTGGTGTGTCTGAAGACAGCTATGGTATACACATATACATAAAATGAATATGAATATATATAGAATCACTAAATAATGGAGAGACAAAGCCCCAACTAGACATCTTTTGCCACCAAATGAAACCACCAGAGTCGGGAATGCGTTACATCTAGTTAAGTTGTTGGCCAAAGAGGCACCATGGAAACCCCCAGACAACCCAGACTATTACCTAGGCTTTTGTCTTTGTTGTCCACAGAGTAAAGCACTGTTGCTGAGGACAACACCTACAGAACACACAGACCACAGGGAAGCAGGGCTGCTGCCTGCCTAGAGCCTTCACCCCACTGACTCACGCTCACAATACTGAATGGTACTCTGCACACTCTCAGGGGAGAAAGGTAAACACCAACGTAGGTACAAACCTTTAATCTAAAATAGTGACCTGCCCACAAGATACACTGTGCAATTGTGACACAACTTTGTGGGACTAACCAGCTATCTGATGAGAATTCATGCTCCACACTGGTAGAGAAGCAAGCACTACTCTTCTGCTTAAGGAACATAGCAGTAAAAAGACTCCTAAGGACATTGTACTAGACTCATACATCAGTGCCTTGCTCAGCAAGCATCAGAGAAGCAGCAGATGGGAACAAACACAGAGACCCACAACTGGACAACGTGCAGAGAGCGAGAGACCTTAGAACACTCAATCCTAAATGTGATGTCTCCATCAAACCCCTCTCCTCAGGGTTCAGGGAACTCTGAAGAAGAGGAGACAGAGAGTGTAAGAGCCAGTGGGGATGGAAGACCCCAAGGAAACAAGGCCTTCTAGACACAGCAGGACTGATGCACATATGAACTCGGAGACTGTAGCAGCATCCACAGGTCTGGGCCAGATGGGATCCCAGTGCGGAGGGAAATAGACACAAGACCCCATCCCTAACCCAGAAGCTATCTCTAGGTGATAAACTGCTTGCAAGGGAAAAATGAGTTCTCTTCAACTGAGTCCCACTGGGTGTACAGAACACCCTCAAGGGTAGGCCCCATGCCCAGTAGTAGATATGGCCCATGTAAAATGTACTTACTGGTCTTTTTTGGAGTGGTTTTTGGTTTTGTTTGTTTTGCTTTGGTTTTCCTTACAGGTCTTTTACTTACATATTATACTTTTCAGTTTTATGTTTTCACAAGGTTTCTGTCTATGCAAAGGGGTTTCTCTTTGTGTGTGTGTTTCTTGTGCCGCTTTGGCTCTTTGTTTTTGTTATATTTATTTTTGATGCCTGTTTTCTGATGAGAAAGAGAGAGAGGGGCATGGGTTTGCGTGGATGGGAAGGCAGGAGAGGGGGGCATGGGTTTGCATGGACGGGAAGGCAGGAGAGAGGGTCATGGGTTTGCGTGGACGGGAAGGCAGGGAAGGATCTAGTAGAAGGGCAAATTGATCAGAACATATTTTATGAAAAAGTATTTCAGTTTTAAAAAAGAAAAAAATTACGAAGAAAATACAAACCTAAACTCAAAAAAAAAAAAAAAAAATCAAGGGCTCGGATCTAGGGTTTTATAGCTTAGCTCTTGACAAGGCATGCATTAAACCCTGGATTTCATCCTTGGCATTGCGCATGTGTGCGCGTGCATCAGAGAGAGAGAGAGAGAGAGAGAGAGAGAGAGAGAGAGAGAGAGAGAGAACGAACGAACAGGGATGGGGGATGGACAGGCTGACAGAAGTCATCTTGAGTAAGGGTGTGAGATAGAACCAAAGGGTAGAAACCTGCGTGGTGAAGGCAGACTCGTATCTTTGCTTGTCTGGCCATCTAAGGATGGCAGCTCAGGTTCAGGGAGCAGAGTCGTAGTTTGTGTTTGGAAAGTCCATCTCTGTCAGCCTAGAGAGCTCTACTGTGGCTGCCTTTGTTCCCTTTCATCTTTTCATTTTCTTGCAGTGTCGTGACTGGAACCTCACACCTCCAGGGCCAGTGCTCCACCAATGAGCTACAGAAGTTAGGGATGCAGAGTCTAAAACTCTGTCCTGTTTCATTCTTGCTGCTTAGGGGCCAGAAACCTCGCCCAGATCTCTAACCTATAAACGGGGGTGGGGTGGGGGGTGGGGCAGACAGACACACAGACAGACAGATAGACAGACATGCAGATATGTGTTGCTTTGGAGACGGCAGGGGTCTTAAGAGTCATGTGCTTAGAGACTGAAAAGACCAAATATTCATCTCACAATTCCAGGGAAAGTCTAGGGAGCCCTTCTTGCTTCTCTTACTCCCAGGTCCCCAGCCATGTATGTGGCCAGATTCTTGACGTGTATATCACCCTTGTAACCACAAAGCAGGTATTAGATTCTTTGTATACAAGAAGAAGCAGAGGAGTATTTGTTGTTGTTTTCAAAGGGGATTTCATGTAGCCCAGGGTAGCCTGGAACTTCTGATCCTTCAGCTCCACCTCCAAAGTGCTGTTAATACTGCCTAATTAAAACCAAGGTTTTCAGAAATAGTCTTTCCTCCAAGTTCCCAAAGCTACCTTTCTCTTTCTTTTCCTCCTCTTCCTCCTCTTTTTCCTCCTCCTCTTCCTCTTCTTTCTGCTTCTTCCTCTCTCTCTCTATCTCTCTCTCCCTCTCCCTCCTCTTCCTCCTCCTCAAGAGTTTATTCAGCCCTAGCTAGCTGTCCAGGAACTTGTTCTGTAGACCAAGCTAAAATAACATTGAACTCATGAAGATCCACCTGCCTCTGCTTTGTGTGTCACCAACCCCTTTCCCCCCCAAATGTCTTGGTTTGTTTTATGGTTTATTTTATGTGCATTGGTGTTAGGGTGTCAGATCCCTTTGGAACTAAAGTTACAGACATTTGTGAGCTGCTGTGTGGTTGCTGGGAATTGATCCCAAGTCTTTTGGAAGAGCAGATAGTGCTCTTAACCACTAAGCCACCTCTCCAGCTCCAGCCTTGGTTTCTTTTGACCGCTTTTTCCTTATCCAGAACTCAGTCAAGAACTGACCTTGTGAACCTTGTGAACATAGTGATCAATCTGTCTTTATTGGGCTAAAATATAGTGGTGGGAGATTGACTGGGCACCTGCTAGAGGATGCAAGATGTAGGCTTGGGGATAATGAGTGACTTGAGACATCCCACCTCTGCCAGATAGGATGTCCTAGCCTCTGGCTTCTGTAGTGTCCTTTGTAGTGCCTGAGGCCAAGTAAAGGCATACTGTGACTACTCACACTTTGCTTTTCCTTTGGCAAATACCCAGGCCTGTTAATGGTGAGCTTTTGATAAGGTTGATCAGTCCCTGCTGCAACGGCCTAGAATTCTTCCTTTTCTGGGAGACAAGGATGGCCCAGGCAAATTCTTAGTTCCGTTAAAATGAAGCACGCATGGAGATCCCATCTGTTCTCAAGATCTCCTGGGGACACAGTGTTAACCCCAGCAGCACCTCAGAGGTGCCCTCTCTCTCTTGAGTCTTCCTCTGTATTGACAATGCTTTGGTCCCTCCATGGCTGGAAGACCATGTGGTGGTTGGGGGGACCATCTCAGGTACTGTCTCTTCCAGGCCACTGCTCTTCATTATGAGGGGCTTGTATCCCCAAGTACTGTGGAGGAAAGCCCAGTGCAGAGTTAGTTGGGTTCTGGGATAGAGACACTCGTTGGGTGGCCACCACCTTTCCCAGGCTCGGGGTAGGAGCTAGAATTTCACTGAGCCTCCTCCATCTGCCGATGTGGATAGATACCACATGGCCAGCCAGTGGGATCTGTCAGTCCTGAGGCTGGAGTATTGGCTGTTCTTAGCCAGCTGAGAGACTTAAAACCGCCACAGCTGGATCCCACCCAACACAGGCCTGCAGCAAGGGGCAAAGAGACCTGTCAGGAAAGGGTTGCCCTCAGCCTGCAGCCAGCCCAGCTCCCAACCCTGAGTAAACACAGAGATAGGATCGGGTGGAGCCAGGAAGGGTGGCAGGGTGCGGCCTGTGGGAAGAATGGCAGGATGTGGCACAGGGCACCAATCTGGGCACCCACGCCTTGGGACTATTGTTCAGGGCAGCCTGAGGCTCTCAACTCTCTGGGGTTTCAGAGGAAGTGACATTCCCTTTGGGACCAGGGCCTGCCCCACCCATGTAACATGGATCTCTTTCCCTGGCGATGCCCTTGGCACCAGCCACTCTTGACAAGCTGGGAGAAGGGCAGCCACGGAGGCTTGCTGTGCTCAGTGGCCCTTTTCGGAGGGTCTGCCTGGCTGTTGCATCTGTCTTCCTGTGCCCCAGGTCCGAGTCACGGTCATGTGATGATAACTTGACTCTCTGCACCTGCATGTGGAGGGAACTGGAATTGTGGATCTGGAGGGGGAAAGGCTGAGAGTGAAGACTTGTGATTCCCATTCTGCTGGGTCTGTGGCTAAGTGATTAGAAAAGGAAGTGGCTGATGGCTTGTTTGGGGTAGAATGGGGTTGGCAGAGGGTAAGAGTAGGGGTGGGGAAACCAGTTTGTGGGGAGCATGGGGGGCATATAGGTGGCCCCCTTCATCATCTTTGGAGGGACTTCTCCGCCCCTTTATCTGGACACTGACTTCAAAGTCCCAGGCACCAGTTCAGAACCTCAAGGGAGAAGATGGCTGAAGCCCCCTTCTGTGAAGGAGCAGCACCCTTTGAGGATGCTTAGTGACATAAAGTTAGAGGAAGGCGTGTGGAAGACCTGTGAGGTGGGCTCCCTAGGGGAGAAGGGGTGGGGCAGAGGTACTGTTCCACCTCCTTGTTGGTGGAAGGTCCCTGAGTAGTTCTGAAGTAGGGCTATCCCAAAGAGCATACAAATTCGATGATTCTAGACCTCAGTGTCTCCATTTATATAAAAGGGGAAAAAAAAGTCTGATGCTGGACAAGAGGGAGGGCTGCAGATAACATGGGGGAACGTCCACTGAGCTGGGTGCTGATGGGCTGCCTCTGATTGGCTCCTGACTAGGACTTGGGGCAACAGGATAGGGTAGAACTGGGGGAGCCCAAGTTGTCTCCTGTGCACTGAGGGCTTTGGTCTTGGAAAAAGGAGAATCCCCTGAGAAAGCATGGTGAGTACTTTGCAAGGAAAGAGTTAAGGAAGTTGATGGAGTCTTTAGCCCTTGGAATAGAAGGTGCTTAAGGGAGGCTCCTACCAGGTCTTTAAGAAAGTGTTTATCCCTGCAGGGAAAGAAAAAAGAATGAGCTTGCTCTGCTGCCGATGAGTGTCCTTCACACTTGGGAAGGACAGGGGAAGGACAGGGAGCGGCATCCGGTTCCCTTGCTCTAGGCACTGTGCTAGGACCTGGGGCTACAGTGATAAGTGTAACAGGTGGATTGGTTGAGTTCTCAGGCTATGGCGGGAGTCAGAAACATTGTTGGGGCATTCCAAGGGCATTGCTGGCCATGGTTAGTCCTTTGACCGAGTTCTAGGTGCCCTGAGAATGTAAAACAGTCACATTTGATAGGTTACCTCTTCATCTTGGGTTCTCCTGTTCCCATTGTGCTGAGGAGGAAACAGGTTCAAGGAAGGCCCAAGATGGCACAGCAGTTGCTACTCCAGAATTCAAGCACAGGTATCCCAGGTCTGCGTGACTCAGAGACATTTCTGTCATCCACCTGACTCAGCATCCTGAGCTATTCACATACATGGACAGGATGCTCACCTTGTGTTACTTCACCCCCACAGACTCCCGTGACATGTGGGTAACTGCCCAGTCTGCAGGAGAGGAGACAGGCAGAGAGGACACATTCACACAGGTCAGCCGGGATCAGACTAGAATTACAGACTCTAAAACCTAGCCCTGATGCCGATGCCGTACTTGAGACACTTCCCTTTTCACTGTGGCAGGTAGGGGACCTTGCTTCCTTCAAGGCTGTCAGTGATGGGATGTACAGCCCAGGGAGGTACCCCCAAGGTGGTACCCCTAAGGTCTGGCTTCTATGTCCCGGTTGTGCCTCTAAGTAAGCTCAGAGCAGACCAGCCATGAGCCTACCCCCTGGTCAGGTGCCTGTGAGCATGGATGTATTCTGATACCCCAACAGGATCTGGTAGGGTTGCCTAAGGGCACCAGGTTGAGGTGGCTGGGCTCACAACTCCAGACCAGCCTGATGTCACTAGGAACCATTTCCTTAGTTTACCAGTGCTGTGCTAGGTGTCCCAAGATGTCACTTCCTGATAGCAGATAACCGAGAGTATGGGCTAAAGGTACTGAATGGGTACGAGAGCTGGAGAAGCACACTGAGGCTCAGTGGCAGGAGCGTCCTTGAGGAACACGCTGGAGCTCATGTTCATGGTGTTGTGGTACTGGGTCCAACCCCCATTGAAAACCCCAAACAAAAAGATAAAACAAATAAGATGGCTCTTGGGCACTGAGGCAGGTGGATCTTGAGTTCAGTCTGGCTCAAGTTAGGCTCTGTCTCAGAGAAAGATAAAAAGAGGTGAAATGAATGTTTTGTCTAATGCTGGGAAAATGGCTCGAAGATTAAGAGTCATTACCGCTCTTGCAAAGGACAGTGACCAGGTGGCTTACAACTAACTACCCACAGCTCCAGCTCCAGGGGGATCTGATGCCTCTGCCTTCAGCACATCCACTTAAGAGGGCACACACATACATACGAGACACACGAAAAGAAAATAGACCTTTAAAAGATGTAAAAGAGGAACAAAAAGAGAGAATGTCTTATCTAACCTAACCCATCAGTTTATACCCACAACTGGTTATGAGCAGGCTAATGTACCTGTGTGCCAAGTTTTGGGACCCTTGGTGTGTTTGATATGGTACACTCCTACCCGCTGTGTTACCAGGTCTCAGTAGCCAAATGTAGCCAGTGGGGCTGGTTCTGGGCAGTCAGGACAGGCAGTGGTCTCTTCTACCTCCCCCTGCACTTGGGTAGATAGATGGTCACCACGTCCAATGGGGCAGCATTTGGCCTCTGGCGTTCATCTGACCGTGCTCTCTGGCTGCGGTGGCCGTGACTGCTTGGACTGAGGTAGGGGTTGGAAACCCAGAGGCTGGGCCTAATGAAGAAGAAAAACCCTTGGGACCCAAGTCTGGCCAGAGGAGGTGACCTGGTGGCAGCCAGTGGGTGTGGGACAGAGGTGGCTGTGAGCCGAGGGATCAGAAGCCCACAGGCCTTCATTGTGTGCCTGTCACACTTCCTCTGGCTTTATTGCTTTTGTCCAACACCCTATTGTCTGGTTTCCTTTTGTCCCAGCTTTCAGCACCACTGCCTTTTATTTTCCAGCCAGCCTGGTTGTTTTCATTTCTTTTGTCTGAAGTTCCTGAGAGGAAGGTTTTATTTTCAGCGGTTTGATTAATTCACAGCTTGAGCCCGGGTTTGTTTGTTATGTAATTGCTGCCCTCAGCTCCAGGATAATACCCCGCCCCCACTCCTGCCCCCTACGGGGCCTGGCTCCCAGCCCCTCCCCAGCCGGATGGGCTAAGCTGCCTGCTTTCTGCCGGTTCTTCAGGCACCCCCAGGACCCCTGGGCCAAACTGGGCTAGGGTCTCTTTTCTCTTCATCCAGGTGAGACTAGGACCTATGAGGGTCCACTAGTCTGCTCTCACCCTGCTCTCTCCTGGGTTTCTGAGGCACCTTGCGCCTCAGAAAGTGGGTGGGGGAGTCTGCTGTGGTCTGATCTGTAGGATGCATTCAAATTAAATACATATGTACCAAGTATAATATTCCTATAACTATTCTTAAAACACCTTAGTGTTCTGTTGTATACAAAGCTGTAACATTGTATGATTCAGTACATAGTACCAGAGTTGTTGGTGTAGTCTACAGACTACGGTATACCCTGTATGGGATTGATGTGATACAAATGCACTTTATTTTCAATCCACTGAAAGTGGTATGATCTGAAAGTAGTAGATGGAAAATTTTAGACGTAAATAATTCATAACGTTTTGTTGTTGTTGTTGTCGTCTTGCTTTAAATGTGTTTATTGTGTGTGTGAGAGGCAGGAGGAGGTATTTGTGTACAGTGTGTATAGCAGTCAGTTGACAATTCTGGAGTGGTTCTTACCTTCTACGTTTTCGTAGGTTCCAGGGATAGAACCTCAGACAGCCAGACTTGCACTGTTGGGCAGCAAGCACCTCTACCTACAAGGCTTCTCTTGGCTTTGTTGGAGTTTTAAAAACAGTCTGTCTCTTTAGGCCCAGGCTGTCCCTTGTTACGTAGCCAAAGATGACCTGCGACCTTCCTGCCTCTACCTTCTGAGGACCACTGGTGTGTACCACCACACCCAGTTTTTGTGGTTGTTTCTTGAGATACCAAGTCTCTGTGTAGCCCTGGCTGTCCTGGAATTTATTCTGTAGACCAGGCTGGCCTTGAACTCAGAGATCTGTCTGCCTTTGCCTTGAAAGTGCTGGGGTTAAAGGCAGGCACCACCACCCAGCTCTTAGTTTTGTTTTGGCACTCTCAGTTTGGTGTGGTGCTGGAGATGGAGTCTAAAACTTCATACAAGCTAGGCAAGCGCTCTACCCCTGAATTACACACACGCCGCGGCCGTAGGAGCTTAAACAGCCCACTCCTCAGGATGAAGATGAAGTCTGGGGTGTAGATCATTCTTTATCCAGTGTATCCGTTAGTGGCGCCCCCTTTGATCAGCTGCAGTGACTGCAGCGTTTGTGTTCAGTCTGTCTACTCCTGGTGCACTCAACAGAGACTCAAACCTGCAGTCACAGGAATGCTAGAATTCCAGGGCTTGATTGAGCAGGCTTATCAATTAAGAACACTTACTTGGATTCCAGCGCACACACGGTGGCTCACATGACCTGTAACTCCACTCCAGGGCATCTGATGCCTTCTTTGGCTTCCATGGGCACTGCATGTACACAAAAATTGACTCAGATACATACATATAAGAGGTGAAAGTTCTCGATAGAGGGAAAAATTGTTTGCTAAAGTTGATAAAACCTAGTGAGAAGACACCGACTGTGAGATCCTGAAGAAGGGAAACGGATTTTGTCATTTTTTGAAAAAAAAGATTTATTTATTTTATATATGTGAGTGCACTGTGTCTCTCTTCAGACACACCAGAAGAGGGCATCAGATCCCATTACAGATGGTTGTGAGCCACCATGTGCTTGCTGGGAATTGAACTCAAGTCACCTGGAAGAACAGTTGGTGCTCTTAACCATTGAGCCATCTCTCCAGCTCATGATTTTGTCATTTTTGCTGCAACATAAACTGCAAGTGAACAGCTTGGGTGTGGGACTGTAGCCTGTTAGGCTGGAGAGTGGTATGGCTACAGGAATCTGCTGGGGGTATGTCCCATAAGGTGGCACTCATGTGTCACACAGCCTCTTCTGTTTAAGGGTCTGTTGCTGCATCTGATGGTTGCCCTACACCTGCCCGGAAAACTGAATCCCTATGCATCTAAGTTCATTCATTTTCTACCATTGCAGAGGCTGAGAAGGCAAGTGCCGCCTACCTGTGTCATCCCACAGCAGGAGGCCACACGGGTACTAGTCAGCTAATAAACTAATGAGCTCAATTTTCCAATAACAGCACACACACCCGCCCACCTCCCAGTGATGACATTAATCCATTTGTGAAGGCAAAGGGCTCCTGACCCAATCACCTCTGGTGAGGCCCCAACTCCCAATGTTTTTGTAAGAGGCCAGGTTTTTGAGTGCCACTGGAGCCAAGAGCACACCTTTGAGTGCTTGCTCGGGGACTGGGGAGGGTGGGCAACTGCTGCTCTGGCCTTTTGCCTGACATGATCTTGGAAACTACTCTGCAAAGTCTGCGGCTGGTGCTCGTCCTGTGGTGATGTTAAGCAGTTGTGTAGCTGGAGAGGAGGCAGCTCTGCAGGAGAGTCTACCAAGCATCTTGCAAGTTGGGCATGGGGCACGGCCTGTGATCCCAGCACTTGAGTTCAAGGCCCTCCTCAGCTATATAGTTCAGTACTAGCCTGGCTGTCCCAAGACCCTTTCTTAGAAAGCAAACAAATGTAAAAACCCAAGGGATAGGGACTGGTAAGAGGACTCAGTGGTTAGGAGCCCTTGCTGTTCTTCCAAAGGGCCGGGATTCAGTTTCCAGTACCCGTTGGTGGCTCACAACCATCTGAAACTCAAGTTCTAGGGGATTTGTGCCCTGCTCTGGGCTCTGGGGTTACCAGGCATAAATGTGGAGCATGTATTTACATACAGGCAAAACGCTCACACACATAAAAAGAAAACAAGACTCCCCAAGCTCGGCACTACAAATATCAGTGCCAGCAGGGGCTGAGTCCTCTAGGGATGCTAAGCTAGAGAGCAGGACAGAACGCCATTCGTCTATACTTTACAATTAGGTGTGTGATATACTGATGTGTGGAAGTATCAGAAATGTTTCATTTTGACTTGTTTCTGCAATGAGAATAAGCAACTGGTATAGGTTTGTCAGAGAGTAGATTCTTAGCTTGTGTGAGGTCCTAGGTTTGATCTTCAAGTCCATTAAAAAAAAAAAAAAAAAAAAAAGCCTTGTACTGGGAAGATGGTTCTCAGCTTTCTTTCAGTCACGCTGGGAACTAAGGCGTCTGTACCCTGTATGTGAGGGCTCCTGCGGAATCTAGACACGTTGGTTGTTGGACTGGAAGTTCGGATCCAAACTCTTTTTTGGGGATAGGGTCTCAACTGTGTAGCTCTGGCTATTCTAGAACTCACTCTGTAGACCAGGCTGGCCTCTAACTCACAGACATCTGCCTGCTTCTACCTCCTAACTGCAGGTATTAAAGGTGTGGGCCACACCCGGCCTTCAAATTCAGGCTCTTATCATGCTGACTCTTGGTTTTAACCTGTAGTAGCCAGATCCGTTATATATGTTGACACACATAGAGTGTTCAGTTCTCTTGGGTTCAGAAGCAGTCAGTTAGCCCACACTGGCTTCCTTTGGTGAGCCCTTCAGTTCACTACACTCAACATTGCAAGAAACGGTGGACTGAGGGTGCCCCTCAACTGGCTTCACTTTGCATGTGCGAGGCCCTGGAACAGCAAAAGAAAAAGGAGAAAGCTGGTTCTAAAGTAGGCTTGTGTAGGCGTCTGCATCTTTGAGCTGTGCCAGGCGGTGCTTTGTTGGGGAAACACAGGGTGGAGGTACTTCCTGGCGGGCAGGGTGGGTTTATAACTGGGCCATGGACCTCATTCGCTCAGTGCCCTCTGTCTCTCCTTCTGCAGGATGTCCATGCGGAGCCCCGTCTCTGTGCAGCTGGCCCCAGACAGCGCTAGCACCATGGTGAACTGCACCATCAAGTCTGAGGAGAAGAAGGAGCCTTGCCATGAGGCTCCCCAAGGCACAGCCTCTGCAGTGGAGCCCCAGCCTGGAGACCCAGCCCTGGCCTCCCAGGATGCCGCCAACCCAAAAGCTCCTCCTCAGGTGCCTAGCACTCTCTAGGGACCCACCCCTGGGTCAGCATCCCAACTCTGCCTTTGTGCCTTCACAACTGAGACCAACCCACCCTTTCCAACAGGCCTGCATGCTCTTGCCTAGCTTGTGTGCAGAAATGTTCTCTGCTAGGGCAAGATGGGGCCCAGGCGAGCAGAGGCAAGAAGCCACTGTGGTCAGGGCTGCTTGAGTCACCTGTCAGAGCAGGACAGGGGCTAGCTGCCTCCATCCTTCCCTGCGTGACATTATCAGAGGCCACAGTCTTTGTACACGGTGACTAGTTGAGGATGAGATATATGTGACCTGGGAAAGAGTTGGAGTAAAATTGGGGAACTCAGGTTGGAGAGATGAGTCAGAGGGTAAAATGCTTGCTGCACAGGCATGAGCATGGAGTTTGAATTCCTAGAACTCTTGTAAAAGCCACAGAAGTGTGGCAGCTCCCTGGAGGCAGAGATTGGGAGTCCCTGGAACAAGAGACTTGTCTCAGTAAATAAATGACAGGTGCTTGTCAAATGTGGGTCTACACACACACACACACACACACACACACACACACACACACACACGCAGGCACCTGCCTCAGTAAATGACAGGTGCTTGTCAAATGTGGGCTTACAGACACACACACACACACACACACACACACACACACACACACACGCACGCCTCAGTAAATAAATGATAGGTGCTTGTCAAATGTGGACCTCCAGACAGACACAAAGAGGTACACCTACCTGCACACACGTACCCACAGTCACATGGGAACACACACACACACACACACACACACACACGAAAGGGAACCATATATAAAGATTCTGCAGGTGTTCTGTTGCCATACAGGAAATTTAATTTGATAACACTAGAGAGGTGCTCAATTTGGAAGAGTGGGAATGGTGTCAGGGAACGCGTCCTAGAGGACTGGCTGGGCCTCAGGCACCAGGAGGCTTGAGGCTTCCGTTAGATGAGACATGGAATATTGCTGCTGCTGCTTCTGCAGCGGCTGTGGTCATGGTGCCTCCACTGCTCCCTTCTCTTCCTCCTCCTCCCCCTCCTCCTCCTCTTGGTTTTATTTTGTTTTGTTTATTGAGACATGGTCTCTAGTATGATCAGGCTGGCTAGAACTCACAGAGATTCCCCTGCCTCTGCCCCTTGAGCTCTGGGAGTAAAGATGTATGCCAGCATGTCTGGTTGAACGCTTCTTATGTCATGTGGTTTTTGCCTGAATGTGTGTAAGTGTAACATGTGCATTCCTGGTACCACAGAAGTCAGAAGTAGGCGGCAGATCCCCTGGAGCCGGAGTGATTGTGAACCACTGTGTGGGCACAGGGAACCGAACCTGGGCTCTCTGCAAGAGCAACAAATACTTTTAATTGCTGAGCTCTCTCTTCAGCTCCGAACTTTTTGTTCGTTTGGGGGAATTTTGTTTTGGTGTTTATCTGTCTATGGGTGTGTACACGTTGAGTGGAGTTGCCCTCAGAAACCAGAAGGGGGTGTTGGATCTTCTGGAGCTGGATGTGGGTGCTGGGAACTGAACTCTGCTTCAGCTCCAGGGACTACTTAGGGAAGCTACAATGGGTGCCTATAAGCAAGTAGCCTGCTGGAGCAGCACACAGGTTCATAACGACTAGCTGAGGGTGAGCTCTGTGTTAGCTCCTTTTCACGTACTGGGTCAGATGTCTGAACAACCTAAAGAAGGATTTATGGGCTCACAGTTCGAGGGTGTACATCGTGGAGAAGGCGTGATGGCCAGGGAATTGAGGCAGCTGGCCATGGCGTGCCTGTAGTCTGGTAGGGGCCAGGTAAAACAGTGCAGGGTCCCACATTCAGAGTGAGTCTCCTCTTGTCCGTTAAACTACCCTTGTAGACAAACCTAGCGGTTGTGTTTCCATGGTAATTCCAGACCCATGGTCGGCTCCCTCCTGACATTGGCCTCTTTCAGATACTTTAGTGCATAGATCCCAGAGACAGGCCTGGCTTTCAGAGTTGTCAGGGACTTGTATGAGATCCAGCCCCCTGTGAGCCACCCAGCCTGGGATGAAACATAGGTCTCTTACCCCCGAGTCCTTATTAATGTCACTGTGTCATGTTGCAGGGTCCCTCAGAAAGGACACCTTTGTGGTGCTCAGCCCTCTGTGCCCTGTGCTCCCCTTTCTTGAGAATGGCAGTGATAATTCAGTGTCTCTTACAGAACTGTGCCTCACCAGAGAGCAGTGGGTCCCCAGACCCCAAGAGACCAGCAGCCTCCGAGGCTGCTTCGGGAAGCCAGGAGCGGCTGGACTTCAACCGCAACTTACAGGAAGGTAGGAATGATACCTCTCGGGTGGGTCAGAGGTGAGGTCAAGGCTGGTCTCTGCTGGGCCCTCACCCTGCCCTGACCTTGCCACTTCCAGTTGTGCCAGCCATTGAGAAGCTGCTGTCCAGTGACTGGAAGGAGAGGTTTCTGGGAAGAAGCTCTGTGGAAGCTAAGGATGTCAAAGGTGCGTACAGGCCTGTGTACAGAGGGCAGGGAGAGCCTCTCAGAGCCTTTCCCTTCTGGTCTAGTCACACATTCTGGCTAAATAGGGCAGCACCTCATGCACCTGTCCTGTGTCTTTGCTCCCACCTGGTTCTGAGGGTCATCACCATGCCTCGCCCAGAAGTCTCTAAGCAGTAGTCTGGCCCATCCCCAGTGGGGAGGCCTAGCTGGAAGCAGATCCCTGGGAGGGATCTAGGCTCTTATTCAGGACCCTTGGGACTAGGTGCTCAGCATTCAACCTTCCTGCTCTCAGTCTACCTTGTGAGCTGACAGTTTGCACTCACTGTTGGAGTTGAGGCTAGGCTTCCAGGACCGTATTGAGTGCTATTGCTTACCTCAGAGTGATCATCTTGTCAGTGTTCTTGACCACACCTACAGTGGGAGCTTTAAATCAATGCTTCCATTCCCCCCTCTCCCATTTACTGACTGGGAGTCCCAGGGATGGGGCCCCGAGCTTCTTGGGCATTTTTCAGAGGCATCCTGAGTATAAATGGTCCCCAGTTCAGCTGTTAAGAATAAACTGGTACATTAGCCAGCCAGGTTGAAGTAGAAGGCAGGGACATGAGCAAACATTGCCAGATACTAGCCAAAACAGTTTTCCACATATTAGCACGTTCATCCTCAAACTGCCCCTGTGAAGTGACTGTCATTGTCCCAAACAATAGATCAAAAAAAATCCCCTAAAGTACAGAGAGGTTGGAGACTGGGCTGGCAGGATCTTGGCGTAGAGCAATTGTCAGATGGGTGGGTGGGCGGACAGACAGGTGAACTAACAAGAGCTCCCACTGTGGTATTTCTCTGTGGAGCAGGGACCCAAGAGAGCCTGGCTGAGAAGGAGCTCCAGCTTCTGGTCATGATCCATCAGCTATCTGCCCTTCGGGACCAGCTCCTTACAGCCCACTCTGAGCAGAAGAACATGGCTGCCATGCTGTTCGAGAAGCAACAGCAACAGATGGAACTGGCCAGGCAGCAGCAGGAGCAGGTGTGCCTGGGTCGGGGCTTTGGAGTCCTTTGTGGGAAAGGGTGACTCCCAGCAAGAGAAGACCAGGTTCTGGGAACTGGCGCTCAGCTGTGTCCCCTAGAGTTAGGCTTGTCCCCTGGTGCTTTACTCTCTCCCCTGGCACTCAGCCGTGTCGTCCCCTGGAGCTCAGCTTTGTCCCTGGCGCTTTGCTCTGTCCCTTGGCACTCTGCTCTGTCCCTTGGCACTCTGCTCTGTCCCCTGGCACGCTGTTCTGTCTCCATGCTCTCTACTTGGCCTCCTGGGGAAGTCAGGGGTAAGCTGGGACAGGCACCCAAGGAGAGCCAGGGCCGTCTGTGATTCCCCTGTCAACTCCATGCCTCTCTAGATTGCCAAGCAGCAGCAGCAGCTGATTCAGCAGCAGCACAAGATCAATCTCCTCCAGCAGCAGATCCAGGTGATGATGGGAGGGGCACAGGCCGAGGGTGCCATTGGCCTGGGGAGCCGAGGGGAAAGGGGGCTGCAGAAAATCCCGCCTTCATCCCCCGGACTTGAAGAGACTATACTTTTGCTCCAGTTTCCACCGATTGTATTGTCCAGTTCTTAGATGGTGACCCAGGATGTCTCCCTCTGGCCCCCGTTGATACTTAAGGACAAGGAGATGGGCTCACAGATGTAATATGATAGATCCTTTGGAAAATTGTCCCTACTCTCTGCCCTGTGTATACCCACCGCACCCCAGGTCCTGGGCTGACCCCAGCTGGGCAGCTCTTTGGTCCTCAGGGATTTACAGTGGGTTTCTTTGCCTTCAGCAGGTTAACATGCCTTATGTCATGATCCCAGCCTTCCCCCCAAGTCACCAGCCTTTGCCTGTCACTCCTGACTCCCAGCTGGCTTTGCCCATTCAGCCCATTCCCTGCAAGCCAGGTGAGTGAGACCAGGAAGGACCACCCCTGGGGCAGCTTTCTGGAGATGAGGGAAGGAACCCAGAGCCACGCTGCATGCCCTAGTTTACACTGTGGCCTTTCTGGTAGAAGAATAAGTCCTTTCCGAACTTATGTGGGAGAATGAGAAGGAGGAGCGTGCCTCAAAGCACAGAGACTCGGGAGAGAGGAAAGTTGGGGAGGCTCCCTGAGGAGGTGGTGCTTGATGGTTGGGTCCTGGAGAAGGGGTGGTAGGATTCATCATGAAGGAGAAACGAACTGGGGTGCAAGGCTCAGGGAAAGGGCTTGCAAAGGCATGTGAGAGCGACAGGGATCTGGGAGGCTGTGGAGGACTGGAACATGGGGTCTGCGAAGTGGGTGCGTTGGACTGCTTGAGTGGGGAGTGTGCTCTCTCTGGTTGTGGGGGATGACAGTGAAGGTGACTTATGGGATGATCCCAATAAGATCTGGAGACAGTGCCCACAGACGGAGTTGGGACAGGGACAGGAAGGACATGCTGCCTGTAAATGCCACAACAGGATGGGTAGCAGTGCAGACTGCTCCTGAGTCCAGCCCCACAGCCATCCTGGACACGCCCCCTTTGAGCCTTTAGCTACCTGCCTGTGGCTAGCAATTTGTACACTGACTTATCTCCGCCACACTCCCCCTTGATTCTAAGCCTAGTAAGATAAAGCAGATAGGAGAGAGAGAACTGTACAGGCCAAGGGATAGGTTATAGAGTCTGGACCTGGGTTCAAATCCTGGTGCTGCCATTTAATGGGTTTATGGGCAGCCTGCTGAATTCACAAGGTCTGTTTTTCTTACCTGTTAGGATGTGCAGAGAACCCTAATAACACCTGTAAAATGAGTCTCATGCTCTGAGTCCCCTTACATACCATACGCTTTGTCATAGAGGGGAAGCATGTGGAGCTTCCTCCCAACACAGTAGCTTTGCCCCCTACACACAGGAGGTACAAGACTGGGGGCGGGGGGGGGGGGGAGGGCTGCTGTCCCTTGCATGAAGCTCTTTAGAGTGGGTTGCAAAGGGCAGGCAGGGCCATCAGCCTGCAGGGGCCATATGGGAAGAGGGGATAGATGGTCCCCTGATGAGAACAGAACAGGTTAGACCAGCTCTAGACTCTGCCCACCTACCTGTGGTCCTGGGACCTGTCACTCAGGTGACTGCTATTCCGGGCTCACCTGGGACTTTGTCTCTTGCTGCTTTTCTTTCTACAGTGGAGTACCCTCTGCAGCTGCTGCATAGCCCGCCTGCCCCTGTGGTGAAGAGGCCAGGGGTGGCCTCCCACCACCCCCTGCAGGTACTCCCCTCCCCACTGCCGCCTGGAACCCCCTCCCTCGCTCGAGGCCGCTGCCTCTCTTTGCTCTTGGCTCACTCTCCTTGAGTCCTGTCTGTCCTGTGTGATGGGGGTGGTCCTCCTCGGGTGTTTCTCATTCCCTGTCTTTCTGGGTCCACAGGAGCCCCCACAACCACTAAACCTCACAGCCAAGCCCAAGGTACCTGAGCTGCCCAACACCTCCAGTTCTCCCAGCCTGAAGATGAACAGCTGTGGGCCTCGCCCCTCCAGCCACGGGGCTACCACAAGGGACCTGCAGTCCAGCCCCCCCAACCTGCCTCTGGGTAAGCCTTTTCATCTGCTCTCTCCTAAGAAGCCGATGGTTAAGTCAGGCCACCTTGGGCACAGTCCTCTTTCTCAGTTCCAGATTGGGGTTTTAAACAGTTGTCACTGAGCCCCACCCCAGCCTCTGCTTTCTTAAAAGCCAGGGATGAGGCTTGCATGCAGGAGGCCTCCTCCTTCCTCCCCCCCCCCCCACCCCCTTGTTCTCCAGGATCGGATTAGACAGCACAGGGTCAGACAGCTGAGATGCACATTTGGGAGTGTTGCTTTGTCCCCAGCCCCTTGGCACCCTGTAGCTGGCAGTCCTGAAGGGAGGTATGGCGATGGGCAGGGAGTGTGCCACCACCAGGAGCCCCTAGGTGTGACATGGCAGGAAGCATAAATGTTCTCTCTCCAACAGGCTTCCTTGGTGAAGGGGACGCTGTCACCAAAGCCATCCAGGATGCTCGGCAGCTGCTCCACAGCCACAGTGGGGCCTTGGAAAACTCCCCCAACACCCCATTCCGAAAGGTATGGGCCACTCTTCCTCTTCCCAGAAGACGGGCAGGAGGTGGAAGATGAAGACAGAATGACACAGGAAGTACTGATCCGTACTTTGTCCCTGTCCCCTGCAGGACCTCATCAGCCTGGACTCCTCCCCAGCCAAGGAGCGGCTGGAGGAGAGCTGTGTGCATCCCCTGGAGGAAGCCATGCTGAGCTGTGACATGGATGGTGAGGATTCTGGCATAGGGCTGTGTCTGACTCTGATACCTTCCTTCCCTTCTTTCTCAGGTCCTTCCTAGCGTGTGTCTCCGTTGTTCCCTGGTGTCTCTGTCCGTAGGTCACCTTTTGGTATCTTGTAACGACTCAGTGGGGCCCTACAATTCTGGATCGTTGCTGTGCCTATTCTCTGGCTGTGGTGGCCCCCCTACTGCTGGCCTTTGCTTTCCTCCTCATTTTCTCCTTCCTGCCTTGCTAGGCCTGAGCTGATTTCTGTATGAGCCTCATCAGTGCCTCCTGGTGGCCATGCAAGGGATATCTCTGCCAGCCCCAGAGCTGTTGCCTGCCTGACTCCTACCTACCTGTCTTCCAGGCTCCCGCCATTTCTCCGAGTCCCGGAACAGCAGCCACATCAAAAGACCCATGAATGCCTTCATGGTGTGGGCCAAGGATGAGCGGAGGAAAATTCTTCAAGCCTTCCCAGACATGCATAACTCTAGCATCAGCAAGATCCTTGGTAAGGGCCAGGGTGTGGGTCCTCTGCAGCTTTCGTCTAGGGACACACTTCAGTAGGACTGGGTTGGGTCTCAGGAGCCAGCTGGGTCCATTTGGGGCTTGCGTGCCTTTTCGAACCCTGGTAGAATCTTACAGGGTGTAGCAATTGAGATGTTCTGCGTAGCAGGGCTCTTCTGGTTGCCCCTCTCCTTAGGACTTTGTGTTCCCTACCACCCCCACTCAGTGCCTCTTACAGCCTGTACTATGGCAGTAAATGGGAGACTGGTATTTTGGATCATCAGCACAAAGATTTTTTTGTGTCTGAGACTGAGGAGAGGGCAGGGCCAACAAGGCTGATTAAGGGTGGTGTTTTCATGGCTGAGTCCCCTCCAGTAACCGTGCAGCTTTCTCTTGTCTGGAACACCAGGGTTCTGTTTCAGCTTTGCCATGTCGGCATTGCAGCCTAGGGCCTGGCACATGCTAGGCAGATGCTCTACCACTGAGCTGCACCTCAGGTTGACACTGGATACTTAGTGGCCTGGAGTGGCTGCTCTTTCGTGAGTGCCCTTGGAACAGAGACTTCTCGGGGTGGCTGAGCTGTTTGACATGAGAGTGGTACAGACTACCTGTCATTGCCAGCCTCATCCATTCCCTGACCAGGATCCAGAGAGCATCCACACTTGGCCAGGCCTGGATGAGAGCATATGCCTGAATCACTTTTTATCCCAGTTGAGGACCAGGGTCCAATCAGGGCTTCTAGCTGGGGGCCTTGCACTGGGGGGACCCTGAGTGTCTGGCCCTTAGTTATTGCCTGGTATTGGATCAGGTTCTCGCTGGAAGTCCATGACCAACCAGGAGAAGCAGCCGTACTACGAGGAGCAGGCCCGTCTGAGCCGGCAGCACCTGGAGAAATACCCGGACTACAAGTACAAGCCAAGGCCTAAGCGTACCTGCGTCGTGGAGGGCCGGCGGCTGCGTGTGGGCGAGTACAAGGCCCTGATGAGGACGCGGCGCCAGGGTGCTCGCCAAAGCTACACCATCCCGTGAGCAGGCCCTCCCTGGTGGCCAGAGGCAGCTTGTGGCTGCCGTGAGGGACTGGGTTTGTGTGTGGCTGGTCTTTGTGTGAGGCAGGCAGGGCTCTGCCTGCAAGGATCTGGGTGCAGATTTGTGTGTCGCCTGCCTGTGTGTGAACCCTGATGACCGTGTGTGAGGCTGTGGTGACTGGGGGTTGGGCATGAGACTTAGACTAACTGTGGGATACCTGCTGTCGGACCAATGCAGGGCAAACTCAGAACACCACAGGTATTCATCCCATAGGAAGGTTCCTTATTTGATCATGGCAGAGTGGAGCTTTGTAGACTATGAACGAAGTAATATTCACGTGCTACCGTCCAACATACCCTCGGCTCTGAGTTTTCCAGCTATAGCTGACAGTGAATTTGGCCATCAGGAAGCACACAGGGGCCAGCGTATGCTGGTTACCCAGCCAGCGGGGAGGGCCGGGAAGGCAGGGAGGACTCATGGGTACATCTGTAATTTCGACTTTTCTCTGCCTCTCAGCCCGCAGGCTGGCCAGGCACAGGTGAACTCAGATATCCTGTTCCCTCGGGCAGCAGGCATACCCCTGGCACGTCCACTGGTGGAGCACTATGACCCCCAGGGCCTGGACCCCAACATGCCTGTCATCATCAATACCTGCAGTCTCCGGGAGGAAGGGGAGGGCACAGATGACAGGCACTCGGTGGCTGATGGAGAGATGTACCGGTACAGCGAGGACGAGGACTCAGAGGGTGATGAGAAGAGTGACGAGGAGCTGGTGGTACTCACAGACTGATCCCCAGCTAGCTGGGCTCGGCCTGTCACTGCTGGGGGAAAAGACCTTTTGTTCCCAACTGGACAGGCAACAGCCAGCCTTCCTGAACTATCTTGGTACTTGGACTTGGGTGTGCCCAGGTGATGGGTGAATCTGCACTTGTAGATACATTCCCAGGGTGGGGGTCCTCCTCTCCATCACAGTTCTGGGCACATCCGAGGAGCTCATGCCCTGACTGGGTGGGATTCACGTGGCTGTAGTGAACCAAGCTGGCTGAGGGTTTTAGCCATTGGGGCTGATGGCCAGGGACCATTGGATGTACGCCCTCCTGTATGTCCAGGATACATGGCAGGGATATACCTGTCCCCCCTAAGGTCACATGCTTTTTTCCATTTTTGTCTTGGCCCAGACCAACCATTATGGGACAATACCTGCCCTACAAGCTCCCAGGTCACCCGGGGTTACTTTGTACTCTGTGCAGTCTGGCTGTCCTGTCTTTGTCTTCCAAGTCCATGTGCCTCTGGCTACTGTGTGTCTGTGCGGGGCTCACCTCTTCATCTTGCCACTCCCGGCAAAAGATGCTTGCTGAGTGGTCACTGTGAGCCAGTCATGTCGATGAGCTCTGTGATGCGTGTCTTGATGCTTCTCTGGGGGCTGCTTCTGTGTTCCTTTGTCCCCAAATTGCTACCTCTTTGTCAGTCTGGTGTCTCAGGTTCTGTGTAATTTCTCCCCATGTACATTTTTCTCTCTCTCTGTCCCTGCTCCTACCACACCCGCTATATTCTCTGGGTGTTTATAGGGCCCAGCCTGCCCCTGGGACTGGCAGTTTCCTGACCCCATGACCCCTTTCCTCCCTTCTGACTTTGCCAGTCAGTTCCCATGGAGCCATTTTTAGCTCCCAGAGCCGTGAGAGCCTGCCTAGGTCTCCAAGAGGCTCTGCCCTGATTCCCAACCTGTGTCCCAGGCGTGGGGGACTTTTTGTCAGTGACAGCCCTGCAGAGGGGACCCCGTGGCAGCTGGTCTCCATCCCTTCTTCATGAGCTTAGAGTGGGTTCTTTTCCTCCCGCACCCTGTCCTGGGGAATGGACTTCACTCCTGTCAAGCTTCCTGGTTGTGTCCCAAGAAAATCAAAGACCATTAGCACCTCGCTTCAAAGATCTGGAGCTGCCTGGGTCAGAGAAATGACCCTAAAATCCCAGATGGCCAGGTGCCTCCCTCCCCATCTCTGTTGACCCTGTTTCTCTCCAGACTGTTTCTTTTTATGACTGTAAACATAGATAGTGCTTTATTTTGTTACTAAGAAGATAATGATGAATAACTTAACCAGCATATTTGTTTTCCGATGGTGTAATAAAGACCAACCATTTCAGAATGTGCCTTTTCTCTGTTGGGAGGCTGGTGCTAGCCGGTCGCTACTGCCCCCTGGTGGCAGCACATGGGAGGGTCAGGCAAAGTGTCTGAAAGAAATGGCTTTGGCAAGAGGAAGATGTAGGACAGGCCTACAGAGGAGGCACTGTAGCAGCCTGGAGGAACAGGAACAGTGGCTCAGCTATCCCTCTTTGGGCTTCACTGACCCACCTAAAAGGAAGAGACTTAAAACTTCTTCATGAATCCTACCCTCCCTTTGGGAGAGGGAGCCACTTGAGTCCAGTGGAAGCCGTGGACTCATCCCACAAGAGGGACACACACACACTCAGGAACTCCCTTGTGGGCTGCCTGCCATATTTATTAAGGGGACAGTCTCGGGTGCTAGTCCTCAAAACTTCACTTGGAATAGAGATTTCAAAGGCATAGTTGTGACAGAATTGTCTCTGGAGGAAAGGACAGAATTCCTCAAAATTACCGGGGTTCTCTAAGACAGGTCTTGGTTAAATTCATACCATCAGCGTGGTATGGGGGAGACAGAGCTGAGCAGCAACTCTGGTAAAAGAAATGGCTCAGATTAACAAAGACATATGTCCTCGATGAGGGGGTGATGAGGCAGTATATGTTCTCACAGGGCTTGGGTCCCGGGTGTGTTGCTCCAGTCCAAACTCCTTTAGGAAAAGCTGCATCATCTGGAGGGGCCCAGAATCAGCCTTTGAGAATGAGGCATCCTAATAGGTATACCCTTAGAGTAAGGGGCCAGGGTCATCCAGTCCACCAAACGAGGCAAGAGGGAAAAGACTGTTTCTGGTAAAGACAGATGCTCTGTGTACTGTGAGATTGAACCTGAGCTGATAGTCTCAAATTTCACTATTTTGGCTATAGACACACACACACACACACACACACACACACACACACACACACACACACCAGCAAAGATGTTGGGAAGTAGAAATTAAGAACTATGGGGCAGACTTGGCACTACAGAGGTTTTCTTAATTTTACATACTGGTGAGACAGTAGATAAAAGTGAGATAAAGACCACACACTGCCAAGAACCAGGGACAGCTGATGAGGGAGTGTCCTGACTCCTAGCTCTGTCCTTCAGAGCTCTGGCTGTCTCAAACCTTGGTCCCCTGTCCATCCCTGAGGGAGGGGCCAACAACAAGAGACCTGCCCAGGGTTCTGGAAACTTCTTTGGTCTCTGCCTGGCCCTGTTAAGTGGCCACTAGGGGGAGCTGCTTGGCTCAAAGCCCCTAACTTCACTCCAAATTAACATCTCAGACAAAATTAGATCCCATAATTTTGGGAGTCCTCCCAGTTCTTCCTTTGGACCTATGGCTGGTCCTCAATACCAGAGGTGTTCCAGATACCTTTGTCCACGGGGCCTCATCTAGCTGCTGTGCCATTACCACCCCAAGACCTCTGGCCAACTGGAACCTCAATCCTGTGAGAAGCAGGCAGATGGGCAGAAGCAGGGACAGTATGTTCTGGTCACTATCTGGACAGCTAGCTACAAGCTCGCCTAGCCCCTGCCTACCTCCACACAGGCCCAGGGTCAGCCCCAAGAAGGTGGCCTTGGCCTGGAGCACCTGCCTAGAATGACAGGAGTGAAGTGGGACTTAGGCTTGGTGCTGAAGCATGGGCCCTCTGTTACCCCAGCCACTCCCCACTCATATCGGTTGGCTGCAAGGTGGTGACACAGAGCCCTAGGAGGCTGCACATGAAGCCAACTTCGTAGAGGCTCACTCTGCCATTGGTTCTAGGATGGCTGAAGATAGTAAGGTGGGCATCGCTATATAATTTGTCTATGGCCGCCTGACTTTACAGGTGGCACCATTTGTATGCCTGGGCACATCTTTTCCCCCAGATCCTCCATTAGTATTCACGACCTTGAAGGACCCAACAAGGATGGCACAGAGGTGTACAGGCTGCTGTGCCTTAACTCAAGCAGGAGTGAACCCCAAAGGCATGGCAGAAGGGAGGCCGAGCCTGGCCCAGCACCTCCACATGCATACATACCAATGAGATTCCAAACCACTGTCCTCCAAGACCACATTCCAGAAACAAACATTTTAATGCAGAAAACCATGATAATCTACAAATGAATCACAGTAGGGACCTATACCAGACCCCCTTAGGAACTGTAAGGACTGGGAGGTGGGTACTGAGCTGGCAACACCTTCAGTATCTGGCCATGCCCAGGCAACTGTGCTGGCCTCTAGGTGCCTAGGCCCTGCCTTCTTGCCTTCCACCATTCATTCCCCAATGGGAAGACTTCTGTTACCTTCAGAATAGAAGGGAGAGAGGTGGAGGAGAATGCTAGCTCTGGTACCTACCACCTGACCCAAGGCCATGCCTGCTCCAGGTCTGCCATCCCTCTCTGTAGGGGATGGAAGGAACCTGGGGCAGGGGTGACTGGGTGGCATCTGGCTGGAGAAGTTGGCAGCCTCAGATGCGGCAGCTGCTACAGAAGCTGTCACGCACAGCTGGGACCTCTTTGCCGAGATGACAAACAGAGTTGGCTTCCTACCGGCTTGGAGCTCAGAACCTCTCACCTGGGGCTCACATGGCTCAACTGGGGGCTGGGGCACCAGAGGTAGAAATGAGCCCTTCCCCTCCCCTACTCGGAAGGGTCAAGGACAAACTGAGACAGCCCAAGCTCTAGCAGGCCTGGGCTGGCAACAGTGTGCTCTCACAGGGGGCCAGTCCAGGCCTCAGCTATCTGCAGGCACTTCCTCTCCAAGCCTGGCAGGGTGAAGGGGGTCCCACCCCCAATGCTGGGACTCATCAGTCCCTCCAAACAGGAAAATGAAGTCTTCATTGGCATCCACTAGGGGGCCTTCTCCATGGATGCCCACCTTGCCCCAGGGTGCCAACTCCAAGGCAGAAGGGTATCCTGGGGAGCAGTTCTGGCAGCAAGAGGACATGGAAAAACAGGAGGCTGGTCACTTTGGCAGCTCCAAGACCGACACCTGAGGCTTCACCTTAAAGTACTGGTTGAATCGGATCACTGCATACCTGCCAGGGAAAGGCAAGGAAGTGGGTGAGCAGGGTGCCCAACAGCCTACTGAGGACTACCTCCAAGCTCAAACTCATCCAGGTCTGGGCAAGTCAACTCTGTGTGTGTGTGTGTGTGTGTGTGTGTGTGTGTGTGTGTGTGTGTGTGTGTAGACAGGGTTTTTCTGTGCAGTCCTGACTGTCTTTGAACTCACTATGTGGACCAGGCTGGCCTCAAACTCAGAGCTGGGCAGCCTTCCATCCTTCACACTGGTTCTCCGGCTCTGGCTAGGCTGGCACCAGTAGTGTGGGCCCTGATGCTGAGGAGGACAGTTCAGGGCAGTGGTTCTCAACATTCCTAATGCTGTGACCCTTTAATACAGTTCCTCGTGTTGTGGTGACACCCCCCCCAACATAAAGTTATTTTCGTCGGTACCCCATAACTGACTGTAATTTTGCTGCTGTTAATGAGTCGCAATGTATTTTTGGAGACAAGTTTGCCAAAGGGGTCACAGCCCACAGGTTGAGAACCACTGGCAGAGATTTAGTGGGTGATGAGAACGCCTTCACTAGGTTTAGTGGGGCTCTTCAGGCAGCCCTTGCTGGGGCTGGGTCAGCTGCACACTGGAAGGACTCTGACGTTCTGTTCTGACTAGCTGTGATATGTGATGATGAAGGCTGTCCCTTCTCGCCGCCCACACCCATCTTCCCACAGCTCCCCGTACGCACCTGAGGAAGTCAAAGCTGATGGTGGAGTACTGGTTCTGTATGAGGGCCCAGAGCGCCCAGAAGAAGTGAGATGCCTGCAAACAGGCCGGAGAGCATCAGCCCACGGGGCCACACCTGCCATAGCACTCAGCAAGACAGACACAGCTACTGTGGGGGCCTTGCAGAGCTAAACACTGGCCAGTGTGGGAAGAAGTGGAGGCTGGACCTCTGGGCAGCACTTAGGGACTTTCTGCCTACCCAGATCCTAGCATCCAAGTCAGCAGAAGGTGGAGTCCCCCCAGACTGCCTCCCTCCACCCCAGGCTCAAAGAGCCAGAAAGCATCTATGATTCCCAGTTACCTCAAAGCTACAATACTATCCCCCCCACCCCCCGCCAGGCATGGGGAGATAACCCTAGGTCTTCCCCCATTGTATCCCAAGTTTTAGCCACACAGTTACTACGAAGGGTTCCCTCTACTTCCCTTCCCATGGCTTAGAAGGGGCATAGGTGAGCCAGCTAGAAATAGGGTTATTTTTGCTTAAAAGTTGAGATTTGTTCTCATGGTGCGACAAGGGAGGAAGAGGCCTTGGATTTGGGCTAGTGTGAACCAGGACAGTCAATCAATCACAGAAATGATGGATTTTCTAAGCTCTGATGAATGGTGAAACCTGGAGCGACTGGCTTGTCTCCCAGTGTGTTGGTAGTCCCCCAGGCACACACCAGTGGACACCAGGAATGAACTATTTTCCTTGGAGAAGTGGCATTCCCATTTGAATCCTGTAATGCAGTGCTGGTGGGAGGAGCCTGGAGGCAAGGCTGGTGAATTGTGAGCTAGGTAGCGGTTACAAGAAGGGTCTTACTGCATCATTAAATCCTAAGGTTAGCTAGCAGAAAGAACTGTCCATCCAAACAGATTTGCTGAATGAGGAAGGAAGCTGAAGTCTTTCTTGGAACTACTCTAGGGAGTGAGTGCCCAGGCTGGCCTGCAGGGGCAGCAGGAACATTAAGGGGCTAGCCTGTGATGGCTGTTTACTGGCCTTTTCTAGGTAGGGTACAGTCCTCAACTGGGGTAGCTAGTTTTACTTCAACTTTACACAAGCTAGAGTCGTTTTGGAAGAAGGAATCTAAATTGAGAAAATACCTCCACCAGATTGGACTGTAGGCCAGTCTGTAGGGCATTTTCAAGACTGGTTTGGGAGGGCCCAGTCCACTGTGGGCAGTACTACTCCCTAGGCTGGTAGTCCCGGATGGCATGAGAGAGCAGGCTGAACAAGGCGTGGGGAGCAAGCCAGTAAGCAGCAGTCCTCTGAGCCTCTACATCAGTTCTTACTGCCAGGTTCCTACCTTGTCTCCCCTGATGATGGACTTCAAGCTATAAAGCAAAATAAACTCTTTCCCACGCACATTGCTTTTGGTCATGGTGTATCAATCACAGCAACAGAAACCCTAACTAAGAACTGACCCTAGGCTCTGGGTGGGAGGCTATGGCGGGTCCCAGTACTCACCAGAGCAAACTTGTTGACTTGTACATAAAGCTGCTCCACCTCCCTGGGGGACGCAGCTGTCCCCTTCTGCGCCTCAAGATAATAACGCAGCCACTGCAGCTGGATCTCCCGAGCTGGGTACCGGCTGTAATCAACCTCATTCACACCTAGGGGGCAGGTGAGACAGAAGTCGCTAGAAAAGCTGCTCTCTGAGCCCAAGGAGTCTCCTCTGTTGAGCTGTGGGCTGGCCTGAGGAAGAGCTGTGTGGGGATAACCTAGCTGGTGGAGGGGTCTCCTCTTCCCAGCTGGGTACCATCTGCCTAGGGCTGAGGACTAAGGCTGGCTGAGGGGTCAAGGGCCAGGTACTGCCCTGCATGTGGTGGGAATCCCAAGGCAGTGCCACCATACGCCTGCCCTTCTGTAATGACATCCCTCACTGGATGTCTCAAGCTTGGCACCACTTGACCTCAGCCGGCCCTTTCCTCTCAGAGGCCTAATTCAGACAAGGAGCTGGACCTAACTACCAGTGCTAAATGCCGCTGCTTGCACGCGTGTTTCCCAGGGATGTTCCACCTCCACTGCTCCCCATGACTGACAGCCTTTGTACCCCTTCCCTGTCCTAAGTGTCCTCAAGCTGCTTCCCTGGATCTGCAGGGAGGCCAGGAACAAGAAAGTAGTTGAAGGTGGGAGAGAGCCTTCATTCCCTTCTATATCCCTTCTCACTGTTCTTTACATCCCCCCAGACACACAGTTCTTGAGTTCAAAGCCCGTGGGTAGTACATTTCCTTGCAGATGAGAAGGCTCAGCGCACACAGCACACAGCCAGTTGGAGGCGGGGCTGGGTTGGACCTGTCGCCTCCTATTGCCCGGAGCCAGCTCCTAAAGGATACAATCCACCCACTTCGGAGAAGCTCCAGCTGAACTTTGCTAGGTGCACCGGATAAAGGCTCAGCCTCTGCTGCGGCCTCTCCGCAGCTGAGCACGGCCAGCCATATGCCCTTCAGGGCAGGCCTCCCCCTCAGCTCATCACTGCTCAGCGGAGGCCCAGCCTCCTCCCTCTGATTGCCCCCCAGAGAGCTGGGCGCATGCCTGGTCCCCTAAGGTTCTAAAAGAGATGTGATCGATCAACCTGGGGTGAGTTGGATGGTTAGGGAGTGGCCAAAGGATGGTTTCACAGTTGGGCAAGGCACCTCAACTTTCCTAAATCCTAGAGGCCAGCCATGTCACCCTGACAAGCCCACATACCAGCCTGCAGATGGCTCTCCATCTGTGTCCAAGGCCATTGAGGAGTTGACTCCAGGGTTCTATCAAACTGTTTTTAACAAGCCCTGAAGCTGGAAAACATTGCCCTGTTACCCTTCCATGGAAGGATCTAGACTGCCATGTCTTTATGGTATGGTTATCAAGTCTGGGGGAGAGGGGAGAGACTTTGTTTTTTCTCTGAGATAGGGTCTCTCTCTATAGTCCTGGCTGTTCTGGAACTTACAATTTAGATGATGTTGTCTTCAAGCTCACAAAAGATCTGCCCCCCTCTCTCTGCCTCCTGAGCTCTGGGATCGAAGGCATGCACCACCGCACCCAGCCTTGTGTGTGTGTTAGTGCATGGTGTGACATAGGTATGACACCATCCCCATTTTACAGCCACAGAGGCAGTGACCTCAATTCCACCACTCGTAACAACAAAACAGGGATTGAAACTTGAGAAATTGAGTTGCAGAAACGCTTTTAACTAGCTCCGCCTAGATTATTCACTCCAGGACACCATGAAAACAGCTATTTACAGCTTATGTAGTCACATACTCACATTCAGGGCCTTCTTGGGCCATTGTACAAGTTGTGCTTGGCACGAGAGAGGGTTGCCAAGTTGGTGGGGGCTCTGCCTGTCCTAAAGGAGGGGTATTTTTTCTCTTTCTTCCCTTCTTCGCTTTTTTTTTTCTTTGTACTGGATATTGAATTCAGAGCCCTGTACATGGCAGGCAGATGCTCTGCCACTAAGATAAATCCGTAACTATCTTTAATTTCTAGATGGGCTGTCACTAAGTTGCCCAGGTTGGCCTTGAACACACACTATAGCCTAGAAGGGATCCTCCTGCCTCAGTCTTCCAAGTAGCTGAGAGTACGGGACAGTGTTTCTGAGCCCGGGTCTTATACCCTAACTGACACATCAGGCTGAGTAGCTCCCAGGAACCCCACTGTGAGCACATTTCCCTCATTTGTATACAACTGCCCCTCAGGCTGGCAGAAGTCAGCTCTGGGCAGGAGAGTTCCCTTCTATGAGGTCCGTTGCTCTTTAAAAGCACGCTGTACCCAACTCTCACCAAGTCTGGAACCATATGTGGGCCTCCCCACAGAGCTGGCACCCCATCATAAGCAGGGCACTGAGGTCAGAGCAATCCCCCTACCTGCAAACTCATTGAAATGGTTGCCAATGTCAAAAGCCTGGTAGTTGTACCCTGCATATTCGTAGTCGATGAAGCGCACATGGCCTGTGAGGAGAAACAATGAGAACTGGTCCCAGATCTGGAAATGGGACATGGTTAGTCTTCCAGACCTCCACAGTGCACCTCCGACCCTCCCTGATGTCTGTGGCAACCTTTCAGGCTGCTCCCACATGCCCTCCCCATAGCTGCATCTCCACTCCAGCTCAGCGGGGTCCTCAGGTTCCCCATCTAAAGGCACCTGTCCACAGCACAGCTAAGCATCAGAAGCAAAGCAAGTATGTCCGCCCATCATGTCTGTGGGTCCCACATCCATGGATTCAACTACAGGCTAGAAATCTTCAAAACTGGATCCGAGGGACTGGGATCCATGCTCATTGGTAAAGAGTATAGGCTACTCTTACGGAGGATCTGAAGCTTGATTCCCAGCACCCACATGGTGGCTCACAACCAACTGTAACTACAGGTCCATGGGACCCAGCATCCTCTTGTGTGGGCACCGCATCGACGTGGCATGCAGGCAAAGTAATCATACACATAAAATACTAAGTTAAAAATTCATGTATACCGAACACGTACAGCCTTTTGTCATTCCTAAGACAACATGCCTTAACACCTATTTAAGCTCATATTTCTACTGTATTGGGCACAGAAATAGCCAGAAGGTACCAGAGGTTACTCAATGGAAGTCACATGCAAATATTATACTATTTATTTATTTTCACTTGCTTTCGGGGGCGTGGGAAGTATTCTGGGTCTCACGCCCGGTGTGAGTACTCTCCCTGCCTAGCTCCACTCTGCAAGTTTTTAGGAGACTTAGACACACATGCATGTTGGCATACTTAGATGTCCCCAACCAATCTGCCCTGTATAATAAGGGACACCTTTATTTCCAGGCGGGCTGCATTCTCAGCAACAGTGAAAGGCAGGCAATCTCCCTGTCTTTCTTCCCCTTCCCACTCCCCCTGCCTGATCAAGGCTTGGAGAAGCCACGATATCCCCCAGAAGGCCATAAGATCACCAGGACACATGGCTGGCACGTCCTGATGTTGAAGAGCATCTTCCCATCTAAGATTTTGCGTTCTCGCTTAGAATGTGTTTTTCTAAGTGGGACTTTCCTGTTCTTTTCCTCTTCTTTCTCACAAATTAAGATCAATACAAGGCATACCCGTGTCCTCCATGAAAAAACGAAAGTCAAAACCCATGTCTCCTATAAGTCAGCAGACCAACCAACTGCTTGCATCTTCTGCATCTGAGGGGGGTGAGGGGCTGTACCTTTGTCACTATCATAGATGATATTCTTGCACAGCAGATCATTGTGACAAAACACCACGGGGGAATCCAACTGGGACAGGTGTTCCTTCAGCCAGGCCAGCTCCTGTTCCAACACCTCTACCTTAGGGACATCTGCAGAAAGGCTGGACAGAGCGGGAAAAGGTTGTACATTGGGGAGGGCTGACTCAAAAAGGCAGGCCTTAAACTAGCCAGACCATTTTTTTCTTAACATGGAGATCTCAGACAAAAGGCCAGTCCAGCAGAGCCCCTGATTTTGTCAGACATAAGTGTGTCCTGTCCTTCTGGTTCCCATGGTTACATTGAGGAGCAGATTAAAACCTGGTCATAAAAGTAGCTGGCAGAAGATGAAAGTTCCTGACTAAATGGCATCCCTGTTATGTAGTGAAATGGGCAGGGTGAGGAAGGGGGACCCAGGAGAAGACAGGAGAGGCAACAACAAATGTTAAGAGGCCATGAGGGCTCAGGAGGGAGCAAGAATGGGGTCCATGGCATTAACAGTGAGAAGGGGAAGAGAAGTGGCCAAGGATGCTGGGAAATCCCTAAGAGAGGTTGTGCTCCTGTAAGATGAGACCACTCAATAACAGAACCCCAGGATGGGCTGGAGAAATGGCAGAGGGGTGCCCTGGTGTGGCCCTCAGACCCCAGCAGCTGACAACGGCATAGATTGTGGTCTAATCAGTCATCTCACAGACCTGAAAGAAGGTGAACTATACACTGTCAGAGAAGCAACAGCACACGTACACGCACACGCACATGCACAGGCACACACCAACACACCCGGTGTGAGAGACCTGTTTTGCCACTCCCAGTAACTAAATCCTGTCACCTTGTATTATGAGAGCTTCCTGTCCCTGGCTCCTGCTAGACCAGCTTAAAGGCTGAGCAATAATGGATGGGGCTACATCCATCCACCTCCATGTCACGCCAAAGTAGCATTGTCTGCCAAGCATGCTGGGGAATGATCTGTCATAGGTCAATCGATGCAGACATTGGGTGAGGACACACTGTACTCAGGGGCTCTGAACTTTGGCTTTTCGGACACACAGGTCTGTGTACACTGAAAAAGCCAAACAGCATAGTCTTTCAAAAGTCAGAACTATCCCTGGGAGAGGGGTGCTGGGCCTGGTCTCTACTCCTGTTTCTCTGCCTGGGACAATAGTGAGATGGGCCCTAGTTCATCTCCCCACTGGACAGGACTAAGGTGTCCCTGTGTCCCCTGTAGAAAAGGGAAGGCAGAGTCAGAGGGGTCTTAGGTCTTTTATTTGGCACCACTGGGAAATGAAGGCTCCAGAAAGAAAAGAAGGCATCATCCAGATGCTTTGTAGTTTGGGCACACCAGACCCAACACCTCAGCCCACCTGGGTTCCCAGCCTTCCGTGGGTCCTCACCACAGGGTTGTGTACCCTGATCTGTTCCCTCTGTCTCTGAGAAGGCAGCCGCAGAGAGGAAAGACAAGCTCCATCCTCAGCCATGCACGTAGCCCTCCCTGAACGGCTACTTCAAGGCTCCCTTCTTACTCTGGGGTTATCTCAAGATAAGGGCTGAGGAGACTTCCTTTGGTTTGCCCAGGTCTGCCTGAAAATCAGGCTGCGACATCCGAATGCCTGTTCCCAGTCTCTGGCCTCAGTCTGACCCTATCCTGGCCACACCAAGGCCACTGTGATATTTGCTATGAGAACAATCCAGGCCTGTCTCCAGGGGCCCCTTTGACTGCCAGTGTCCCTCCCTGAACATGTGGGCCTCTGCCAGCTTTGCTGCCTAAACAGCACCAAACTCCTCCACCTCTGATGGCAGCGGGTGGCTATCACTGCCACCCAGAAACGGCAGAAGGGATGAGGGGCTGGGGTCGCTGGCCCCCAGCTTATCTCCCCACCTCAAATGCACAAGCAGCTCCGTCACCACAAGCGTCCTTATGCCTGAAAGGTCCCATCCTAAACCATAGTTCTGGTTCAAATACCTTCATAATACTGGGCATGGGGCACTTACTTGTAATCCTAGCATTTGGGAGACCAGGGTAGTAGGATCAAGGGTTTAAGACAGGTTAGCCTGGGCTACATGAGTTTGAGGCCAGTGTGGGCTACATATTGAGACTCTGTCTCAAATAAACAAAAACCACACCATTCCTGGTTTCCTGATGCGTGTTCCCTTCAGTCCTGGCTCCTTAGCCTGGTACCCAAGCCCCCTTCCCTGAGGTCCTGTTCCCCGCTCAAACAGCTTCCTGAACATCCGTTCTAGCCTCATCCACCTGCTTGGCAGCCTCCGGGAGACCTGTCTTCTGAGCCGGAGCAGCCCCTCTCATCCTGCCCTGCCGCCTCTGCCAAGATGACTTTTGCTGCCCCATCCTATCCCTGCTTATGCTTACGCACCGAGTACAGACATGTTCTGTTTACACAGCCAGCTTCTAAACTCTTCATGGGCAGAGCCTCTGTCACAATCATCTCCAATTTTCTACCATTTTAATCCCAGTCAATCAATGTTTGGGAAATGAAGCACTGAATAAGTCGGGGCCTGAGTAATGAATGAATATGTGGTTCCTGGAGTCCAAGGTGCTCCCTCTAGTTTTCCTAGCTGGTCAGCACTAACCTGCTGGGGGACGTGCAAAGCACGTCAAAGGGTCAGGGAATAATTTCTTAGGCTCAAAGAAGTTAAATTTTGATTTCCCAGAAGACGAAGGCATGTCAAGAACGAAGGAAGCTGGCCAGCTCCTCGTGAAGGACCTCTTTTCCTGACAAATTAAGTCACCAAAGCTTCATAGGGACAGCAGTCAAGGAAAGCTGGAGTCCAAGCATGTGTGAGTACCAGGCCCACACCTAGTGACCAGCAAGTCCCACCTCCATCAGTCAATAATAGTGCTAGCTGAAGGGACATACTACCATCTAGTCTTCAGAGACATGGAAGTCCTTGTCCCCGGATGTATTGTCAGACAGAGGGCAGGCTGGTGCCATGCTGGGCACTCAGAGAACAATCATTGGGTGTATAAAGTCATGGGTGTGTGCAAGAGACGCATCATGGGGTCAGAGTTAATGATGCCTGTCTCAGAGGAGGGAATGAGACTCCTTTCTCTTAGACCTCCCTCTTAGCACCCCACTCCTGTGACCCTTCAGGAGAAGTGGCATTCAAATTAACAGTATATTTCAACAACTGCTAGGAGAGGAATTTCAGTGTCCAGCACAAAGAAGTGGCAACCATTTGAAGTGAAGACATGTGTCACCCTACACACCGTATATATAATTATCCATCAATCAAGGGCATTCAAATACATTTTAAAAGGTGACGCTTGCTGGGTGTGATAACACACATCTTTAATCCCAGTTCTTGGGAGACAGAGGCAGGCAGATCTCTGTGAGTTCAATGCCAGCTTGTTCTACATAGTGAGTTCGAGGCCAGAGAGGGCTACACTGTCTTGAAAAGTAGGGGGGGAGGAGGAAGGAGGAAAGGGGGTTTGGGAGACCCTGTTGGAAACCACTGTCCCTGGAAAGAGCACTTCCAGAAGCAGTGGGCATGGTTAGGGACATAGCAGGGGACATGGTTCACAAAGCTACACAGGCACAAGAGGAATCCAGGCAGTCAGGAGACCTTGACATCCCAGGGGCTTGCTGTTTTCTCTTATGACCCCACTGAGCACAGGACCTCAGGTTCCCAGAGGCTCCACCCTCCCCTGGTTCCAAAGACAGAAGACTACTCACCAAGAGTTAAGTCCTGATGTGGGAGCCTAAAGTCTCACACTGACAGCCTGACTGGGGAGCAGAGCTTTCTCTAGCAACGCTAAAGAAAAAAAAAGGGGGGGGGGAGTTGTCCTAATCCTCCTGCCTGACACAGAAAAGTCAAAGAGAAATAGGTGCTAGTATGCAAAACTGCTGATCCCTGTTGCCGAGATGCAGCCAATGGCCTCTCTCTGCCAGCACAGTGGCACAGGATAGAAGGCGCTCAGGAGAAACCCCTCCTCACTGGCAACTGCATCTCTGAACCTCCTCTAAGAGTGGGCGGAAGCCAAGAGCAGGGGGCAGGGCAGAGACAGTGGCAGCCTTGAGCCCGCTCAGATCTCTATACCTGGGATTGATCTCATCCTTGACCAGCGTGAAGTAACGGTGCATCTTATGCCAGAGAGTGGGCTTAGGCAGGCTGCCATTGGCGTGGATGGTGTGAATCTTTGCCATTTCTAAGGCGATTAACCTACAACAGAAATGGGAGGAGCAGACAGTGTCAGTACTGGGCTTGTCCTCCTGCTCAGGCCCTCTTGATCAGAAAAGGTCTGGAAGGTTCTTCTGGGCACTAGCCAGAAGGCCACATGTGGGGTCATTACAGGTCCCAAGAGCCCTTGATCTCCCAAAGACGATTTCAGCAGAAGGCGGGAAAATGCAGTAAGACCTTTAGCCATTGCTGCTTTTGTAGTCCCAGAGCTGGGCCAGAGCAAAACAGAGGACCATTTGCCCCAGGCCAGTAGCTTGGCTCTTCTCAGCCTTCCCACAGCAGCCCCTGAGAACACAGGGGTAACCAGGCACAAGGGCAGGAGCCTTCTTCCCCCACCCTTAGACTTTGCCCCCCCTCTCCCAGGAGAGGTGGCAGCAGGTCCCGTTCTATGGAGAACTCAGTGGGTGTTGATGCTAGGGAAAGAGGAAATATTAGCCTTTTATCAGTCTGGCCAAGGTGGAGAGGCTGGCCCAGGGCAGCCCCTTCTGGCACCACTGGGAGTTGATGCTGGTGGGTGGACACCAAGGACTCAAAACAAGCCAGCTTTCCAGTTCTCCCACAGACATTATCCAAGGTCCTGGGGGAGACTGAGTGGTTGTCCTGGAGGAGTGTGAAGCAGGGAGGTCTGCTGGAGCGAGCAGGGATGAGGAGAGGGCTGGCTACTTCGGAGGGAAGAACCTTGATAAGAACCTAGCACCAAGGCCAGTGCCGAGGTCAGCATGGAGGGAGGGTGGGGTCCCAGCTGGGCTCTGCCGGCCCTCCCTCCGGTAGTCCAGCCCTAACTGCCTGCTAAACCTCCAACATCCAAGCTTCTGAGCTTCCCTTGGCCTCTGCCTGTTGGTGGAATAATAATCCCCGGAAAGGACAACAAAGGCGCAGCTTGTTTGAAACCTTGTTACACAGCTGTCCTGAGGACACTCCTCCCCTTGCCGGGCCTGGGAAGGGACCACTATCAGGATAGTGGCAAGTTCAGGCTCCTCCCCCAAGCCTCCCACTTCCTCGAGGGTGGAGGGCTTTGGGAGGCTGAGAAGGTGCGCGGAGGTCAGAGGTCCTGGGGGAGGTGAGAGCCCACTAAAGATCTGGGAAAAGCAGACACGGACCTGAGGCCCCGCCCTAGTCTTCCTTTCTGATGAAGGTTCTGAACTGAGCTGCTCCTTGAATGACAATAGAGCTGTTGTGTGAAGAGCAACGGAAGTAACTTCAGTACTCAGCATTTTTAAGCTTCAGAGCCTCAGCAGACCAGACTGGGGTGGGCTCAAGGGATATGGGGGTTGGATGGGGGTGGGGGTGGGACATTCCTACAGATACCCTGTCACCATGACAGGATGGGAAAAGCTCCATCCTGGGAAAGTCACCAAGGAAAGGCCTAACTCCCACACTCACCCCAATTTCTGGCTCTCCCCCAGACACCAACTTCTTATAAATCCCCCTTCAATTTTCCTGACAGTGGTAATTGTTTCCAGAGAAAGGGTGAGCAATGGCCTGAGGTTCAGTGAAGCAGAGAGAGACTTAGGAGTGGTGGGCACCTGCCAATAATTGAACTTATTTACAAAAGACTAAGGGAGGAGCCATGGGGTGGGGAAAGCAGGGCAGGGTCCCCTGTACTCCGCTTTGACTTCATTTCTACAAGCTGGGTGCACTCAGGTCGAACTCCAGTGACCCCTGCGTAGGTGGGCACACCCTTAACCCTCTCTACTTGACACACAGCTGTAACACAGAACTCAAGTACACTGTCCTGGGGCCACAGCAGTCTCTGAGGCAGCACTGAAGCCAAGAGGGCCAGCCATGTACACAAAGAGAGCAAAACGGACTTACTTGGGTTGACTGGTGGGCAAGTGAGGAGCACAGAAGAGGCTAGGCCTACCCTTAGGAGGGCATTACTGCCCTCAGTATGGAAGAAAAGGCTCCTTCCTCTTAGGTGAGACACAGCACATGCGAAGCAAAGGCCCCAGGCAGACCCTGCACTGCTAACCCCAGCATCAAGAGTAAACTTCAGGGCTCACCAAGAGGATACTACTTGAGCCTCGCCCTCCCTCAGTCAGAGCAGAGAATATGGTATACTCTGCTCTACTGCTTTACAGGAGTATCCACAGGGCTTGAAGGTTAAACACAGTTCCTGGGTCCTACATATCCAGGGATTTGCTGGGACTAGGACCTAGTCCTTGTGAGCCTTCTGCATGAAGGCCTCAGCAGTACTCCAAACCTGGGTGTTTTATTGTCAGGGAACCCAAAGGGCCCTCAGCTATGGGGGGGGGGGGGGTGGAGAGGGGGGAGAGGCTATTCCAGCCTGCTAAAGTTGAGTTAGTTCACCCTGCATAGGTTTGTTGGTCTTCACACTTTTCTGTCTTTGCAAAAGACGGGAGGGAAGCTGGTCAAGGTGGAGCACACCTTTGATCCCAACATTTGGGAGGCAGAGGCAGGTGTGTCTCTTAGAGTTTAAAGCCAGCCTGGTCTACATAACACATTCCAAGACAGCCATTGCTACATTGGAAGACTCTGGCTCCAATAAACAGAAAATAAATAAAAAAAGAAAGACAGGCAGGCAGGGTAGAATTCCTGTGTGCTTTCGGGATTTGGCTCGGACTCTATTCCTGGGCTTCTGAGCGTTTCCAGACACACAGGATGGACAAAGGTTTAAGAAACGGGGTTGGGGTAGGGGAACAACCTGGTCTCTGCTGTGTTCCCCTGGGATTCATCCTTCCACTGGGCACCACCGTGAGGCCCTGGAATGGTGCAGCCTCTGAGTAGAGTGTATTAGCAAACATTTGCAATACAATGGTGGGCCTTATGACTCTTCTTCATTGTGCACTGAAGAAGCCAGCCAAGATCATCAAAACCACAGCCTCAGAGAAAATAGTGTATTAGGCCCTGTGCCTTTCTCACCTGAAGAGCTGGGGCTCTCGGATATGCTCCGGTCCCAGGGCCACACCCTGCACATACTCGTAGCATAGCCCGTTCTGAAAGGTACAGTAGAGTTTGGGGGCGCAGCCGTGTGCTCGCAGCAGTTGGAAGTTTCTGACCTCATTCTCCCGGTCCACCAGCAACTCCGTCCGCTCCCCATACACCCGGACCAGCACGCAGTCCCGCATGTCCTCCTCCACGTAGCAGGCCACTAGCTTGTTGGTGATGCCGTCTTTGAAACGCTAGCATGTGGGGAGAGGGCAGCCATGGGTGGGAGGGTGCCGCATGATCCTCTGCTCTCTTCCCAGGGCTTCAGTCAAAGCAGAATGTGTTCATTTGAATACTGAACACTACCTCATGCCCTCTAGTACTAACCTCTGCCTTGGAGTAAAGAAAACTCAAGGTGGTGGGTGCTGGGGAGGAGCCACATTGAACCCAGCCGGGCACACCCACTCAGCCTAGCTGGGCCTCCGGGGCATGGAATTTGGCAGAGTGGGCATGTCCACACTAGGAAGTGGGTAGAGGTACTCTCCTCCTTTCTCCATCCTGACCCTGAAAGAACCCACTGCAGGGGAGAATGTAGCCAAGGAGGGCTGCAAGTTGCTCAGACACCCTGACCGGCTGCCTCTCACCACGGCAGGCCAGGGCTCTCAGAGCCTATCTCCTGCTCCATCCAGTGGCAAAGAGACAAACAAGGAGGTTACTGAAGTTGGCACTCATCCCAGGGCTTTGGTGGCCAGAGGTCCTTGAATCTCTGAATTCCACCCCGGGAGACAACAGGAGTGGGAACACAGACTCTGGGCAGGGTGATAAGGAGGGAGGAACCATGAACTAAAGTTTTTTTGGGGCGCCATGGGGCAGAGCTGGATGGGACTGCAGCTGGATGCCACCTGAACCCGTTCTGGGTGAGAAGACAGGCCTAATGGGAGTCCTGATTAACACCTGCCGTGTTGTGCTGGGCTTAATCTCAATCTACATTGCCTTGTTCCTGACCAGGTCTTCTGAAAATGCTACCACACTCAGCCCAGATTTCTCCTCAGAGCTGCCCCTTCCCTACTCGGAAGGCCTGTGACATGTAACCCCAGCCCTCCACAGGCTGCCCAGGGTGTAGGGCTGGGTAGGTTTTTAAGAGAATGCAGGACAGCTAGGGAGTAAGCTACAGCTGCAGCGGGCAGTTCTGCCCACAGGTGTGTGGGTGGGAGAAAGTATTAAACTGAGGACGGAAGAAAATGGGGTGGGGGGGGGCGAAAGGGGCGTTGTTCAGAGCTAGTCTGAAGCCATGTGAAGGTCTTCAGAGCTTAGCTGGAATTGCGAATTCCACAGGAAATGCTCAGATCCCTGAGGCTTGGATCTCACGTTAGGGTGAAGGAACAGCATGGGTGCAGGGGGAGGTTTCCTTAAAAGTTCGTGCCTCCTCGGGGTTTCAGAGTGGCTGGGTAGCACTTCTGAGCAACTAGGGGACAAGCACAGTGACAGGGGGTGGGGCTGCACGCGCAGTATGCTGACAGTGGGCAGGTGGACCTCCGGGCGGCATGCTTGAGAACCTCAAGAGCAGGAGAATGGGGAGGGTCCAGGGAAGCATGAGCCCAGCTTTGCATAGGGATCAAAGAGAAATGGAGAGCTAAACACATATACAAACCACAGTCCAAAACCTCTCCTGCGCAACAGCCGCACAACCCTGGAACCCGCACTTGGAAGGATGCACTGACGGGCGTCCACGCAGCCCCTCCGCAGCCCAGGCAGCGCCCTATCCCCGGCCTCGCGCCCTCTCGGCTACCTTGGTCCGAACTTGTTCGGGCTTCCAGTGCGGCCGCAGCTCCCGAATGAGACGCAGGGCACCGGGGAGGATGTCGTCCTGGTCCACCGCGACGCCGAAGCACGGGACAGCGGCCCTCGGGGGACCTGGAGGCTCCCAGCAGCCGGCGCTGGCCACCGCCTTCTCCTCCATGCTCCATGAGCACTGCGGGCAAGGCTCCTGCCTCCGCAGGTAAAAGGGCGAGCACGGCACTGGAGCTGAAGGGGGCACAGCCATTCCCAGCAGCCCCACCCCCTCGGAGCCGCCGCGCCCGCGTTAGCCCCTACGGGGGGGCCCTGAGAGGGAGTGGGAGTGGTCGAGGAGGGGCCAGGGGAAGTCCATGACTCATGAGCAAGCTGCCTGTTCCGATCTCCGGCGCGCAGCCCGGCGACACAGCTGGCCGCGGATCGCCAAGGTCTGCCGCGACAGTGACATCATGGGTCGCAGTAACGCCCCTTGCCCGCCCCGCCCCCGCCTCCGGGCCAGTGCAACGCGCCATCTCCCGCTGCTGGGTCCCTGGCTACCTGGAGCTCTGGGTAGGAGTGATGCCCCGCCTTAATGACGCAAAGGGCGGAGCCTCCCAGGCCCCGCCCCAGATCCCTACTCTAGTGCTGGTTGACCAGTTTCCCATTGGAGTCCACAGCTCTTTGCCAGCTCTTTCCGCGTAGTCTAGGGTAAGGGGCTGGGGCTAAGGCGGGAAGAGCTTGTCTTTGTCCCAGTCTCATTCTGGAATGTGGAGGTCGGATGCTCCTATAGTGTGGGCTTCGGCTTGTCATTAATGTCTGGACTCTTGGGAAAGGTTGGGCTGCATTTCTAAGGCCTTTCAGGCATCATTCAGCGACACACACACACACACTCACTCGATAGAGACCCGCATGGTGATGGTGCGGGATGAGTGCCTCATAGGCAGATTGGACTCTGATTGAAGTCCCGGGTACTTTTTGAGTACACGAGCACATTGTAAGCCAGGACTTTGAGAAAGACTGAGTTTGGCTCACTAAATAATCCTTAAATCTTCCTCCCTGTCCTACGAGGCTGACTGGGCACAGATAGTGGTCGCATAGGAGCAAAGAGGTAATCAAAGGCCGTGGTACAACCTAGGGACCTAAGTGCATGTAGAGTGACACAGGAAAGAGGCCAGGCCAGCCTTTGGAAAGCCCCTCCCTTAGGCATATATTCACCTGGTCACCTCCAGATCAAGACCAGTTAGCATCCAGCTCTCTAGCATAGAGAAACCTGGGCTTGCCTTGGGGACTTCATTTCTTACCACCTCATACCGCCCAACTTGAAAAATGCCTACAAAATGGATGTGTTCCTGTATCCCCAACTTGTCCCTCTGACCTATTCAGGTACCTCTCCACCAGATGGCCTTTTGGTCGGCTCAGCACCCAGGTCTTCTGATACAGTTCCTATGCTGGTGCCTCTTACAGCGGCCGCTAGCCCCATGTGACTACTCAGCCCTTGAAATGTGGCCAGTGTGACATTTTGTGTAACTTTAATCTTCATAAGCATGCGAACAACCTTATGCAGCCACTGTATTGGACATTGTAGCAGATGATAGGGGAGGGACCACTTCCACGAGGTCATGACGTCCCAGAATGCCAGAACTGGAAAGGATGTTGCCTCCAGCTCTTTCTTTTGCAATAGGCAAAGCAGAACTTGCAGCCCAAGGGAACAACATTAGTGGGAGTCCAGGTTCATTTTCTCAGCGCTGTGCCAGCACCCTGCAATCAGCTCCCTATACAAATATCACCTCAGAGAAGCCCTGAGTCCTTAACCTTAGGAGAGTGAAATCCTATGGATACCAAGGGCTTGGTTGGTCCACTCAGTACCTTGCTTTTTTTGGGGGGGGGAATCAAAAGAGGGATAAGGAACTACAAGTAGATACTGCTTTTTTGTGCCGTAAAATACACTCTTGGTGGGCAGCCTGAGGGGCGCGTGGGAAAAGAGCCCTCCGCCAGCCCATTGTGGATGGTGCCGTCCCTGGGCTGGTGGTCCTGGGTTCTGTAAGAAAGCAGGCTGAGCAAGCCTGTGGAGCTTAGGTTTGGAGATGGAAGACAGCCCATGTGCGCACCTGACCCAAAGCAAGGTGTTTGGAGCTCGGTCCCTGTGCACTCACATGGGATTGAGGTAAGAGCTCCGCCCCCAGGGGCTGAGTCATCTGGGCTGGATTCTAGGATAGCTTTTCAGGATTCTTCCCCGGCTTGATTCTTCACCGAGTGATCTTGGGCAAATTAACCTTTCTGTCTCTCTGAGTTTTTCACGTGTGAGGTAGGAGTGTTGGATGTCTGACATTCCATGTTCTTACACAGTGATGACATCTGTAAATGGTCACATGGGGCAGGGGCACACGGAGTGTGCAGAGGTTTTCCAGGGAATTCCATATGGGGTTGGATTGCTCAGCAGCAGGGAGCCTGGGGGAGGAAACTTGGGGAGCAAAGGGTCTATTTGACTTACACTTCACAGTTCATCGTCAAATTTAGTCAAGACAGAGACAGACAGAGAGAAAGAGAACAGAGAGACACATGGGAGAGACATATGGAAAAAGAGACAGAGACAAGAGAGATGGACAGAGAGACGGTGAGAGATGGAGGCAGGAGCTGATGTAGAGGCCATGGAGGTGCTGCTTACTGACTTGCTCTTTTTGGCTTGCTCAGCCTGCTTTCTTATAGAACCCAGGACCACCAGCCCAGGGATGGCACCACCCACAATGCACTGGATCCATCCCCATCAATCACTCATTAAGGAAACAGTCTCTATATAGGCTTGGCTACAGCCCAATCTTCTGGATGCATTTTCTTAATTGAGGTACCCTCCTCTCAGACGACTTTAGCTTCTGTCAAGTTGACATTAAGTTAGCCAGTATACTTACTTGCACTCTACTGCCATACCCCTAAGGACTTTTCCCCAGTGGCCTAGAGGGACATGGGGCCTATCACTTTGTAAACTCCCCAGCCAAAGTTGTATGAAAAATTTCTGTGTGAATCTGGTTGACAGTAGACAGAAACCATCAACCTTACACACAAAAACATTTGTGTGTGTGTGTGTGTGTGTGTGGTGGGGGGTCATATTCTCTCTCTAATCCATCTCTCACCGTCTCTCTGTCCATCTCTCTGTTTCTTTCTCTATGTCTCTGCCTGTGTGTTTTTCTTTGTCTCTCTGTGTATCTTTCTCTGTCTCTGCCTCTTTGTCTCTCTCTCCGTCTCTCTCTCTCTCTCTCTCTCTCTCTCTCTCTCTCTCTCTCTCTCTCTCTGTGTGTGTGTGTGTGTGTGTGTAGGCCAAAGGACAACTTAAATTATCATTCCTAAGGTATCAAACTCCAGGGATCTGCTTGTCTCTACATGTCTTTGTCACCCTGGTCACCATGATTGAAACATCTGCCATCATGCCTCTGTGTGTGTGTTTTTTAAATGTGGGTTCTGGGGATCAAACTCAGGTTCTCACACTTGCAAAACAAGTACTTTACTAATAAAACTACATCTCTGGCCTCATCTGTCATAGTCTTCTCCATATGTGACTGTGCAGCTGTCCCTCCATCTCCAAACTCAAAAGAACCCATCTGAAACAGGTTGTAAACATGAAGTCTTTATTCTGTTTTTCCTCAAAGCAGGGAAAGTGCAGGCGAAGGGGCAAACACTCATCAGGGGCTCTGTGTCCAGCGTCCCTATGTCGGGTCAAGGCCAGACAAAAGGGCCCCCAGGAGTGCCAGCTTTGGCTTGGCCTAGGGTCACTGGGTGGCAGAAGGCCTTAGCGGGCCAAGGCAAACCCGATGCGATTGTTATGCCTATCAAACTCTGTATAGAACTTGCGGATGAAGGTGGCACCCAGGACCCAGACAGGCCCAGTGGGTGGTGGGATGTCCAGGCCTTGGAGAGCCAGTGTGCACAGGCCATCATTCCTGTAGGGATACTGGCGAGAAGCAGGGGGATTGTTCTATTGCCTTTTATACAACGCCTTCCCACCACCAGAGCAGAGCAACCGTCTTTAGTGTATGCCTCCTCTCTCCTACATCCTCCCAGAGCCAGTTAACCCATCCTAAATCCCAGCCTTCCTGGGGCAGGCAGGCACTGTAGTAGGTATCAGGCAAACAGCGTGTCTACCCTTTGCTTACAGGCTCACTTAGCTTCTGACCCAAAATAAGTCATTGAACTTCTCTGAGCCCGGGAGCGTGAAAAGGATGGAGGGCTAGAAAGAGGGCCACTCAGAAATGGAGAGAACACTATCACTGAGTCACAGTTTAGCTCCATGGTGGAACCTACTGGAAGTTTTTAAAACTCTGGTTCCCAGGAGCCTGTTGTGGAAGTTCTGATCTTCTAGGCGAGGCATGTGGCCTGGGGACCGGGATTGCTAAAATTTCTCCAGATGCCATGAGCTACATACATCAGCCATGAGTCTACTAGGAGATCTGTACATTACACTTGTCCCCTTTCTGTGGCCCCTGCCCACCCTTCTCACAGCCTCACCTGTTGCACGTAGTCTGTACTGCTGAGTGTGTAGGCCCTGCCTCCCAGGTAGAAGGAGATGTCGGGGAGGGCACGCACCTGGCTACAGTTCACACCATACTGGGGGAGTAACGAGAGGTATTGTCAGTGTGGAAGGCCCTAAGCAGACTAGAGAGCTCTTTGCCAGAGAGCTGGGCCTGTACAGTCCCTGGTCACCTTCTATGGAAGACATGCCATACATTCAGGGAAGGGGATAGCATTGTTTCAGACCCAGTGCTATCCGGACAGTTTGCAGACTGGAGCCTGGTGCTGCTGCCACCCCTCACCGCCACCCAGCTCTCCCCACGTATCTCTTACTATATGTGTTTTCGTCTCCTTGGCTCCCAGGACTTGCATGATCAACTTCAGGGAGCTCACAGGACCCGAGATATAGGATGTACCAGTGTCAACCACTACTGCACAGCCCTCCTCACACAGCAAGGTGGAAGATCCCACAGAGACCCTGCAGAGGCTACAGTTAGACAGGCAGGCAGGCAGGCAGGCAGGCAGGCAGACAGACAGACAGACACACAGACAGACACACAGACACACAGACACACAGACAGACACACAGACACACAGACAAGGCAGGCAGGTAGAAGCTGCCCGGCCCAGGCACCCCCTCCCCCACCTTCATGCGTTTCCCAATTTAGGGTAGTGATAGGAGGTCACACAGTCTGGTGTGAACTGGAGGTGGGCCAAGGCACTAAGGAAAGGCACTGACTGCTCCTTGCCATCAACATGTAGCCTCCAGCCTCTGCCTCCTTTCCCTGAGTCCCCTCCTTCCCACCCTCAAATCTTCATGCCCCCATCCTGGATGGAACAAGATGGCTGTGTCTTAAGGGGTGCCCCCCTCACCCCGTCCCAGCCCACCCCGACCACAGTAGCGTCAGTTTGGATGGTTGGGAGGGTTATGATTGCTGACCCCTTCATCGTGATCTGCCAGGAGCCAGTCTGGCTGATGCTCACATAGTGGAAATTGCCTTGGTAATGTTGCGGGTCACTGCCTCCCAGCACCACCTCGCCCCCCAGCAGGTGGGGATCCCTAAAGGAAAGATGAGCAGAAGTCAGAGACACACCTGTGATTTGGGGATGAGGGAAACTTGAGTCTGGTGCAGGGTAGGGCAGAGGAAGGATTTAGCAGGTAAACAGCAAGGCTGCAAGCTGTCATCAGGAGGCACACAGACCCCATTGCTTCTCCCCTTGCTGGACCCTCCCTAAATGTAACAGAAGTATTTCTAGGGATGTCCGTCTGCCCCCAGAAAACTGTCTAGTTCAAGGACACTGGGTAGATGCAAACAAGTAAAAAATCGTGCCTTTCTCAGTCGTGTGGGGCAGACTCTAGGGAGAAGGAAGGCATTTAGTGGAGCTGGGCCTGATGAGTGGAGTGGGGGGGAGGTGGTGGTAGGTGTGATTCTGGGGTAAGGGTCTGGGAAATATTAGAGCTTGGAGCCACATGAGGCTCCTCCCTCCTTGAGATTTCTGCTGAGGCAAAGAGGGACACAGAACGAAGACCTTCTTCCTAGGTAAGATTCAGCAACCCTGTTGTTCGGTAGAGGTTAATTTTCACCCTCCAGGGGACTGAGTCACCAAATGGTGAGACCTTGGTGGACACCTGATGGCTAGAGCCAGGCTCTCCTTCCCAGTCAAAGCTGACTGCTCTAATTTTCCTCTTCACGTGCATGGTGCTCCCTCAGCTCACGGCTGCCTTGGGCTAGTTTTTAAGGTACTCATGTGTATATGAAGGAGTTTTGTAGAATTCACAACACACACACATGTGTATGTGCACACATTTACATGGGGTAGGTGTGCACATGTTCCGTGCAAGAGTCAGTAACTTACCTACATCTTCCTTCTTCCCAGCCCAAGGGAAGGGAAGAGGGCTCCTGCTCACCAGGCCTGCTTGCTACCTGTTGCTGGCTCCTCATCCCTTCCACGGCCCCTGCTTCTGAACCACATGCATGTGCTCTCCATATTTCAGTCTTCCCACGGCTCTCCTTCCACCCACAGCATTGCCCAAGCATCTTCTCACATTTAGAACACCCAAATCCCTTCCCCCCACTTCTCTCTGGATCTCCCACCACATCCTGCCCCACATCTCCTTCCCTGTTGAATTTTCCAGAGCAGACCACATTTTGTGGAACCCCACCTCACCCCTTTCTGACATCTACTTCCACTCTCAGCACATTTTGTTTCTCTGGTCTCTTTGGAACACAGTCCCAAGACCACTGACTGCAGGAGCCTCCGAGTGGTGTCATCTGCTCAATGCTTCTCTTTGCACGGAAGTCTGCTAGAGTCATGATCCAGAGATTCCTGCTTCCTCTGAGATTGTTCCAAGCCACTCCTCCCTTCCACTCTTATCACCTCTGGCCTCTATTCTTACCCATAATGATTTTTACCTCCAGCTCAGAGCATCTTTGTAAACCCAGTCACTGGCAGCAGATCCCAGCCCTGCTGGGGCACTGACTACAGCTCCCTTAAGGCTGGCTGAACTGCCCAGAATCCTGGCCTAGAATTGAAAACCATCTGCAGCTTCAGAATGGCATTCACTGTGCTGTATCTCTTGTCTCCCCTGCTGGGCAGTAAGCTCTGTGAGGATGGAGGGCAGGGGTTGTCTTATTCACTGTGCATCCCTGGAGCCTACCACAGCACATGGTAACAGACCGCTGACCGGATCAATGAGAGAACAGATAAACAAAGGCGCCAACAAACACACGAAGCTGGCTGTGTCCGTGTGGCCAGTCCCCGAGGACCAAATGTTTGATTTCCATTCTTTCTAATTGGCTAGTGTGATTCTAGATATAGATTGAGGACCACTTAATCAGAAGCATGTAAATCCTGGGCTGGACTTTTGCCATCCTCCCAGCTCTCTGCCCCTCCCTGAACTGGCCTTGCAGTCAAAGGCCCACCTGCTGTAGTAGACAGAGAACACTTCCTCCTTCAGCACCCTCTGGGAGAGAATGTGGTCAAAGACAGGGGTGACCCCGTCGACGGCCTGAGCAGGAAAGCCCATGCCCAGAACCCCGTCAAACTTGGCCAGCATGAAGGGAAACACGGGCAGCTCGGTGACCTCTCCAAAGGTCTGTGTCACAATGATTCCACCCACCTGTGAGAGAAGAGCCAGAAGGGACAGAGGTTACTGCCCAACCTTGGCTGGGAACTGTTTTGACTTTCACACCAGGGGCCCCAGAGATCCACAGGTTCTGTATCGCAGTTAAGGGAAGACTATCCTGTCAAATGTTCACACACCCTCTCAACACCTCTATGCTTGGGGCCAGAGAGATGGGGGTGTGTGTGACTAGTACTATAAATAAAGGCTAAGAGGTCCTGCCAGACAGGTGACCCGCACCTTCCCAGAGGCCCGCCTTCATGCTAGCCCTACCAGTCAAGGCGGAGGCTGAGGATTTCCTCATCATAATCAGGGCTTCCCTTTCTGCCTCCCCACCCCCATTGTGAGAGGGAAAGGCTCGCATTGATTTCCTCTGGATCTCTGTTTGTGTCCTTCCCTACCTCTGGCACAGCGGGACTGAAAGATGCCAGAACAGGAAAGACTTAGACACTGACCGAAAGAAAGCAAAACTGCCCTAACACCAAGCCCTGATCCCTAATCTCAATACTCCAAGCCCGGTCTCAGCTAGCAAAGTTGGGCAGGTTACCAGGAAGGAAACTGTGGGGTTTAAGCTTGCCCACATGCAAGTTAGATGCAAAACCTTGTCCATCAGTGTCAGCCGGTTTGCTCTACTGCAGTGGTGGCCTTCAGAGCTGAAGCTAGAAGCTGCCAAGGAGGGTGTGCTTCAGCTTCCCAGGTTCCAGGGGGCTGGGGTATACCTGTCTGTCCTGCGTCACACGGGCCCCATGGCTGTAAATAGGGGTGATCCTACTTACAGTTACCACATCCTGGCTGAGGAAACCCTTGACATTCCCTGATATGTAGTGGATGGTGAATTCAGTCCCGTTCTCCATGTAGCTGGAGGATTCTGAGGAGTCATACAGGCTGTGAATCTCTAACAGAGGGACACAGGCTCCAATCAGCACAAGAGTCTTTGACCTACATAGAAGGCTCAGAGGCAGGACAAGTGACGGGCATGGCTGGTATGGTTGAAGACTTAGGGGGGTATGTGCATGTGTAGTTTCCTGAGCCCCCAGCTTAGAAGAAAAATATATACTAGTCAAAGATGGTGTTTCTTGGTTTTGTCCTATGTGGTTGTGCTTCTGAGACATTTGTCTCAAAGAACTCTAAAGCCATTGCTAACACTGATACAGAGCCAAAGAGAATTTGGCACGGAGTAAGTACCTAGCATAAGTGCATTATCTATGGCTATCATTGGAAAAGTCTCAAGACTTGGAATGGGTTTACAACTTTGTTCCTGTCTGAATCCATGGGACACTGGCAAATGGCCTTCCAGGTGCCCAAGCACTTCCCAAAGCTGGTCTGTTCACCTCAGTCGCCAATTCTGAAAGATGTGAGACACTTCCTCTCTCTTCCTCAGATCAGTGACGTGGAGCTGAGGGATAGGTGCAACAGGCAGAGCAGGGAGAGAGCCATGAGGCTTGACTCTTACCACATGCAGAGTAGAGGGGGCCGCACTTGGTGGAGGGCACCCAAAGGTTGGCTGAGCCTGTGTCAAAGACGACTTTGAAGGTCTGGGGTGGGGTACCGATGCCGATCTCACCATAGTACTGCGTCTGTGGGGGGCAGAAGGAAAGTGGGGACCCAGGGCTCAGGGGCCTCAGGTTTGGGGGCCTTGCCTGGTTCCCTTGGCTCTTGACTTTCTTTGTTTGTTAAGATCTGAGGACTCTGCATTGTCCTCTGCTGTCCTGGGATACAGGACGCTCACTGGGGCATGAAAGCCTAATCAAAGCAGTTAAAAGATCTGGGCATGATGTCACATGCCTTTAATCCCAGCACCTGGAAGGCAGAGGAGGGTAGAACTCTGTGAGTTTGAGGTCAGCCTCAGCTGCATAGTGAGTTCCAGGCTTGCCAGGGCTACACAGTGAGACCCTGTCTCAAAGACAAAACAAACAAAACAAACAACAAAAACAGTCACAACAGTCCCTCTCCACCAGACTTCTCAGCTGTACTATAGGGTGCTCAGGTGCTCTTCGGTTCTTAGTCAGACATGGTGTGGAAGAAGTGGGGCCTGCTAGTCCCAGAGAGAAAAAGAAATAGCAAAGGAGGCAGGACTCACATCCAGGTAGTTGGTGAGGACCACGGGGGAGGTAACATTGCTAAAGGAAGGCCTCTTGGTGAATCTGACCCATTCCGCACTGAGCCTGGTCATGTCCACTCCCCGCTCCTCCAGGATTTCCCGGACGGAGGGCATTCTCTTGAGCAGGATTCTGCTCCGGGGTAGGGGAAGAAAAACAGAAGAGTCATGCAGCACTCGAACATCAGCAGAGCCCAGATGTTGCCTTGCCTTTTGGTACACTTTCCCATGTAATTATGAATCACTTTTTGTGCCCTGGGGTTTCTGCAAAAGAATGTATAAGTCTCTTGGAGCCACTTATTATGGTATTAAATAATTCCCAGATCTTATTTTAGTTAGATAAGGCAGTTTGTCTTTCCATCTGTCGGTCCATCCATTCACCATTATCATCATCATGTGTTGAACACTGTTCTAGATAGGAACATAAAGGTCTATACTGTCTCTTGCCATCTCCTCTAATTGACAGGGGAGGCAGTACCATGGGTGGCCTGTAGGTGGCAGCAGATACCCACAGCAGGCTGCAAGGTCTTGGTGTCCCCTGGGGTATCACAGAGCCAGTGGGTATGTACCCACTGAACCCAGCTTGATTCAGATAGGCCGGTATCTATAGATTGCCTGTGTGCCTCTCCTGGGGATTGATGTGTCTTGGGCCTGAATCCCAGGCCCCTCCTCACCTCATATCAGTTTTCCTCCAATCATTATTGATAGGTGAAATTCAAGAGATTTAATTTTTAACAACAGCCCACTGAGCTGCTCCTGGCGGCAGACCAGTGCCTGGCACGCACCCTCATACAAACCACATGACAGCTAGCTCCCTGTTTTCTGGCGGAGAAACTGAAGGTTCATAGGGGTGAAGATGACTCAGAAATGCCAAACAGAGACACTTCATGCTCGCTCTGTCTGTCTGTCTGTCTATCTGTCTTTCCTACCCAGGGCTGCCGGAGCCAGACAGGCCAGAAGACTGTCTTGCAGCTGGAGGAAAGTGCTGCCAGCTCTGGGCCAGGGCTTTCCCAGACATGCAGAGAGCTATCTTTCCTCTCCAGCGTGAGCCCTGACCTTCCTCCTGGCATTCTGTCCCTTCACCTCCCCGCTTTGCCCATATTTCACACCTATCTGTAACCTCCAGCAGAGACAACTTAGTCCTACCATGGCTTACAGGTATTTCCACTCTTATTGTAGTTGACCCCAGCCATCCCCCCAGATGGGCGTTTTTTATTTTCCCACTCTACAAAGGAAGAAAAGAGGATATATGTCCAAAAGGGTCTATTCTCCATTTCCTGAAAGGGCCCATGCTTTGCTGTACTTTACAGCCCCTCCTCTTTTAGAAATCCCCTCTGTGGTCTGGTGGTGCATACCTTTAATTTCAGCACTCAGGAGGCAGAGGAAGGCTGATCTGTGAGTTTGAGGCCAGCCTGGTCTATATAGTGAGTTCTGGGCTCCATAGTGAGGGTCTGTCCCAAAAGAAAATAAACACAAAACCCCCTTCTATTCCTCTCCTAGATCCTTAGTCCTTCAAGGCATGATCACAGCCCATACCTAGATGCTCTCACTAAGGGCGCCAGCCTATGGGTCTATTTCCCCTGAGTGCTCCCCACAAGCGTAGCCTATGGGGATAGCAGGGATAGAGCCACCGGATGCTGAGAGCACGCTGGGTGATTCTGAGCATTCTCTAACCTCTCCATCCTCTGGCACCTTGATGGTGGTCTTGCCCAGTCAGGCTAAGTGGGCTGTCTTCAGCTTGGAATCTGGACATTGTGTGTACGTAAGGCAATGACATTGAGAAGAAAGCCCATTGCTCAGCCCCTTAAGGTACCTGCATAATACACGGAGCAGGTTGCACAGAGCCCCCGCGCCCTCTAGCCCTCATGCGCATGCGTTTACTTCCTTTCGCCTTTATTCTGGGGTGGGATGCTAGGAAGCACCACCCTCTTCACATACTCGCAGCCCAGCAGCTGCTTGCTGCAAACCAGGGAGCAAGGAGGCGGGGTTTTGGAAACAACGACCAGGGAGGCCCTCAGACCTTTTCCAAGGCCACCCCTAGTATCCTCATCTGCAAAATGGGTGCTGAGGTCTGGAGACTCAGTTTAGGATGAAAGCTACCCACTAACTCTTAAGCACCAAGCAGATTCACAACTCTCACTGCATCAAATCTTTCAGGACTTCCTCATCTCAGTCTCCGGATCATTTCCGGGCGAGCCATCTCCTCATCTTGCCCCTTCCCTACTTCTGCCTCAAGAAACCTTGTTCCCACTGCCCTGGAATTGCACTAAAGGAATGTTTCATCCTCCCTGCATGGGGCTGCCAGGAGCCTCTTTACTACATTCCATGATAGCCCATGCTGAGGCCATGGCTTCTTACACCATTCCTGGGAGCAGTACGGCATCCCCAGCTACATGTGTATCATCCCATCAAACAGTCAAAGCAGCCCGTGAAGCAGGCTCTGTCATCATCCTGTTTTACAATGGCGCACTGAGGATTGGTGAGATTAGCTTGCTGCTTAGCTTCATCTGCTGCTAGTGAATCAGGATCTAACCTGGAAAACTCTAGAGGAGCTGCAACTAACTTGCCCAGGAGTGTTAGCATGTACGTGCCCTCCTCAGTCATTGCCTTGTGAGATTAAGGACCAGGGATGTTGTAACTGTCTGAGTTCCCCATCCTCTGGATGAGACTGCAAAAAAGAACCCTTCCAGACCTAATTAATTATGGCCGTGTAGCTTTGAGCTAGTCCCTAGGATTGTCAGAGCAGGATCATCCATCCCTGACTGACTGGCCATAAGTACTGGATGACCCCACATATCGAAAGCTGAGAGTGTTAGTAAGATGCCAATTCCTGTACCCTGCCACCCCTTCTCTGCCCAGGTTACCGTCCAAAGGTAGCGGTGTCTGTCGGGAGACTGAAGGTACAAGAATTCCAGAGCATCAGGAGTGCCCAGAGAGGCATCCTCCTCCCATCCATCTGGTACAGCCGAGGCTTTCTAAGAGCTGTGCACCCAGACCCCCTGAGCCTTCTTTTATACACACCCACAGGCTCTGCTCTGATTTATTACCCCAGGGCCCATGGCAGGGCAGCCCTCATAAATCCTAGCCTGTGAGACCAAGCTAGGTGGGTGAGGGATAAGCAGGACCCGGACACGGAGCAGAGTGCCAGGGGTGGGGGTGGGGGAAGCATGGCTGAGCCCAATAACACTAGAGTCCCTGTTTGGCCTGGCCCTGCACCCTCTAGCTTAGACAGAGGCTGATGAGGAACTGTACTGTTCAAGCATGAGGTCAAGGTACAGACAGCATAGACCCTGGCTTTGAACCTTCGACTCAGACCCCACCACCTATGCCCTTGAGCCTGCATCTTCTGTATTAACCTTCACATTACCCCGGCTGGCTCCTCCTAGGCTCTGCCCCAGTCTTCCATCTTGATCATGGGTGATTACTTTTGACTGCTGCCTAGTGGGAAAAGTAACATCTCATCTAACCTCTGGCATCAGGGAGTGGGGTGGGGTTGTCTCTTCCTGGGGTTAGTAATGGTGGAGAGAAGGGTAGCTCTCAAAGAAAGGGGGATCTCAAGGGCAGCTGGCTTCCAGCTCACCCCCTCCTACTGGCCCTTCACTCCTTTAGACTTATCTTTCTGCCCCCTTCCTTCCTCCCTGCACCCTCTCAGAAGCCTGGCAGAGCTATCTAAATGCACCTGACCCCTAGGTCCCAGGCTGGCAGTACTTAGTCTTCCTAAGGTGCCCACTCTGCCCTTCTTCCTGGTTATTTTTCAGGGACCACTTCAAATAACCTACCAGTTCCACAGGGGAGACTCTGACTGCCATGGATGATCTGCTGTGTCCTCTCACCCTTTGAGAGGTGTGACCGCCAGGGTGTCAGTCACCTCCATCCTTTTGCAGCCAAGTGATGTGTGTGCCTGTGCCTCTTGGCCACAGAGGAGTTTGTTGCTTATCAAATGCAAGAACTAGTAACTGGTGATGAACATGGAATGAGCACAGGAGAGGCTGTGTGACATTGAGGTTGGACCCCTCTCTTCCTCTCTCTCAGCCCCCATGAAACAGCTGAATGGACCCCAAGGGCAGTCCTGGTTCAGATGCACCAATATTCTAAGTGTGTGTCATGAGTGCTTTTCTGCCAGGTCTGGGCAGCAATGACAATGAGACAAACTGGTCTTGGTCTTTAACTGTGCATTAAGAGATGTGTTTTTACCTCAGAGATACCACCCTCCCAAATGTGAGGCCCTGAGAATTCTCAGATATCTAGGGACAGGAGAGGACCTTTGAGAATGCCCCGAAAGAAGATGAAAAGATGATGCCTTGATTATGCATGTCTCTAGACCTCCAGGTCCTTGGTCAGCAGCTGGAGGTTTTGGTTTTGTTCTGGTTTGTTTGGTTTCTTACTTAGTCAAGGTAGCCCTGGCTATCCTTGAACTTACTCTGTAGACCAGGCTGGCCTCAAACTCACAGAGATCCACCTGCCTCAGCCCCCCAAGTCCAGTGATCAGAGACATGCACTACCATGCATGGCTTAGATGCTAGAGTTATAAAGCTGATGGAAAATAACTTGTGCTTGCAGATCTGGGAGCCCTGGAAGAAGGACTGTTGTGACACCCGAGTATACAACAGCCAAACCCAGGACCAAAATAATAAGGGAATGAAAACAGGAAAATACACATACAGCTATGCTGATGACCAGTACGTGTCAGGGTCTTCCAGAGGGCTCCCCCAAGGAAATCCCACTTGGGCTGCACAAACAACGAATGGCCAGAGAGGGAAAGAAAACAAGACTCATGAAAACATGTGGAAAGAGCCTGTGGAAAGAGGATGTGGTGACTTGAGGCCCAGAAGAGAGCCAGTGTTTGAGGAGCGGGGGGCATCTTTGGGGTGTGGAGGTGAATGCCTCTTCCTGAATGCCTACTGTGTAGCAGGCACTGCTATAAGTGTTTGGTACATTTAATGCCGCAGTGCCTCGGGTGTTGGATAATTCCATTGTTAGGTAGTGACAGGTTTAGATAGCTTGTATAAAGTCATAGTGATGGTATGTGTCAGAGTCAAACTATCGATTAAGCAGAAACCCAAAGCCCATTACCGGGCTCATTAGAGGGCCAAACAATCCGGGTTCACCAAACCCATGTCAAGCAGTTGTAGCTTTACCTACAGAGAAGTGAGGAGCCTCTGACAGTTAGGAAGGGAACACTGTAATCAACACATTTTGCAAAGATATCCTGGCTTTGCAGACTAGCAAGGACTTGGGATGGATCCAGGGTAGCATGGCCCATGTCAGTAAGAAGACCATAGCACTTGCCTGTGGGTGGGTTTGGAAGTTAGAAGATATTAAAGGAATTTAGGCAGTAAAATCTGAAAGGCCCAATAGTTCACAGGAGTAGAGAATGGGGGAGTGAGTGTTGGTGATACGGTAGTAGAGAGGGCGGGGAAGGAAATTGGGGGAGGCCATGGGTTCTAGGGCATCTTAGGCATGGGCTTCCTATGAGAAGTTCCAGAGGCGATGGCAAATGACTGGGCAAAAGTTGATGCATCATTTGCTGTGATGTGGATGAAATGAGCCTGGGAGAAAGCAGGACCAGGACTCCAGCTCCAATGAGCCAGCCTGTAGGGGCAATGTGCAGCGGAGGCCACAAGGAGTAACCAGATATGTAACTAGTCTTTGGTTCTTCAAGACAGGGTGTCATTGTATGTATAGTCCTGGCTGTCCTGGAGCTGGGCAAGTTAACCTTGAGCTCTCAGAGATCTGCCTGCTTCTGCCTCCCAAATGCTGGAATTAAATGCAGGCACCACCACTGCCTGGTGGTTTAAAAAATATATATTTATTTTTATTTTATATGCATTGGTGATTTTTCTGCATGCATGTCTGTGAGAAGAGGCCAGATCTTGTGAGCTGCCATGGGGTGCTGGGAATTGAACCCAGGTCCTCTGAAAGAGTAGTCAGTGCTCTTAACTGCTGAGCCATCTCTTCAGCCTGGGAATTGTTCTTTAAGGCACTGTGCCCCTTGCTTTTAGAGACAAAGTCTTTCACTGGCCTGAAGCTTATGATGTAGGCTGGCTGGCCAGCAAGACTTGAAGATCTGTGCTTGTTTCTGCCGCCTCGGTGCTGGAATTCCAGATCTGTGTTACAATGCCTGGTTTGGTTTTTGTTTTGTTTTTGATGTGAGTTTTGGAGATCAAACTCATCTAGCACTTGAATAGCAGTCAAGCATTTTACTGAGCTCCCCGTCAAGCCTCTGGTGGAGGCGTCTCATGATTCAGAGCAGTGTTAGTCCGGGCTGAGATGGGTTGAAATGAGAGGCGCTACAGTGCGAATGTGCCCTGCCCACTTCAGTATACAGACTGATGATTCTGTTAAATATATACATATGTTTTCTTTTTAGTATTAGTTTTTTTTGAGACTGGGTCTCCCTATGTAGCCCCGGCTGTCCTGAAACTCCATAGGTAGCCTTGAACTCACAGAGACCCACCTGCCTCTGAGACCTCCCAAGTGCCAAAGGTGTGGACTACCACACCCTAAGATGACTTCAAACAGTAACTCAGAATGACCAAGATAAGGAGATGGAGTGACAGAGTCGCAGCCCCCCAGCCTCCACCCTTGCATGCTCTCTTGATGAAAGGGAGATGCATGGCTAATCACTCCGCACAAGCCCCTGGGAGTGAGTGACCCTCCTCAGGAGCAGGAGGAAGGCTGTGTGGGAGAAGTTGGTTGCTTGGTACTGAGAGCTGATGAACGTCCTTGCTCCAGAGGCTGCTATGCTCTTCAGCCAGGAGGCAAAGACTTTGTTGAGGGCTGAGGATGTGCTGAGACTGGAGGCGGGAGGAAAACATCAAAGGCTTTGACATGACTATGGGGAGGGGGGAAGCTGACCTTGGAGATGAGAGGATTATCAGGGCTGAAGATGTTTTAGTGGCTGGAGCCCAGGGCTTCACCAGCCTCCCTGTTCCTACTCCCTTAGCGCCTAATGTCTACCACTGTCCTGGGAACCCAATTGCCATTAGAATCTTAACAGAGCAGCTGTGGCTACTTGCAAGGACCCCCAAGACTGAGCCTGCTGGTATTCCTGCACAGAAGAGGGGAGTGGGGCATTAGACCCTCACCTGAGATTCCAGCTGCTTCTTTCTGGAGCTCCCTCCCAGATGTAGATGACTCTGCCCAAGCTACACATGGCTATGAGGTCTCTGGAGTTGCAAGGTACAAACCACTGAAGGGTAACTGAAGGGGATGCTTGTCCGGGCAGCCCTGGGGAAACCATCATCTGTACTGCGGTGAGACCTTTTGATGGTGTGGCTGCACTGGGATCCTGACACTTTGTAAGTAAGCCTACTAAATGTATGGGTTCACCAGACTGTGCTTCAGTGGAATCATACTTTGGCCTGTTGGTGGCTTAACTAGGGTGTCTTAGTCAGGGTTCTACTGCTGTGAACAGACACCATGCCCAAGGCAGCTCTTATAAGGACAACATTTAATTGGGGCTGGCTTACAGGTTCAGAGGTTCAGTCCATTGTCATCAGGGTGGGAGCATGGCAGCGTCCAGGCAGGCATGGTGCAGGAGGAGCTGAGAGTTCTACATCTTCATCTGAAGGCTGCTAGCAGAATAATGACTTCCAGGCAGCTAGGATGAGGGTCTTAAAGCCCTCAGTGACACACCTACTCCAACAAGGCCACAACCTCTAAATAGTGTCACTCCCTAGCCCAAGCATGTACAAACCATCACATGGGGTGAGCAGATGTTTGTTTGTGCCTCCCCAGGAAAAGATCATGTAACAGTTGCCAGCTGCTTAGGCACAGACACAGAGCAAACATGTGGCTGGCTTTACTCCGTGATAAGAAACGAAGGAATGCTGGGTCTTAGCGAAATTTAAAAAGAGAGATTTGAGATTGAATCTTAGTATGTAGCCCAGTCTGGCCTCAAAGCCATGATCCTTCTGACTTAGCTTCTCAAGTGCTAGGGTTATAGATGTCGGTCACCACACCCAACACAAAATATTGCTCACCGGAGAACTGTGGGCCGATGGAGGGAAGTGGAGATAGGACAGGATAAGCCAAACTAGACCATAAAGATGGCCATGGTTGATGAGAAGAGTGGGCAGGGGAACAGCTAAGTCACAGGCACAGTGGTGTTGATGGCATTGGTGTGGGACATTGTCTGGTCTGAAAGCGGAGCAGTGTCATGTGCTAAATACGGACTTGGTTGTGGGTGACAGCTGAGAGAAGCAGAAGTGAGGCTGCTGGGAACAGGATGCCCAAGGAGGTAGAGAAGTCTACATCGAACAACCAACACACATTTAAAGGTGTAGTTTAAGCCTTGAACTTGTGAATCTCTTGCCTCTGCTGCTTCAGCATTTCCTGCTGGCACGCGTTATCACAGTCAGCCACTCAGAGACTTAGGAGGTCAGGGTACAGCCAGGTCACCATCTGCGTGGTTAGTGATGTCATTGGGCAGGATTGCAGAAGGAACAGGGTGGGGGGAAGTCTGCAAGTTGGGAGCCAAAGTCAATGATAAATGACCATGAGGACCTGTGAGTTCAGTAATAACACCGTGAACGAGTGGAGAGGGTCCAAGAAGAGAACAGGGCTAGAGGCCAAGGTGATCTTCTGGTGTCTGCTACGTCAGCCTGGGAGGCAAATGGACCAGTGGCCCCAGGGACATTAGAGGAAGCCAAGACTCAGAAGGACAAGCAGTGTCCTGACTCACAGACAGTGGGTGCAGTCACCCAGGTAGTGGGGCCCTGCCCCGAATCTCTCTCCATATCTCAAGGCCCCTGCTGATATAGGGAATTGACTCAAAACTGATGCTTTTTCCATCATGGTTGTTAGCTGCCATTGCTGCAGTGAGTGGCTCCCTCTGCTCTTCTCAAGCCCTAGAGGAGAGAACAAACAGGAAGGGACCATGGGGACTGGCAATTGATAGGGCACAGACCCCACCCGTCACCTTGATCGGGCTATAGCATGCTTTGACCCCTTAGCAGCCTCATGAAGTAGGCACAGCTCGCCTCTCTTCAGAAGAGGATGCTGAGGGTGCAGGGGGTTGTAGAGAGCAAGTTGAAGGTTCTACCTTGTACCTTCCCCTGTGGCTGTGGGTGTTAGGATGTGTGGGCAAGCCAATGGAATCAAAAGAGATGGATGCTGGGCTTCTGTTGTGGGATTTCCAGGGACCAGCTTGTGGTTTAATAATAAAGATGCAGGGGCATCTATCTAGTTTATGCATTTACATATAGAAAGCAGGTAATGGACCATAGACATGACAATGCCAAACATCCTGCCAGCACTTGGTGCTGCCTGCACAGCAAATAACAACAGAAAACATAGGGGCATGCCTACAGAGCCATTTGAGACAATATGAACCCAGCAGGTTCAGCCGTATATATGTTAGGGTGAGATATGGACGCTTCTAAAGCAAAGGCAGGACCGGGGGTCCACAGAAGGCAGCAGACCTGGGCCTCAGGAGACCCAGCACCCTATTTCCCCAACACAGCCTCGATTCCTGGAATCGATCCTTGCCTCTTGACAGTGTGTACAGCACACCTCTACTGTTCGGCCAGCAGTATATGCAAGTGTGAACAGAAAGTGTGAGTAGTTTCACCAGGAGAGAGACACCAAGCAACATGTGTTCACTCCTAGCCGTGGAAGAGAGGGAACCACAGAGGAAGATCAGCTGCCAAGTGGGCAAGTAGCCCAGCAATGGCAAAGTCTTTCATTTATTTTTTAAATTTAAGAAAAAATCAATCTATGCGTATGAGTGTTTTGCCTGCTTGTAACTATGTACACCACATACATGCAGTGCCAGAAGCCAGGAGAGGGCTTCGAATCTCCAGGAACTGAAATTACAGGGGGCTGTGAGGGTGCTGGGAATGGAACCCAGGTCTTCTGCAAGAGAAGGAAGTGTCCTTAAGTGCTGAGCCATCTTTCCAGCTAGACAGTGTATCTTTTTGCTCCTTCTGTCTCCACCTTAACACAGCACCTGGCAGCGGAGTGCTGGACATGATTGCCCTCTGGACTGGATACTGGGCACCACCCCTCAGCAGACTGTTGAGGATCTGGAAGTGACATGAGCCAGAATCCTGAGACCAAGTCTAGATGATCACCAAAACCTACTGAGAGGCTGCAAGGGAGAAGCTCCAGGGTGACCTGAAGCCCTTGCAGGACTTTGACCGGGGAAGCTGGGCCAGGTGCTCTGTGCAGCCCAACAAGGCAGAGCAGAGGCCTGGAAGTGTGGTAGGGAGGGAGCTGGCCTTGGCTCAGTATGAAGGAGCATGGATGCCTGGCCATGAGAGTACCCTGGGACCCTCGATGGTCACACTGAGGCTGGTGCACAGAGCCTAGGGGGCTTCCCAGGTGGGAGAGAGTGAGCTGACCGAGGGCCTGCCAGGGATTCAGTTAATCCTGTCTGTCTTGACTCAGCCCATGGGCCTCTGCCATTTCCACTGTTGGGGAGGGCGTAGTTCAGACAGGCCCGCTTTGCCTTGGACCTCTGGCATCCTCGATCATGGGACAGAGAGCGTTTAAGACTCTTATCAGGCCATCTCCCAGGCCCTTAGTACAGGGGTCTCATTCTTCTCATAGAAACTCTCCATGTTGCCATTTCTAGGACCAAGCTGTATCACGTCACCTCGAGGTCAAGGTCAAGGAAGTATTGCAGGTCAGGGGCAGAGGAGAGGATTTTGCTGACCCACTCTGTGCCCATGGGGCAGAATGGATGTGAGAACCATGCAGGAGAAGCATAAATCTAGCTGAGCCCAGCCTTCCCCTCTGGGTTCCGAGGCTTTGGTCAGTATGGCCAGGACAGGGGACGGAGCTTGGACAGCCAGGGAATGTCTCCAGAGATAGTGATGTCGAGGACTGGTCTTAACCTAGTTCTAATTCCATCCACCTCTGAGATAATAAGAGACTGATGTTTGGATGGAGACTGTGGTGGCCTGGGGACACTGGAATAGAGGAAGAAAGGACAAGTGGTATTAAAACTCTGGTTTGTGAAAGGGACAGGATTCACCCCAGGCTGTCAGTATGTAATGTCATACCTGCCCAGAGAAATTAGTTGTGGAGAGAGGACTCGTCCAGTGTAAGGCTTGGGAGTCAAACGTCTCTGGGCTAGCCAGCCCTCTTTCTGTTCACAAATAGCAAGTGGATGCACAGAAGAAAGGCATGAAAATGTACATGGCTTTCTCCCTGTTCCCCCCTCCCTGTGCCCCTCCTCTAACCACCTGCTTTATTTCTCTCATCCTTGCAAGGACCCAGCTGGCTCTTCAGAAATTTTTAATCATATAGGGATGCTGAACTCAGCAGAGATGAGCAACAAGGGGCCTTGAGAGAGAAAGGCCCAGAATAGGGTTGAATAACCACCCAGGGCTTGCCTTGTGTGGGTGGTTATCAGGATCAATTACTCAGAGCCTCAGGCAAGGTGTTGTGATTGGGACAAGACCTTGGGATTGAGATGGAGGTGGGGGTGGAGAGAACCAGATGTTCTAGTCTATTCATGGTGGGGACCTTGGTGGTGCCGGGATCATTGGGACCTTGAAGCAGTGACCAGCAGAGACCGAAGGTAAGGCCTCAGGAGCTATAGGGGTTGGGGGGCGGGAGGAAGAGCTGGTAAGGGAGCAAAGAAGTGGTGGAGGAAGCCTGGTGGAAGGTTCTGAAACAAAGTGCATCATTCAGTGTAATGGAACCTGACACTGCCTCCGACACATGAGAGACAGAAACACAGATTCTTTTCATCCTCCACTGGGGATGTTTGGTATTGAAGAAGCTGGGGGTGGGGGTTGAGGGGTGGGGGGCGCAGACTACAGAACAGCATGTGGCAGAAAGTGATTAATGTCTAGAGAGAGGCCAGTGGGTGATGCAGGGTAGATGTGAACTGAGCTCCACCAAGCAGGAGCATGGCTAGGGAAAGAAGAGACTGCTCTAATTAAAAAACAAACAAGAAAGGTAGTTGGGAGAACTGGTCCCAAGGACATGAGACTGGGAGGCTAGTCCTGCCCCTGCACTGGCTGTAGCATTCGAGAGAGCAGGCCCTGAACCTCACCTGGGCAACACAGTGGAGACCGAGCTGCAGGTGAGGAGCAGGCTTGGAACAAGAGTGGGGTGGAGACGTGTCCAAACCCCAGAAACTTCTTCCTAAGATCGGCAGGCATAGAATTACCACCATCCCTCCCTGCCCTGGGCCTGCACATCACACACACATAGACCTGGGTCCCAACCTTTGCAGCAGATTGGAAGATCTTTTCTGATGTCCAGAAACACCTGGAATTCCTCCTTATGCAAATGAGCCATCCCCAGCACCCTGGCCTGGACCAATGATGTACCCTCATCCCACACCCACTTCCCAAAGGGAGTGCTTCTAGCCTGTGTTTGCCTCCAGTTAAGTGAGCTACTCAGTGAAACCTGCTTCCCACTCACCTGTTGCCTGAAGACTCCATCATCCCAGCAGCTCCTGCCTCGCTTCCATCGGTCTGATCCTAAGGGATCATGCCCTTAAGGGAGGAGAAGCAGATCCAGAACAACACATGGCTCATAGCCTGGATGATCTACAAGCTTCTCTTCCAGAATTCTTCCTGGTGTCATTGTGTGTGTCTTTCCTTTGTCCTTTCTTTTCCCAGAACTAAGGATTTGACAACTTCTGCTTTTCTAAGATTTTTATATTTTATCTTCTGGTTTCTTTTTGTTCATCTGCCTAGCATTCCTTAACTGTATGTTTCAACTTTTTTTTTTTTTTTTTTTTTTTTTAGTTTTTGTGTTATGTATTTAACTTCCCAAGTTTTTGCTCTGCCTCTTCCTATCTTTAGTGCATCTTCTATTTTTTTGTAGATGCAAATTTTTCTCTTATCTCTCCCCAGTAAGATATTAATTATAGAATGATTTTAAATACTGTCTTTGAGATGAAAGGTTCATTGCACAAAAATGTAAATATTCTTAATACTACTGAACTGCCCACTCACCAACAGTTATCATGGTAAATTTCATGTTTTAGCTATACATTAAAAATGTCCAAAGGGCAGTGATGATGCATGTCTGTAATCCCAGCACTGCCTCCTGAGGCAGAGGCAGGCAGATCTCTGAGTTCAAGGCTAGGCTGGTTTACAAAGTTAGTTCTAGGAAAGCCAGGGTTATGCAGACAGACCCTGTCACATACACAGAAAAATTCTCTACACTTTCTGCAACATCCATTTTCTCTGTTTGCTTTGGTCTTTGGTCTTTCTTGGGTCTCTCATGCTGCCTTGCTGTGTACTCAGAGTTAAGAGCCAGGTAGAAGGCCTGGAGCCCTGAGGAAGCTTCACCTCTTCCAGGAAGGATACCAAGCTAGCAGGATAGACTGGGTGTGTCGGATGGGGGAAGCAGGCAGAGTACTACACTCAGGAAGCCTAACAGCTATACATGGAATTTTCTGCCAATCCTTCTGTTTGGGGACCACGCTTCATCCATCCCTGGCACTTCCCATCTAGAGACATGGTGAGTTCACATTGGTTTTGTGGTTGCAGCTTCCTTTGCTCTGCTGTTTCCTGCCGTGCCCCATCCAGAGTCCATCCTCTACATCTTGGCATTATTTCTCTTCCTTTTAAGATTTGTTGCAGCCGGGCAGTGGTGGCACATGCCTTTAATCCCAGCACTTGGGAGGCAGAGGCAGGTGGATTTCTGAGTTCGAGGCCAGCCTGGTCTACAGAGTGAGTTCCAGGACAGCCAGGGCTACACAGAGAAACCCTGTCTTGAAAAACCAAAAAAAAAAAAAAAAAAGATTTGTTGCAATTACCTTTATTACTTATGTGGGAGGTGGGGATTGGGTGTGAGTACGACGTGGCTTACCTGTGGATGTCTGAGGTCAGCATGTGGGAGTCGGTTCTCTCCTTTCTACCATGTGGGTAGGTCTCAAGGATCAAAGTCAGGTGGTTAGATTTGGCAGCAAGTGCCTTTGTCCACGGAGCCATTGAGCTGGCTCTGTTTGTTCAGTCACATTATTCATTTATATCCCCTCTTGAATCTCCTCTCTGTCCTTGGGAGTCATGGTGATTAATCTTTATTGTCAGCTTGACCAGATTTTTGAATCACCATGGAAACACACTTCTCTGTGTCTATGAGGACATTTCCAGAGAGTCTTAACTGAGAAGCTAAGGCTTACTATGAATGTGAGTGGCACCGTTCCACGGGTCCCAGACTGAATAAAAAGGAGAAAGCGAGCTGCTGGGACCAGCTGCTGCATGTCCTTGCCACCGTGCCTTCCCAGCCTTTGAAGACTGTCTCATCTCAAACCGTGAGCCAAAATACACCCTTGTCGCTTCTGGTGTGTCTTGTCATCTGTTAATACAAGCAAAGTAGCTAATGCTTCCTCCTTTGCTGACTTTTGTGAGGCCTGAGTAGCCAGCAGGCAGAAGTGGCTCAAAGGTCCTGCTTTTTACCTCTTTCGAGGTAACATGTTAAGGGAATAGTTGCAGACTGCATCGGAATCGTATCACAGAAACCACAAGAAAGCACAACTTAAGAAGACGACTGTGTGGCTGCTTGACATGTCCTAGTCCCCTCCCACAAGAGAAACCAGCCCCACTGTAAGTATTCCAACTTTGACCCAAGCAAGGAACCATGTTGGGCTCTGCTATCTTGGAAGAGGAAAGACGGGAACAGAGCCAGGGAGGGAAGAGTACTCTATCTCTTTGGACTTGATGCCCTCCGCCTTCTTATGACCACATCTGGGCCCAGGCAAGCAGCTGACAGAGGAGGCAGGGCAAAGGCAGGTCTGTGTTGCCATTGGCTCCTGGATCTGCATCTTAAGACAAATCCTTGGGCAGAGGGGTGGCGTGGGAGGGTGCTGCTTCCAAGGGTGGGGGCTGGAGAAGGAGGGACTACAGAAAGATGACCTCGTCTACAATTAGAAAGTTGGCATGTGGGACTGTGTCTTTCTCTTGCCTCTTCACCTTTCCAGGAACATCTTGTGGGCACATTTTGCCTACTTCTCTGAGCCCGTTTCCTTTTCTACGCAACGGAGCTTACACTGCCCATCTCCTATCCATGCCATTGTGAGGATGAAATGTGTAACCCTGTGCTTGTTCAACATTGCTCGTGAACATATTAAGAGGGTACTAGAGGCCAAAATCTCCATGTTCTGATAGGTAGGATACTACCTCTGGCCACTGTATTTTTTTCTTCAGGGATGAGAGAGGAGAGGAACCTGGGGCAGACTCATTCCCCCCAGTAGTGGATGTCCTTGTCCTCTAGGACCCTTGCCCCCAGGCACTTTAGGTTTGAGAACACCTGTGCATCTCTGCCTTCAAGTCTTTGGGCTATGAAGAAGATTCTGGGAACCCCTGGGGGTGCATTTATTCACTCAGCTTCCTCTTGTTCTTGCCTTCCCTTCAATCTAAAGAGTAGGTTGAAGGCAAGATCAGAGACACAGTGTGGTGGTTTGTTAGGAATGGTCCCATAGACTCATGTGCTTGAATACTTGGCCATATGGAGTGGCATTATTAGGAGGTGTGGTCTTATTGGAGGAGGTGTGGCCTTCTTGGAGGAAGTGTGTCACTGTGGAGGTGGTCTTCTGTGCTCAACCTGTCCTTCAGATCAAGATATAGACCTCTCTGCCCCTCCAGCACCATGTTTGTCTGCACGCTTCCTTGCTTGCCAACGTGATGAGAATGGACTGAACCTCTGAAACTGTAAGCCAGCCCCGATGAACTGTTTCCCTTTATAAGAGGACATGGTGTCTCTTCACAGCAATAAGACCTTAACTAAGGCATACATGAAGCCAAAGAGCCCTTGTGTCCTATAGAGACGCTATTCTTTCCAGAGACATAGAGCCAAGAACAGGGAAACCCAGAGTCTTGCAGGCAATAGTTTAGGATCAAGTGGGGATGTAGGATCAGCTCCCCTTTCAACTGTTTGCTGCAGTGGACCTCTGGATCAGTTCCGACAGACAACTAGGGATGCAGTTGGTTGTGCTGAGAGCAAGTACGGCCTCAAACATGATCAGGGGCCTGCACCACACCCAAGGTCACACAGGTGCATGCACATGTACCTGAGTACAGTTTTTCTCACCTACTCCAGTTTCACACAGAGGAGCCTGCTTCTCCTAGCAGAGAACACATCCCCTAAAGTGTCAATCTTCCTCTCTGCCTCAACAACCACAGAAGTGTCATAATAGTTAGGCTGAGAGCAGAATTCAGAGACCCATAGTCTCTCCTTACTTACAGGCTTCAACAGAGAAAGGATTGGCTCTGGGGTCTGTGAGAAGAAAACACTCACGGGAGGGGGTTTTGAATCTACTCCTTTCTTGGAGTTACAGCAATGCACCCATGCTATTGGGGTGCCCTTCCCAGTATCAACAGGGTCACACTGCTGTCACAACATGCTTCAACACCAACTCACAGCAGATCCTGGAGGGCAGCTTCAAGGATAAAGATGGGGATGGGGGCAGGTTGTCTCATTCCCATGACAGCGGTTGTGTTGCTATAGCAACATAGCTCTGCCTCCATCCCTTTGTAGCCCTGTTTTCTGGGATGGGCAAAACATTATGATTATTCACAACACAGGGATGAGAAGACCTTGTCATCCTTGGGGAGGTGAACTACGGAACTCTAAGGCTGTCAGCTTAGGCTGAGTCATCCTGTGGTCAGGAGGGTAGATTCCCTGGGGTTTCCCAATGTCAAGCTCTACTCTTTTTTTTCTACCCAAATTTCTCCTCCTCAGCTATCGGGTTCCCAGGAGTTGACTCAGATTGGAAGTCTGCCATCTTTAAAGAGGCTTGAAGACGCAACTGTGACTGGGGGTGAAGAGACTGGGGAGTGAAGAGACTGGGGGTGAAGAGACTGGGGGTGAAGAGACTGGGGGTGAAGCTCATTTGTTGGCTTGAACCCCATGAGTTATTTATCTTTCATGACCTTGGCATTCCACTATAAAGATGGGGGGAAGACATGGTCTGGGATGATTAAAAGAGCAGTAAGCATTTCCCTGGGAGAGGTGGGTACTGTAGATGACCCATGCCCAGGAGCCAGGCAGCCCTACAGAAGCCTGATGGTGGACTCATGTTACTCCTCTGTGAACAGGGCAGCGATTGGCACCATCTTCCAGATCATTCTGTCCCAACTGACTGATGTGTGGAAATTCATGGGGAGGAACTTAGTGAGTCGGTGTCCTACTCCACTGCCATTCAAAATGCGCAGCAAAACTTCTACCAGGAAAGAAGGGAAGTCTCAGAAGTAGAAGGCCCACTTCAGAACTTGATCTTGGGGTTGGCAGTGGTGAAGCATGCCTTTAATCCCAGAAGATTAATCCTTGAGAGGCAGGGGCAGGCAGATCTCTGTGAGTTCAAAGCCAGCCTGCTCTAGTACCAGACCAGCCAGAGTTACATAGTGAAACCCTGTCTGAAAACAAAGACACCCCCACCATTCTAATAAACGTGTATTTTTAAGAAGACAGAGACAATTATGCTAAAGCATCCAAGTGGCATCCAATTTGGGGACCTCTCTGAGTTTTAAAGTTCCCAGCAACTCATTTTAAAAAATAAGTTTAAAGATTTTATTTTTAATTAAAGCATGTGTGTCTTTCTGTCTGAGGGTATGTGCATATGAGTGTAGGTGCCCAAGAATCCAGAAGAGGGTTTTGGATCCCCTGGAACTGGAGTTACAGCTGGCTGTGTACTCCTGGGTTTTGGGGACAGTTCTTCCTCTAGAATTGCTGCAAGTACTCTTAATGGCCGAGCCATTTCTCCAGCCCCTTAATTTTTTATTTTGCATTTTAAAGCATTGAGCTGCAACAGACTGGGCAACAGCAGGGACCTTCCATAACTAGTAGTTTAAAAAGCACCGACTTTGGCACCAAAGACATCTTGAAATCAGGTAAGAGGCAACTGAGGAAGAAGACCTTTCCCATCTGCACTGCTCGCAGAAGTCAGGGGAAGAATCACACAGGGTAAGACGACAGCATTGCTTTTATTGCACAAGTCTAGAAGCTCCCTGCCTTGGCCTCTGCTGATGGGGTGGGCTGCAATCCACCTGTAGCCCTGCACTCAGCCCTGAGCTGCCCGCGCAGCCTGCCTCCTGCCATAGCGCAGGCCAAAGGAGTTCCAGTTATAGGCTGACAGGTCCTTCTCGCGCTGCACCAGCACCGATCCGCGGGGCGCAGGGATCAGGCGACTGCGGGCAGCACACAGGGGCCGCTGGTGCCCCGCGGAGCTCTCCACCGGCAGGCATGGCGAGGTCCTTCGAGCACGCAGCCCTGCAGCCTCGGGCTTGCTCTCTGCATATCGGGGGCTCTTTTCCCAGGCATTAACGAGTTCCTGGGATCCGGACCACTGACCTAGGACAGAAAGCACAGACAGTTGAAGCTGGGACAGCAAGGCTTGCTTTGGACACTGGCTCAAACTTCTCTCCCCATCCAATGCTGGCCCTGGGTCCTCAACCTCTGAAATTCAGCTCTGACCTCAGGCTGGGCTGTTTGCTCCTCCCTCTTTAGATAGCTTTGTATAAAGCTATCTAAAGGAAATAAAACTATTTCCTTTGAGGAAGCCAACAGTTTGGAGAAGAAAAAGGGGAGGGATATTGGGGTGACTTGCTCTGGCCCTCTTCTGGGCAATCTGCCTGATCCCTCTGTTGAGTGTCTGTGTCTGGGGGTCCGAGTGGTCCAGCAGTCCCTGGGCAAGGGGGGTGGAAGGGATTCATTTTTTTCCATCTCTAAGAATGCTTGAAACAGTACCCTTGCACATAGTGTGGCCTTAATATGTGCTCATTAAAGAAAAGCTAATGAAAAGCTTGGAGTAACAGAAATCCAAAAAAAAAAAAAAAAAAAAAAAAAAAAGTGGAGCCAGACCGTTGTGCCCCCATGCACCTGACTCCCGGTCTCTGAGGACAACTGCAAACGCTAATACACAGTATCAAGACTCAATGATGACCAGACATTATCTACGTTGCCTTAACAGGCACACCTCCCCCGGGGCCAGGTGCAAGGCTTTCCCTTCTTGTTGGAGGAGAAGAAGGCTCAGTCTGAAAAGACTTCACAGACAACAAGGCTCATTAAATTCTCACTCTCTTTCTTTCTTTCTTTCACTTTTTTTTTCTTTCAGTAAAGCAGGGCAAGTAGCTCTGAGCACACAATAGTCTAGTCAATTATGGTAAGAGATTAGTTAAAAAGAAGCCTGGTGAGGGTGTGAGTGGGTGTTGGGCCAAGGATGGCATTGAGCTTGCTCTTCCATACCCTGGTGCACTTTCAAGATGAGTGTGGCCGTGGTCCAAGGTTAATAATAGTCTGGGAGGCCCCTCCCACCATCTCTGGGTAACTGGTGTGGGAGAGAAGATCTCAATTCCACACACAAACCTCAGCCCAGGATAACCTGTGTGGCCAGAAAGGGCCAGTAGCCAGTGTTTCTGGACAGTGATGAGGTTATTCCCAACCCTGGGATGATGACACTATCGAAGAGTGTCTGGGGCCCTGCTCCCGTTGCTTGTGTACAATGATGTCAAATTTGCAGGATGTGTCTTGCATTCCATGCCTAAGATCTGAGGCCCAGAAAGGCTAAGCAAGCTCTAATATGTACAGAAATCAAACAGCCAAGGAGAATTCAAACCCATGCCCTGACTCAGAAGCCATGATGCTCTTGGAGGTACCCTGGTACCTGCTGGGATTTGTCAGTACTTGGCTGAGTACCTTTAGGGAACACTTTCCCTCTCTGGGCTTTAGTATCTCCAGCTCATCAATTCCCCCAGTGAACCTGTAAGGGTGACAGACATAAGGCTGCCCTGGACCAGGCTGGCCTCGAACTCACAGAGATCTACCTGCCTCTACCTTCCAAGTGCTGGGATTAAAGGCTTGTGCCACCATGCCCTGGCTGTGTTGAGGATTTTGGGTTTTGTTTTCAAGCCCCCTTTAGGGATCTGAGGTCACAGATAAAAGTAACTTACACAGTAAGCTCCTTCCCAGCATCTCTAGAGAGAAGTGCTTGGGGTAGAGCAGTGGGAAAAAAATCACAAAGGGGTTGGGGTTAACGGCCACCCCCCCACACACACACACACACTCTAGCTGAGCCTCCGGTGCTCACAGCAAAAGGGCCTGGGCTAGCTCCAGGTATCTCTCAAGTGTGGTAATTGAACTCATGTCAGGACCCTGTCTACAGTCTAAAAATACACCAAGTGTCATGTGACTCTCTTGCCCCCTTTTCCTGGATGGTGTGTACCTGTGTGTCCAGGGTTCACCACAGGTGCCACCTTTGCCAGCCGCTCCCCAAAGGTGGCAACACAGAGGAGAAGCAGCAGCTGCCAAGAAGCCAATGAGATCATTCTGGGAGAAAGAGGCAGGTCCACAGTGTGTTCAGAGGCTGAGGACAGAGAGAGGCAATGAAGACCAGGTCAGAGTTAGTACTTCACCAGAGCCTAGGTCAAAGAGAGAGCCTGGGGGAGAGGAGAAAGTCTGGTTACCAGAGATGACCAGAAGAATGAGCCCCAAGCAAGGCCACAGGGAACAGGACTGAGGGATGGGGGGCGGGGGGAGGGAGGAAAATAGGAAGGGTCTGACTTGGTGGGAAGGGGGAGAAACAGGCTGGACTATGGTGAGGTTGGATGGAAGGGCTGCTGGGGAAGGATGCAGAAGGAGAGTGAGTGTCATGCATGGGAGTGGTCAGGGAAGGGGAGGCAGGTGAGGTCAGGCAGGAGTGTGCGCTGAGCTTTAACTGTTCTCTTGGGAGCCTGGCCTGGAACCAAGCCTTTGTGCTGGGTCCTGTGCTCTGCTCTCCCATGTGGTACACTACCTTCCTCAATCGGGCCCTGTCCCCTGGGCTATAATAGAAACCGAGTTTCTTATCTCTTCCAGGAAGAAAGGAAGAAAGAGGCAATCATCTTGCACATTCTCGTGCCTCTGCGGCCTCGGAGACCATCATCCACTTGTCTTATTGCCTATAATTCAGGACAGGAAAAGCCTTTCTCTCATCCAGACCATCAGCTGCTTCTATTCTCGTGGGCTTCGGGAGGCTGTGAACTAAATTGGCCTCATCAGTTTGACTGCTGAGATAGGAGCCGTGTGGCCTGACCCTCATCTAGCCTTTCTCCTCTCCGGCTCCCCACTCCGCCCCACGTCTCTAGCTCCCAAGTCCAATTTCCCTTTGAAAAAGTCATCAAGCACTTTGAAACTGTCCAACAAATGGCATTAAGTGCCCTGGGGGCTGGTGGCACAACAGGTGGAACCTAGGGCTTCTGTCCAAGGACAGGAGTGAGGAGTATCCTTGTGACCCTCGGGAGGTGTGGCTTCTCAGCACCGTGCATCCCACCACTGTGTCCCCACTCCTATCCCTGCCACCTGACTCTAGACTTACACATGAATCCTGACTTTAAATCCTGACTTTAAATGCTCGGGCCACATCCCAGGAGACATAAGTAGGCCACACCCATCTCCAGCAGGAGTGTGTCAGCATGCTCTGTAAATGGTGCCTCCTGGTTTCTCTAAACAGAGAAGGTGGTGAGGGAGGAAGGGGAGGGGGGTTGGGAGGTTGGTGATCCTGACTTCTGCCTCTCTCATCCCTTTAGTACTCTGCCTTATCGTGAACAACACTTCTCAAGTGTACCATGGGAGAACTCTGCCTGCTCCCAACACACCCTTACCCCACATATTCACACATACCACATGCGAACACACTACATACAGTGGTATGACAGGGGCTGGTGAGACTGCTCAGCAGATAAATGTGCCTGTTACCACGCTTGACAATCTGAGTTTAATCCCTTGAACTCACATGTTGGAAGGAAAAAAAAAAAAAAAAAAAAACCTCCCAAAAGTTGTCCTCTGACTCCTACAGGTGCTCTGTGCTCACACACATGCGCAGAAATATAAATTATAAATAAATGACATAACATATAAAACACAAACGCCTCACATACATACCACACATATCCCACAAGTGACACACATGCCACATGTACAGACACCCCAGATTCCAATAACACCCAGTCGCTTACTCCAGAGGCACTTGATACATGAGAATTGAACTGTTTGAACATAAAAAAGAACACCCCTGTCCCCCACTCCCACCACCTCCCACTACATAAGAAATCAGAAGAGGTTTATCTGGTTCGCCATGGACAATCTTTGGGGTTCCTTTCACCCTAGAGGCGTTTATATCTAGTAAACAACAGAGACATTCTAGGCATGGTCAGAAGGTTTTTGAAATAAGATGGCTCTTTCCAGGGGTATTCCTTTACCCCCAGTTCTTAGCAAGTTTCTTTCAGCGTATGTATGTAGTTAGTTTTGTATTGAGGGAAAGGCTCAGTTTTCTTAGGGGCTCCCCCGGCCCCTTCAGGTAGTACCACAAAGAGACTCTTCACGACAGTCACTCCTTATGCAGCAGAAGTGGGCTCTGAGAACACCCAGTGACTTGTCTTTACACCAAGACGCAAGCCAACATTTTCACCCAGACATCCCCTGATGCCAGCTTCCCTTGCCTTCTGCTGTCTTGATGTTTCAGCTGGCCTTGAGTGGGAGGCCTGCTCCTCTAGACCCTCCCTGGGTCAGGGCAATCCCAAGTCCTGTGAGCAGTGTCCCTACCTTGGCTGGGTCCTGGCTTGAGGGCTGGAGGGAGAAGAGCCACTTGGGTAGTTGGACACACGGAGGGGAGCCACTGGCTCCAGGGTTTACTCTATCTGGCTCCCTGATCACAGCCCCTTTTATGAAGTCTGGATAGGTGACGTCTCCAAGCATAATCCCACCTCTGCCCTCCTGGACCCTCCTCAGGGCTCCACGCCCTGCGTCTGGCTTCCGCCTCCTGGCTCTCAAGTCTGGAGCCAGCTACTTCCTCGCCCCCAGAAACCATCCAAGGCTGCTCTCATAAGCTCAGTAACTCTTCCATCATCTCTAGCCTCTCAACACCCCCTCTGGCAGCTGGAGACTCATTCTACCCCAAACAATGAAGAGAAAGTGGCTGAGGAGTGTGTATATGTGAAATGTCTTGCCCTTCTCTGCCAACACACACACACACACACACACACACACACACACACACACACACACACACACTGAAGTGAATTTGATGACGACACAGGCTGGAGGAGGAGGGGGAGCAAGGCACAGTCTGACCCAGAAGCTCGTCAGTGCCCACATGCTGCCCTCTCTGAGAGAAAGCCAGGTCAGATTGGCCTCCACGAGAGTCTGCTCTTTTGCTGTGAGCTGAGACTGGGAGTGGAGCCCAGAGTTCTCCCCCCTCCCTTTCCCATTAATTACTGAGCACCTGCATGACACAGGGGTTTGACAAGCATGTGATATGACATGGCCAGATGTTCTGGACAGTTATATAAGCAGTTGGCTGTTAGGAAGGAGGGCAAAGCTGGTCATAGCAGTCCACACATGCAGTTCTACCTCCTGGGTGGTTGAGGCAGAAGGATGATGAGTTTAGGCCAGTCTGGGATACTCAGAGAGTTCTAGACCAGGATGGGTAACAGTGAGATCCTATCTCCACAAATCAAAAAGTGACAGGCATGGTGGCACATTCTTCCAGTCAAAGCACTTGGGAGGTACAGGCAGGCAGAGCTCTGAGTCCATGGACAGCCTGTTCTACATAGTGGGATCCTCTCTCAAAAATAAAATAATAATACAGAAGGGAGGGAGGGAGAGGGAAGGGCTCTTTTGTATTTGCTGTTACTGAGCTGGCTTTGAGAAAGCAGATGTGGACAGTAGGCAGCTCTCAGTGCCTTAAGGGCAGGAACAAGCCTCCCCATCTCTCTCTCTCTCTCTCTCTCTCTCTCTCTCTCTCTCTCTCTCTCTCACACACACACACATACACACACACACATACACATATAGTGTGTGTGTATGTATGTATGTATGTATGTATGTATGTATGTCTGTCTATACACACACCTTAAGGGCAAGAGCAAACCTCTGTATCATATATATATATGTGTGTGTATGTGTATATATATGTGTATATATATATGTATATACATATATATATGCATACATACACACACACCTTAAGGGTGGGAGCAGGCCTCCCCATTATATATATATATATAGATCATATATATACCTTAAGGGTAGGATCAGGCCTCCCCATCACACATAGATTTCATATCTATCTATCTATCTATCTATCTATCTATCTATCTATCTATCTATGTGTGTATGTGTGTGTGTGTGTGTGTGTACACACCTTAAGGGAGGGAACAAGCCTCTGTATCATACATATATATACATGTATGAATATATATATATGCATACATATACACACACACACCCCTTAAGGGTGGGATCAGACCTCCCCATTATATATATATATCTTAAGGGTGGGAACAGGCCTCCCCATCATATATACGTCACATATATACCTGACACCTACTCCACTGCTAGGCATAAGAAGAAGGGGCTCAGTGGACGCTCACAGTGTCCCTGATCTTTCCTTCCCTCCCTGCTTACTTCCCTCAAGGTTTTTGTTGTTGTGTGTATTTGATTTGATCTGATCTGAGACAGGGGCTCACTGTAGCCTTGGCTGGCCTTGAGCTCGGAGATGTTTCATTCTGCTTCCCAAGTGTTGGGATTAAAAGTGTGTGCCACCGAAGCCTGGCCTATGCTCTTTCTTTGGGCTACATGGACTCCTTTGAAGCCAGTATACTGCACCATTCATATAATCCTACCATTCGGGACACTTGGGGCAGGATGACTGTGAGTTCCAGGCCAACCTAAGACCTTGTTTCAGAAAAACCAAAAGAAACCAAACCTCTTTTTTACCATGAGACGAGGGGCTCCCCCAGAACAAGGACCAGGCTGGGTACTCTGAGTGGTACCATCCACCCCCATGCACAAGGCTGTTTCTGTTCCAGCTCTATCTGCTGTGTGTGGGGAGGTGGTCACCTCATGTCTGGGGTACTCTTCCTGATGCTATGTGGGGCCAGTTCCCATAGTTGCCTAATGTTAACTAAGGCTGAGAATCACATCAAACCCTTTAGGGTGTTCAGTGTCATCGTGAACAATATCCAAGGACAGGGGCCGACTCAGAGCTTTGGTAGCACCTTGGATCAGGGTTGAGGGTGGTGTTGCAGGCCTGCCCTAAGGCTGGGATGGATACTCTGGGCCACAGACATCAACTCCAAATCTCAGATACGTTCACAGCTTGGGGATTTAATCTACACTGTCCTGCATAAAGTCAGTGCATCCGGCCCTAGCTGGGTGTCATAGCCAGGATCTCTGCTCCCGGCAGCCTCTTGAGATGACTTTGGGGTTTAAGATCCGTCACTCAGCTCCATCTTTCTTCTGGACTTGGAGACGCCCATGTGTGATGGGAAGTAAGTCAGTGCTGCGGAGGGGGCTCATGAAGATAGCCCCTGCTCCCTTCTAGCCCCTCCACCAACATTCCAAATTCAAGGAGCTCACCCGGGTAGTTCAGACCATTGAGCTGGAGGAGCCTTGAAGCCTCTGGAACAGCTGTGGGAACCAAGAATAATTATTCCAGACAAAGAGTGGGAAGCAGACTCAATATCCAGGCTATTACCTAGCTGGCCTTGAGATGCGGGCCCGTGGAGAGAGGCGATTGGGTGTGCCCAGCTGGCAAGCACTCTAAGCTGTGTGCTCTGGCCCCTCCCTGGGTGTCTCAGTGTGTTCCTGTGAGGTACTTCAGAGGTGGGTGTGGGGCCCAGAACAGGCTCTGCTCCTTGCTTTTCTTGATGTCACCAGCAGCTGTATATGTCTATATGCCTGTAACCCAGACTTAACCGGGTATACCAGAAATCTCAGGTACGTATTGGCTGGATCACCTAGAGTTTTCATTTCTTTGGTTGGGGAGCTGTTAATGGCTGCCTCCTCTCTACCCATGCCTTAGCCACTACTCCAGCCTACTGGGCCCTGACTTTTGATCTTATGGAGAAGGAGCAGGGAGAAGAGGATGGGACCTGAGGTGAGTGTGCCTCAGAGAATATAGGGGAGGGGTCTACTGCACCTAGAGTAGCAGCTTAGTCAGCTCCATGTGCTCCCCCACCCCAGATACCACTGCCAAGCCCAAGATCTACTCACCGTGCTCAGGAAGGGGATGTTAAACGCACTGCCCAAGAAGCCAAAGACTACAGGGAAAAAGCCCCTAGGAATAGAAGAGAGGACAGGGGTCAGTGATGGCCTAGAAGGGGAGGGGTAAGGGGTAAGCCTACCCAAAGGCTCAGACTTTGTCTCCTCTGAGAGCAGACACCGGGCTCTGGGCTCTGTGGAAAGGGGAAGCAGAGTAAAGTGGATGAGAGCCATGGAGCCCAGGCATCTTACAGTCACACGGAGCCGCTGTCTCTTACTGACACTCTCCACACTGAACACATCCCTTACTTCTTGGACCCCATGGCCAGTTTTCAAATGTGCCTAGCGGTATTTGTACCTATGTCATAGAACCTCACATAAAGCCAAGCTCAAAGGATACACATTCTGTGACTTACTCTTATGATTATTATCCTGGCCCAATGCCTTCTCTTTACTAGATGTCTTCACCAATGGCTGAGCTCCTGGAGTGGATGGTGGCCAGAGGTCGTGCTCATGTGGGCGTGGCCTTGTGTCTCAGCATCCCATGCCAAGGCTACCTTTGACTTTCAAAATGGCTAGGTCTGACAGGGGATTCTTCTCAGGGCTTGGAGAAAGTCAGGCTGGGAAGTGAACCCCAATGTCTTGGATGAATGAGGAGATTTGAGATTTGAACCTTGGCTGAGCCACTTCTCCCTAAACCATGGTGTACTTCGCGGAGGAAAATGGTACTCACTTGAAGAGGTTCACGAACCCATAGGCCTCCAGGAGCATGCCCAGCAGGGGCCAGCGTAGCAGCACAATGGCGACACCCCCCAGGAAGAAGCTGGTTCCCTTGAGCTTGTGCCGTTGGAAGAAGAAGGAAAACGTTCTCCTCAGGCCGATGATGAGGGAGAGGCCAGTCAGGAACAGCAGCTGCAAGCCCAGGGAAATGAGAATGGGTGTGCAAATTTCACCCCATCCCCAGAGCTGTGGGGCAGGGGTGACCCAGCAGTGGGGCTGAATCCCAGAGCTGGGGGTAACTCTAGCTAGTGTGGAACAGAAATGCCCTGAGGCAGAGGGATGAACTTGAAGGTCTTTAATTCCCACACAGTTCTTCAGCTCCAAGCTTTTCCTCATATAGAGGCTACTGGGGAGTGGGATCCTCCCCTTTTACAGACAAGAAGCTGTACCCCAAGTTCCTAGAGAGCCCTCACTTTGTGGTTCTGCCAGGACCTTCAGCATGGTTCCTATTGGTCCCTTTATGGGGGCCCAGGCTTCCATAGAATTGAACTCTTCAGCTTTCTTCTAGTACATTCCATGCCCCACCCACACCTCCACCATGCCTTTTCTCTCAGTGTTACAACTATCTGTGAGCAAGTGCTTTATCTTCCATTTCCTTCCCAAGCATCTTCCATGCACTCCTTCCTCTCAGCCCCCTGGTTCATAAGGAAGTGCTTATCTTCCTCTGGCTTTTCCACAGCTCCTGTTGCCATGTAGGTACCAGTTACATCCATGTCCCTAGATGCAGGGATCCAATGGCGGGGACAAGGTCTAATTCATCCTGGGAACCACAGTTTGGTGTAATAATCTCAGGCTCTCCATACCTTTGGTCCACCCCCTCCCACCCCACGGAGTCCTCATCTAACCCTGAATAGCCAGGATCTAATGAACTTGGAGTTGACCCTCCTGGCTATCCAGAAGAGATGCCTAGTGCTGGGGTACTCACGTTTCCAAAAGCCAAGAGCACGGAGTCAAAGTATAGGAGTATCCCAAAGAGGATGAAGAAGACGCCGAAGCCGGTAATGCCCACTCCAATTTCTGCAAAAGGTAAGGAGACCCTGAGTTTGCCTACCACATAGGTCAGGCGTCCTGTGTGTGCTCTCAGGGGAAGGCGGCCCAGTGGACAGAAGATGGGCAGGTTCTGTTGAGCTCCTGGGAAACCTTCATGGTACTGTGTCCTCACATTCTGTCACTGCAGCTCCTGCTTCTGCCTGTAGGACATTGTTTTCAGGGCTCTGGCTAAACACAATAACCTGTCTATTCTGTTCCTACATCTGAGATCTTCGGGGCCACACCCAGCTCTCAGGCTCCAGGCCCTCTCCATTCTCCTCGGCTCTCAGTGCTGACCTGCCACAAGTGACTGGGAAAATAGAAGCCATTGATTTGAAGCATGCTCACCCATCCTGCAGCAGAGACCTAGACTCCTTCCTAGTCTCCTTCCTAGTCTCCTTTAACTTCAGCTCAGTAGAGTCATTAGCTCAGAGGGTTGGCTGCCACTAACAGTGTCCCTACCCATTAGCAATGTCCCACAGGCATCACTGAAGACCGCTGGAGTAAACAAAGTCAATTATCATCAGGCAGAAGTGTGGGGCAGTCGGAACACCTTGTTTGGTCAAAGGTTATACTTCGGGTATGTGATGTGCACTTCTGACCATTCCTTCCAGAAATACATAATACATAGGACATCTGGGTTCTTTGGTCTGAAGTCCTTCTCATCACATCTAGAAGTGTGAACTTGACTCTCTGCCACTGTGATAGGCAACAGATGACCACTCATTAAGCTATTTTGTTTTAAAACTGTGTTAAAAATTGGGCTGGAGAGTTGGCTCAGGGATTAAGAGCACTGGCTGTTCTTCCTGAGGACCTGGGTTGAATTTCCAGCATCTATGGCAGCACATGACTGTCCAGGACCCCAGTTCCAGGGGACTTGGTACCCTTACACAGACAAACATACAGGCAAAATGTTAATGCACATAAAATAAAACCTAAAAGGTTACTTCTGTTTGAAGTTATAATCTTTGAGATCTTGCTCTCAAAGTTGAGCTTGCACATGGTCTGTAGTCCTGGAACTTGGGGAGTGGAGGCAGAAGAGTCATGAGTTTGTGTCATCCTTGGCTGTTTTGGACTATTGTGGGCTACAGAGCACCCATTACAACAAACAAACAAACAAACAAACAAACAGATCCTGCTTTCAGGTCTTTTGGTTTACATCCAGAAGTGGGGTTGCTGGGCCACTCAATGATCTCCCTCTGACCTGAGAGGCTGTGGTACAGTTTTCCAGACTGACTCCTTCCCCTCACTCTCCTGTCCTCAGGACACAAGGCTCCCACACCCTCGCCAACACTTGATTTCCAATTAAAAAGAAAAGGAGGCTGGAGAGATGGCTCAGCGGTTAGGAGCACTGACTGCTCTTCCAGAGGTCCTGAGTTCAATTCCCAGTGACCACATGGTGGCTCACAACCATCTGTAATGGGATTTGATGTCCCATGTAGGTAGAGCACTTGCGTACATAAAAAATAAATACAGCTTTTTTTTTTTTCCCATGAGACTCGGGCGAAGACAAACGGGATGGAGCAGGATTCGAACGGGTGGGGGAGAGAGAGAGAGACAGAGAGAGAGAGAGAGAGAGAGAGAGAGAGAGAGAGAGAGAGAGAGAGAGAGAGAGAGAGAGACTGCAGAGGGCCCTGCGCCCTCTGCAGGTGGACGCCTTAGTGGCTGTGCCACCACCGGTTCGCTAATACATTTTTTTTTTTTTAAAAAAATATATTTTCATTTTCACTTATGTGTGTGTATGTGTGTCTGTGTGTTGGCATACTGTGTGTGGGCATCTTCAGAGGCCAGAAGAGGCAGCCAGATACCCTGGAGCTGGAGTTACAGGTAGCTATGAGCCTCCTGGCATAGGGCCTGGGACATAAGTCCTCTGGAAGAGCAGTGAGAACTCTTAACCATCGAACCATCTCTCCAGCCTCAATTTTAATGTTTTTGACAGCAGCCATGCTGACAGCTGAGGTGCAGCCACACTGTGAGGTATTGCTTTGGTTTTTGAGGTGGAATCTCAGGTTTCTGACAAGCCTTCGTGATATGTCTAGGTGTATTTCTTCCTTCCATTCCCAAAGGCGCTGGCCTGAATCAAGCTTCTCAGCCCAGGACAGCTGGGCAGAATACAACACCCACAGGACCTTAGAACGGTTGTGCTCTTTGTGGTGTCTCTACACTCGGAGACAAGGTTCACTCTAACCCTGCAGGCAGAGTGGTGGAGGACTATTCCGCATTACTTTAACGTGAATGATAAGACGTTTGGGATTTGTTACAGTAGTGGGAGTTGAACCCAGGACCTTACTCCATGTGCTAGTCAAGTGTTCTATACTAGTGTCACATTCAGTCTCCCACCCCCAAGACAGAGACATGGTCTGTAGCCTAGGCTGGCCTTGAACTTGCAGTGTTCTCTCTTCAGCCTTCTGCATGGCTGAGACTGTGGGTGCTCACAGCTGTTCCAGTCATGTTTTAAGTATTTATTATAAAACAATGTATATAATGTTTTAAACATATGTCATCAGCTGAACATGGCGGTACACGCCTTTAATTCCATCACTCTGGAGGCAGAGGCAGACAATCGCTGTGAGTCACAGGCTAGCCTGGTCTACATAGTGAGTTCCAGCCAGCCAAGCTACATAGTGAGACTCTGTCTGAAAACAACAAAAACACAAAAATCTGTTATGGTGTTACACTTGCCCACAAAAATATACATCACGATTCCAATCTCATAGCATCCCCTTCCCTCTATGTGGAGCCACCGTGTGAACATTTTCTTGGTTTTGCTGTTTGTTTTGCTTTGTTGAGATGTCTGTATGCCTGATCTGAACAGACTTGGTTTTGTTTGTCTGTTTGCTTGCTTGCTTGTTTTGCAAGGAACCTGAGTTTCTCAGATTCTCCTCGCATGCCTTTCTGAGGAGGGCAGCGGAGTCTGGATCTCCAGTCCACCCACTCCTGACCATGATTCACTGCTGCTTGCTCTCACAGAGAAACAGGAACTTGAGTCAGTAGGCCACGGAGGCGTTTAGACACTGTGAGCTGTCCCTATGGAAGCAGCGGCCAGGAGTGGCCACAGCAGTGCTTCCCCTCCCCAACCCCCGCGCGCATGCCAGAAGATGTGTGTGGCTGTCATCGGAAGCAACCAGGACCACTTTGGGTCTCTATTAGGATTCTGAGAACCACTACGAGCAAACTCCTTGAGGAGAGGGTCCTGAGACATGGCAGACTCCAAAGTGACCCACAGGCACAGCCAGACAAGAATCCATGCCCTGCTCAGTGGTGTGGGCCTGCATGCCAGAACTCAGAAGACTGAGGCAGAAGGATTGGGAGTTCAAGATCAGAGTGAAACCCTGACACAAAACAAAACAAAACAAAACAGAGCGACAGGTGTGGTGGTGCATGCTGTAATCCCAGCCTCAGGGTGCAAAGGTGGGGAGTTATGGCAGGTCTGGAGCCAGCCTGAGCTATAGAGTAAAATTCTGTCTCAAAAATCCTAAACCAATGAATCAAACAGTGTGTGTGTGTGTGTGTGTGTGTGTGTGTGTGTAATTATTTTGGAATTTTTGAAACTTAATGTTACTATGTAGCCCAGGAGAGTTCCCCTGCCTCAGTCTCCTCAGTGCTGTGATTATAGGTGTGTGCCTCCACCCCCACTGAATGCAGGTCACTTCTCTCATGTTAGACATCTTCTCTAACAGTGGTTTGCTCAATAATCACTTTCCAGTTTGTTTTGTAATCTTCTCTTCAGGTTGGAGCAATCCCAGAATTTTCCTCTGTTGGGACTGGCCTTTTTATAGACCACATACAGTTGCTTCTGCCGTTCAGCTTCACACAAGAGCGCATAGACAAGTACTAGGAAGTAGGTTTCTCTCACACAGCTTCAGAATGAGCCCCTCCTATTGCTTCTACTGTAGTTCCGTGACTCAGTCAAATACAGGAAGAGGGGCTTGGACCTGAAGTTCCTTCCAGGATAGCAGTCATGGCAGAGAAGGCAGTGGGGTTTGGAGTAGTGGTGGGGGTATGTCATACAGATACATAGGAACTACGTGCTTGTAGGTGATGTTCCCATGATCCAGACAGAGGTCGAAGCGCCCCCTGCTGCACAAGTTACAAAGCAGAAAGCGGGAAGTAAAGGTAAATGCTTCAGGATGGCTTAGCTCCAGCGAGGGCACTGCCTAGCAAGGGTAGCAACCTCCTCTGGCTTCAAATGTCCAGTTTTGGGTCTCCCCATGCCACATGTCATCTGAGTCCTGACTCTCCAGCCACTGGTCCCTAGGTCCTGCAGTTCCCAAACCGTTGCCAGAAGGAGCCCTCAGCCTGCAGCCATTGGGGAGAGGCCAAAGCCAGGTGACCAGGACACGGCTTTTCAGACTGTATCGGGCGAAGCCATCTTCAATGTCTTTGCTGCAGGACATTGTCACCCAGAGCATGTGGATGGGTTTATTCTTTCTCAAGTACCTCATGCCTCTTTTCCAATTCATGAGTTCATATGATCCCCCTGCCTCAGCCTTCTAAATATCTGGGGCTACAAGTGTAAGCCAGCCCTTTTCTCTTTATGCAATTACAAATGTACCAAAAGTTATAAGTACTCTGTTAAGAATCTCTGCCTTCACCTAATTGAGAGTGGGTGTCACCCCTGAACTATTCATACTGCCCTTCCTTTCCCCTAGAGATAGGCAAGATACAGATGTCAAAACAGAAAATTAACATTTATATATTTCTATAGTTTAGCCCTAAGACCCCATTCAAGCTGTGCCATGAACGCCAGTAATATCATTCACAGGAAGAGAACACGGTTTATCATCATGTGTTGTCTTTAGTGTGCTTGACTGGAATACTTCCCACAACCGGAACTCAATGTGACCCCGATCTTCTGAAGATTCAAGCCACTTCTTTTGTATTTGGTCTCTTCATAGGATTTGTCTAAGATGTTCCCATGTCAGAATTCACTGGCACAGCCATCTGCTGGATATTACCACGTACACCTACTGCGGCCTCGTGGTGAACCTGCTTCCAGCCTGACTCCCACTGATGATCTATCATTACTCTTCAGGTGCCATACTGGGTCCTTCTTTATGAGGATTCTCTAGAGTCACAAAACTTATGGAATGTCTCTCTATATAAAGGGAATTTATTAGAATGACTTACAGGCTGTAGTCAACTAATCCAACAATGGGCAGCTGTGAACGGGAAGTCTAAGAATCTACTATTTACTCAGTCGCTGGTTGTGTCAGCTGGTCTTCTGTATAAGGTGGGATCCTGAAGAAGTAGGCGCCAAAAGATGTGCTGGCAAGTAAGTGCAAGCAGGCAAAGAATGAGCGAGCCCTTCCTTCTTCCATTGTCCTTATGTAGGCCTTCAGCAGGAGGTATGGGCCAGATTAAAGGTGTGCCTCAAGGTCTGGATTAAAGGTGTATCTTCCAGCCTCAAGATCTGGATCACAAGTGTGCCCTCCATTTCTGGATTGTGGTCACTCCAGATACAGTCAAGTTAACAAACGAGAATGGCTATCACAAGGGTCCTACCTCTACCCTATAGGAACACCCTCCACACCCCATCTCGGCTACCCATGGAACACTGCCCACAGGGTGGGGCTCTGACACTCCACTCTGAGTACACCTTTGTGTTTTGTCAAATGACTTTCAGACTGAATTGTTCCAGACGGAAGAGAGTTGACAGCAGTGATGGACAGTTGGTAGCCGTTGCAACAGCCTGCACAGTTCACACCTTAGCTTGACATAACCACCCGCCAAGGGGTTGTGGTTAACACCGCTTCACAAACAAAACTGAACCCTGATGGAGTATGGTGCCTGCCCGGGTCTTAAATACAGGTGAGACTCTGAAATGTAACCTTAGCCAATCGTTTCCACTCCTGCAGAAAGTGTTCTTGTTTTGGCCATTAATAACTCAAATCTCCAAGTGGGTGTCAGTCCTTGGCAGCAGGCAGCAGGCCACTGCCTGGTTGGAATCTCTTCTCTTGGCTCCCAGGATACTTTCTAATTTCTTCCTGCCAACTAGCTGTAACCCCCACCTCCCACCGGCTACCTGTACCTCCCCCCCCACCTCCACCCCCCCAACCCCCGACTGGCTAGCTGTAACTCCTCCCCTCCCCCCTCTTTTGCCAGGTCCTGCTTTCTTTCTTCTGTGGTTTGGCTCACTCAGGGTTTGGGCCCAGCTCCTTTATCTCCTCATTCTGTTTTCCCACACCTTCTCGTGTTTTTAAATGCTTGCCTGTGTGCTGATAATGTCGACATTTATCCAGGATGCTGGAGACCCCACCGCTTGTCAGCTTGGTTTTCTCTCTGGCACTCTGCACGCCACCGGGTCCCAAGCTGTGATCAGCCTTCCTTTCTTTATTCAGTGCCTCCAGCAACTCCACTGCCTGCCAAGTCCCTTGAGGCGCCCGCCGCCCACCCTGTCTAATCTGGTATCAGGCGGCTGCTTCCAGAAGCATCCAAAACCCACCATGCTACTTCTTGCCAAGTCACTCCTAGCCATCCTCATCTCTCTTGGACCACTCACCCCCCCCTGCCCCCCAGTCTCCATTAGTCTCTAGTTTCCTGCTTGTCACCACTCCTATCCCCAGTCCTCCACACAGAGCTCAAAGCCTGGAAGTGTACTGGTGGATACAGCATCCTGCTCAGTCCATCTGCTTGGGATGAAGAAGGGATCTTTTTCTATACACGCCTTACAGATCCTGTGTGTGGGGGGGGTGGGGGTGCCCTCTCCAACATCTTCCACTTTCTCTCGAGCTCCTGTTACACCAGTGCCTTTGACTTCTTGCCCCAGGATCTTTGTATATGAGGTTTCCTGTGTGGAACACTGTCCTCATGCTTTAAATGCCAGCTCCTCTGGGAAGCCTGTCCCTGTCTCTGTGCCCTGACAGCAATCTTGTCATTTCTTCCTCTCACAGGACCAAGCATCATAGGACTTGTCACAGCCTCTAAGAGCATGTTATCACCCTTGAAGGCTGATAGGCTTAATAGCACTCAGCATGCCCCTGCCTCAGGGCTCTGCTGACCTTTCTTCTTACCCTGTCCTTTGGAAGGTGGGACCGCAGGGAAAGCAGTTTTGGTGAGGCATACACGGAGATATTTAGGTTGTCTCAAGGTATGGAGGGTTGACTGCTGTCACCTGCTGGGTGGCCAGAGGTACTGCTGAAATTTCAGTGTCCAGGACAGCTCCCATAACAGAACACCTGCACCCAAGGCTACAGCTCCCATAACAGAACACCTGCACCCAAGGCTCTTGGAGGAGGTGGAAAGCTGAAAGGCCGTGCCCCTGGGGTCTAGGGACTCTCGTGGGTTTAAGCACCAGCTATCTACTTGTTTTTGATTTCTGCATTTCTCTTTCTGGACAAGTCCCTTGGAGTTCAGACCCTTACCTTGCCCTCTACTCCCTGCCTGAAGTCTATCCTGGATGTCTGAGACAAGCATGCCCAGCCTATTCAGACCTGGCTCCTACTTCCCACCTCCTCGTTCTTTCCGGGACACTCCCCAGGCACCAGGGAAGTATTCCTGACTCTTTATCCCTTCATATCTCTCACTCCATCTTCCAGAAAATTCCTCCAGACAAGCCCACAGGATCACTTCCTCTCTCTGCATGGCTTACATCCTGCCCCCACCACCCCCACCCCACCACACACACCTTCTCTCGCCTTGGAAGGGTCTCTCCATTGCTGCCCCACCCTCTACAGTCTACTTTCCCTCAGCAGCCAGAGTAAGCTTTTCAAATGCAACACACCACTGACACCTCTCACTTACAGCACGCTCTAAACTCTGCCATCTACACAGTGGTGTAGCATGGGCTACTCCCGTGGTCCAGCATGAGCTACCTTTCTGGAACTTTTCTCACCCAAGCCCATAATGTTTCAGCCACATCAGCCTCTTTGTTGGGCCTCACACACCACAGGTGTAGTGTCTCAGGACCTTTGTGCTGGCTCTTCCCTCTTCCTGGAACATAGCCTACTTCTCACTTCCTGGAATCCTCTGCATTAAGGACCCTTTCCAACAAAGCCTTCCCTGGTCGGTGGATATGAACATCTTCACACACATACACATGCTTCAAACTCCACGGCCCCTTTACTTTGTTTTGCTTTAGGTTGGAGGTGGGGAGGCCTTTATTGCTATCTGACCTGCTACACAGTCCCTTCTTCATGAGCTAATAGCCTGCGTTCCCTTGCTAGAAGGTAAACAGAGGGCATATCTGTCTTACTCCTGGTATTCCCTTCTGTGTTGGCACAGTACTTGGCAAAAAGCAAATGTTACTATAGGTTCACTGAGGAGAAAGTAGACTCAGAGGCTAAGCAACTCACCCAGTGAAGCCTTAGTGCTCCCTTCTCTGTCGACAACCTACTCTCCCCAGGCTGCCTCCTACCTACATCCCTAAAGAAAAAGTAGGGGTGTTTGGAGTGAGGAAACAGACGCAGAGCCACAGAAGATCTTGGGGTTTGGGGGAGATCTCTGAATGGGCAGAGGCATCCTACTTCTCAGAACTATGGGTGAGATGGACTCAGCCTGCCTTGTGAATTTGCCTCTGGCTGCCTGAGTGTGTGGGCTGGCCCCACCCTCTACAGGGCAGAGGTCACACTCGCCCTAACCCTGCTGCTTCGAGGATGCCAACATAGCAGCTTCTAACTGCTGGCTCCAGAGGTCACATTTGTAGGTCCTGGCAGAGGAACCAGGTTGGGAAGAGGACATGTTCACTCGCTCTAGTAGGGACCCCCTCCACAGCCCCACAGGCTCCCAGCAGCCAGTCCACTCACTCTGCCACTCGGTGATGGAGATCATACTTCAGTCCACTGGGGGGCCTTCCTGGTCAGCTGGCTAGTAGAGAGCCCAGAGGACCGATCCTGGGCATGTTCCTGGGAAGCTGACCCTTGGCAACAGTGACAGAGCCTACTGTAAATCATTAACTCTCACCCTCCCACATCCCCCTCACAAAAGGCTACTTAAAGGCACAGACCTGTTCTGAAACTAACATTCACGAGGCCCTTTCTGGCCCACCTCCTCTGAACAGCTTGCAAATGGAAAGGCAAGGGTCTGGACATGCCTGGTTTTCTCACCTATTTGGTAGAGCCTATGGGAAGAGTTGGAATGGTGCCCTGGCTTTTTTTTTTTTTTTTTTTTTTTTTTTTTTAAGACAATTTCTCCTGGCTACACAGGAACTCACTCTGTAGACCAGGCTGGCCTTGAACTCACAGAGATCCACCTGCCTCTGCCATCCCAGGGCTGAGATTCAAGTCATGTATCAACACAGCCAGCTTTTAAATGTGCTGGTAATTTTAAAAATTATTTGTTTTTTTTTGTTTTTTTTTTTTTTTTTTGTTTTTTGTTTTTTGGTTTTTTTTTTTTTTTTTTTTTTTTTTTGTTCTTTCGTTTTGTGCTAGCACACATGAGAGATACTAGAGACCCAGACTCATGAGTAAAACCTATATCAGACCTAAGGGGAGTCAGATGTATATAAACCAAGGGTGTAGGTGTCCCATGGAGTTAGGCAGCAAAGATTTCCATTTCCTTCACCCCCTCTCCCCCCAGTGCTCTGATGGGGCGGTGAGGTTGAGCAGGTAGAGAATCAGTCTCAGGAGAAGATGGGACAGAGAGGGAACCTGTGTCAATCCACTCAGTAGCTAGATAGACATGGGAATATCCTTCCCTGTTCTGTAAGCCTGACAAAGAGGCAGATGGGGCCTCGTGGGCTAGATCAGCAGTTAAGAGCACTTGCTGCTTTTGCAGAGGAACCCAAGTTTAGCTCCCAGCATCTACATGACAACTCACAATCATGGGTAACTCTTGTTCTAGGGGATCCAATTCTCTGTTCTGGTCTTAATAGGTACCAGGTATGCATGCAGTACACATACATATTTACAGGCAAACATACACATAAAATAATTTTTTAAAAATCTTTTTAAGAAAGAGATGAGGCAGATGGTTTCTGATGACGTTTCTCCCATTTCAGAGGAAGTTGTGACCAGGTCCCCTTTGTAATGTGCCCCTGATCCCAACATGAGGCTCTCAGGTGACATGAGTGACATCCATGGCTAGACACCATGATGTCATGGAGCCATGAAAACAGAAAGCCACATCAAAAAGGAACATGAGAAAGATTTCTGAGACATGATGATTTCCTCTCAGGATACAAAAGCTCAGGCAAGGCCTCCAGGGAGATGCACATGGGGCTGGAGAGATGGCTCAGTGGTTAAAAGCATTTCCTGCTCTTCCAGAGGACCTGGGTTTGATTCTTAGCTCCCATGTCCCTACTTCGGGCAGCTCACAACTGCCTGTAACTCCATGTGGTTCAGACAGATAGAGAGATACACATTAAATAAGTAAAGCTTCAAAAAAATGATACTCAGAAAACAGGCAGACACTTACACTATGCATGATAGCAGGTGTCTGAATTTAAAAGAAACAGAAAGCAGGGGACAAGCTGGGTGTGGCAGCACTTGCCTCTAATTCCTTCACTCAGGAGGCAGAAGCAGGCTGATCTCTTTGAACTGGTGTCTAGCCTGGTTTACAGAGTGGGTGCCAGGCCAGTCAAGACGACTTCCTGAGACTTTGTCTCAAACACAAAAACAAGCAACCAATAACCTTGAGTCATTTTATCCAGAAACAAAACCATACACATATGCAAGTAAACAAGTCAGGCATGGTGGCCTAGAGTTGTGATCTTAGCCATCAGGAGGTTGAGGCACAGGAAGCCCAAGTTTGTGGCTGGTCTGGGCTCCACAGTGAGTTTGAGGCCAATTTGTACTATCTAGTAAGAGCCTTTCTTCAGAAAGAGCACCCTCCCCCAACCCAGTAGTAGGGAGAGAACACTCTGCTAAAACCGGATCCTACGAGCCACACAGACCAGTCATCCCAGCTACACCATAAGCTAAAGCAAGAGGATCACATGTTCAAGGTCTTCCACAATTAGAGTTCAAGGTCAACCTGAACAATTTAGTGAGATCACACCTCAAAAACAAATATTTGAAAAGAGTCTTTCTCCAAGGTCTAGCCTGGGAAAAGTAGTTCTCACCTTGTCTCTTTGCAACCAGTGGAGACCTTTACAGAAAAGCACAACCGATCAGAGGCAGAGTTGTGGAGTCCAGTCCTGATGGATACATCTATAAAATAACTCCTAAACCTTAAGGTTCAGGGAGTATTTTGGAAGTGTGTGTGTGTGTGTGTGTGTGTGTGTGTGTGAGAGAGAGAGAGAGAGAGAGAGAGTAAAGATTGTAAGGGCCAGAAGATCAGAGAATTGGTTGTGAGTAGTGTCTCTTAGGAACATTAGAAGCGACACCAACATTACTGGCCGAACATGAGCTGAACAAGACAACACTAAGAGACATGCTAACATGGACAGTGGTGAGAGGCCCAGAAGGCCTCAACCCTGTACAACCATAGGCAGCTGACAATGGGAGAAGTCATCTTTCCCAGGGAAGAGCATACCTATCAATTATCCAATACCAAATGGTCAGCTCCAAAAAGCACATTTACAACTAACATTATTCAGGCTGAGCAGACTGCACTTCTCTTTCTGTGTGCAATATATATGTCTATTCATATATGTGCAATAACAAGTATTTCAAAAAGGATTACGAATTTGAAAAAGAGCAAGGAGGGGATTATGGGAGGACTTTGAGGGAGGAAAGGAAAGGGAGTGGAGTGTTAACTTAGTCAGGGTTTTACTGTTGTGAAGAGACACCGTGACCTAGGCAACTCTTAAAAGGGTGACATTTTGGGGGGCTGGCTTACAGGTTCAGAGGTTCAGTCCATTATCATCAAAGAAGGAGCATGGCAGCATCCAGGCAGGCATGGTGCAGGCAGAGCTGAAGACTGCTAGGAGAAGACTGACTTCCAGGCAGCTAGGATGAGGGTCTTAAGCCCACATCCACAGTGACACACCTACTCCAACAAGGCCACACTTTCTAATAGTGCCACTCCCTGGGCTGAGCATACACAAACCATCACAAGTGGGGATGATGTAAATTATAATCTAAATAAATAAATAAACAAATAAATATATTTTTAACAGGGCTAGGTCTGGGACTGGAGAGTTGACTGCTCCTCCAAAGGACCGGGATCCAATTCCCAGCACTCACGGTATCACACAATGGTCTGTAACTCCTGGTCCAGGGGATCCAATGCTCTCTTCTGGCTTCTGTGCACTGCACACACATGATGCACACACACACACATACAAAACTCTCACACACATAATTTTAATTTTTAAAACTTAATTTAAAAGGGCTGGGTCTATTAGTTACATAATGGTACCATGCCTGGCGCTCCTGAGTCTGTTCCTGCCTCTAGATTCCATTCCCTAGTACTGCAAAGAAAAACCCACAAAATATCTATGTCAGATGATCTGGGTGCCCAGATAATTGTATACAGCAAGAGAAACAGGGGAGTGTAGGAATGGAAAATAGGCCCAGAGCAGAGGAAGCTGTCTGGTGCCTGCAGGGAAGCGGGCTGTGTGGGGCCATTGTCATGACACTGAATGGGCTTAAGATGGCTAGCAGACTCATGTTTGCCATGAAATGTCATCCATTTAAATGGCCTCAGTGGATTGCATTCCCAAAGATCAGTGGGTAGCAGTGGATGGGCTGAGAAAGGCAATCATGGCTGGGTCCTCGGACAGCGTCAGAGAAAGATGGAGAAATGAGCATTTATACAAAACTTAAAAGGTGTAAAGGATCAGGCCTGGGAGGATGAATCAGCAGATAAAGGCACTGTGAAACCCACGTGAAGCTGGAGGGAGGGAGCCGACTCTACAAAGCTGTCCTCGGACCTCTGCATACAACGGAAAATTTTAAAAATTAGGGAAAAATACAAAGAATGGCAAAAGATGGAAGTTTTTAGTACTTTTTTTTGAGATAGGGTCTCAGTATGTAGTCCTGGCTTCCCTGGGATTCTCTGACCTCTGCCTCCTGAGTGCTAGAATTAAGGCATGTGCCACCATTCCTGGCTTTATTATTATTATTATTATTATTATTGTGTGTGTGATGTGCACATATCTGCAGGTGCCTATTGAACAGAATGCTTTGGAGCTGGAGTTACAGGTGTTGTGAGTTGTGATGTGGGTGCTAGAAACCAAATTCAGGACCTCTGAAAGACTGCTACACACTTTGACCTGCTGAGCCGTCTCTTTAGCTACTGAAATAATTTCTCAAAGCTTTGTTCCAGAGACCTCTGTTTAAGGCAGTGGTTCTCAACCTTCCTAATGCTGCTACCCTTTAATACAGGTGCTCATGTTGTGGTGACCCCCGATCCACAAAATTGTTTCATTGGTCCTTCACAACTGTAATCTTGCTACTGTTATGAATTGTAATGTAAATATGTGATATTCAGGATATCTGATGTATGATCTCCAAGGGGATCATGGCCCACAGGTTGAGAACCAGTGGTTTGAGGGCTCTCTTCAATGATTCTGGGGTGTTCTGCTCCCCTCGGGCAGATGCTTTGCCGCCAGTTTATTTGCTCTTTAGCAACACAGCCTGGCAACACTGAAAGAAGTCTCAGTTGCATGAACTGTTGTAAACTGTTATAATAATAATAATGTGTTGCCAACATGTGAGATTGCATTATTTGATAATTTTGAGACTATGTCTTAGTCCATTTAAGTTTCTTCACGACAACTTCACAGAGCTGCGTGTGAAGCTTATTCTAAAAAGCTTAAAACCCCACACGAAGGTTTCAGTAGTGTGAGGAATTGACATTGGATAAGCTTATATGAGAAGCGCTTTTTGGTCCAGGCATTAACACTCTAAAGAGGTTTGCCGAGGACTGGGGAAAGTCTCGTTTTGGATGTTTGTGCTGTGCAGTGCAACAACTAAAAACTAGCCAGAGTTTTGCCACTCATGCTTGAGATAGCCAAAGGCTCTCTTGCAAATCTTCTAAACACCCACTAGGGGGCAGTATGACAGCCATTAAAACCCAACAGCTCTAATGTCATGCATGAGACCTTAGGGTTTCTATTTAAAATTCTGCGCCTCAGTTTCACGGCTAAGAATAGTACCTACCACATTTGGGGGGAGAAAAATGAGCATTATTGAGGAGCCATATACTAGTGCATTGATCTGGGTACCTTGATTAATCATATAAAAACTTAATCCGTTATTGCTATTAATATTCTAGTATAGTTATAGTAATTACTGTTGCTATTATTAGTCTTCTATTAATAGGCTGTTATATCTAAAAATTATGCTTCTAAACTGCTTCCAAAGACTATCAAACATCAGCTAGGAATACTCTCTTCTGTCACCCCCAACGTAGCCCACTCGGGACCAGGGACAAGAAACCTCTGAAGTGGACTTTCCTGGTATGATTTTCTAGACACCGGAGCTGGGTGTCCACAATCCACCCTCCTGGGGAGGGACCTCCACAAGGCCAACCCAAGGAAAGAGTCTGGCCGTAGAACAGCCAGTGGCTGTCTTCTCAACTGGCTACCATGGGAAAGAGTGATGCATGTATGCGAGCAGGAGGGGGCGCCCTAGAGGCTGCCTGGCTGGCCAGTGTGTCTTCCAGCAAAAGCCATAGCTAGAGAAGGAAGAAGCTAATTAAACATTCACCCTTCCAACCATCACGCCCTGTAGGCAGCTCAGGACCTTCAAAATGTCACCACTACACTCTGTCGTGATTGTAAATGAATTCCTTTTTTTTTTTTTTTTTTTTTTTGGTTTTTCGAGACAGGGTTTCTCTGTGTAGCCCTGGCTGTCCTGGAACTCACTCTGTAGACCAGGCTGGCCTCGAACTCAGAAATCCGCCTGCCTCTGCCTCCCAAGTGCTGGGATTAAAGGCGTGCGCCACCACCGCCCGGCTATGAATTCCATTTTTTTAAAAGTGCTTTTTCATCCGTTTTTTTCCTTGCTTTTCTTGAGAACTTCTTAGGAATAGATGCTATCGTCAGATGAATCCGAAGCTGCAGAACCCAGTCACAGGTCAAGATTTCTCTGCCTGGAACACATCAGCACTGTACCACACCGGTCACTCTAGGGCAGTGGTTCTCTACCTGAGGGTTTTGAGCCCTTGCAATGGTGTTTGTGTGTATTGATACTTTCACAGGGTCGCCTAAGACCATCTGCATAGCAGAGATTTACGTTATGATTCATAACAGTTGCAAAATTACTGCTCTAGACTCTAGACTTGGAGCTCTGGGTCCTCTAGACACAGTGGTTCTCAACTTTCCTAGTGCTGGGAATCCTTAATATAGGTCTTCATGTTGGGGTGACTCCCAACCATAAAATTAAACTTTCATTGTTACTTCATAACTGTAATTTGCTACTGTTATGAATCGTAATGTAAATATCTGTGTCTTCCTAAGGTTTTAGGCGACCCCTGTGAAAGGTCATTCGACACCTAATGGGGTCGTGACCCACAGGTTGAGAACTACTTCTCTAGAGTCTAGAGGGACCAAGGTGTGGGACCCGGGCCAACAGGGTCTGGAGCCTGCCTGACCTACTACAACTAAGAAATAAGCAATCGTGTATATACCGTTCCAGAGCGTCTCTCTGCAAGGGCATACTGCAGAAGCCATTTCAGGACTGTGTCAGTTAGTCACCCAGCCTGACTTAGGTGATCTAAGGGGGGGTTGGGTAGAGCTGCCCCTGGAACATGCTGGGTGTCTCCATCCCATGAGCAGGGACGCTCTTGTTTGTGAATTCAGTGGTACTAGGTGGTACTTAATGACTGCATAGTTCCCAGCAGGCAACTAGCACAGGCTCTGGTCTAATAAGGGTACAGAGAGAAAGAGAGAGGAGAGGAGAGAGAGAGAGAGAGAGAGAGAGAGAGAGAGAGAGAGAGAGAGAAGAGAAGAGAGAGAGAGACAGAGAGAGACAGACAGAGAGAGAGAGACAGAGACAGAGACAGAGACAGAGACAGACAGGCTTGGGGCCTAGAACGTGACCAGCTTTTCTATGCACACCCCAAGGTGCTTTCTTTTTGACCTGATTTTTTTTTTAAAAAGATGTATTTTTATGTGCGTGTGTGCATGTATATGTGTGTATGTGGGCAGGCACATGCACATGCATGCAGATGAGGCCTGCAGAGGCTGGAGGACAGCACTGAGTCCCTCGAAGGAGTTACATACAGGCCACTGTGAGCCACCTGATGTGTGTGCCAGCAACCTAACTCACGTCCTCTGGGAGAGCAGCTCTGAACTGTGGAGCTTCCACTCCTGTTCTGAATTGTTGTTTAAGCTTTATTTTTATTTCAGTGTATTTTGAGTATTCAGGAGCACTGCAGCCTTGCCTGGTACCCTTGGAGGTTAGAAGAAGACACCAGATTTTCTTGAACTGGACTCAGAAACGGTTGTGAGCTGTCTTGTGGGTTCTGGAAGCTGAACCTGGGTCCTCTGCAAGAACAGCAAGTGCTTTTAACTGCTGAGTCATCTCACCAATTGTGCAGGTTTGAATCGGAATAGCCCCCATAGACTCACGTGTTTGAATGCTTGGCTCATAGGGAGTGGTAGGAGGTGTGGCCTTGTTAGAGTGGGTGTGGCCTTGTGGGAGGAAGTGTGTCACTGTGGAGGCGGGCTTTGAGGTCTCATATGACCTTGATGAGGTCACATCAAGCTGTGACCTGACTTCTGTGCTGGGATCCCAGGTGTGTGGCACACAGCCTCCCTCTGCTGTCTTTCAGACCAAGATGTAGAACTCTCAGCTGCCCGTCCAGCACCATGTCTGCCTGCGTGCCACCATGCTTTCTGCCATGATGATAATGAACTAAACCTCTGAAGTGTAAGGCAGCACCAAAGTACATGTTTTCCTTTCTAAGAGCTGCTGTGCTCATGGTGTCTCTTCACAGCAATAAAAACCAAACTAAAATAACCAGTCTCATGACTTCCAACTCATGATCCTTCTGCCTCGGTTTTCCAAGTGCTGTTATGACAGGCATGTGCCACCTGGCGTAAGCCCTTGGTTCACAGCTCTCTTGGGGATGTCACCAATCTATAATATATGTTAAAAAGAACATCCCAACTCTTGCTGTAGGAATGGGGACAGGGTGTGACAACATTAAAGGTAGCAGTTTGTCTGCTATTTATTTTAACTATGAGTACACTGTAGCTGTCTTCAGACACACCAGAACAGGACATTGGATCCTATTACAGACGGTTGTGAGCCACCACGGGTATTGAACTCAGGACCTCTGGAAGGGCAATCAGTGCTCTTAACTGCTGAACTATCTCTCTAGCCTCTGTTTGTTTTTAAGACAGGGTTTCTCTATGGAACCCAGGTTGGCCTGGAATTTTCAATCCTCCTGCCTCTGCTCCCATGTGTTGGGATCACAGGGGTGTGCCATGCCCAACTTTCTTTGGCTTCTTGAGCCATCCTTCACAGTAAGATTTCCAATGGAGAAGGTCTCAAAGTCCTTCATACTCAACCAATATCTGCTAAGAGAAGTGAAAAGGCTTAGTCTCGGTGAGAACCGAGGTGATCTCTCTGGTCCCTCACCCACACACCTTCATGCCCCAAACAGCCACAGAGCTGTCAATTACTGTGTAGTAATTGACAAAGCCTAGGATCTTGTTTTTCTTCTATGTTCCCACCATCAACACCAGAGGCAAACCAAGGAAGGTACCACCTGACGCTGCCATTATGCAACCTTAATTTGTGACAACCATGCCTGGCTCCAGGCTGAAGATAACCTCTCTACTTCAAGTTGTGAATACTTTGGACAGAAGTTGAGAGGCACAGTCGAGGTGGTGACAGAGAAGAGCTGTATCGTGCTTTGTCCTGACCCCCAGCCCTGCTCCTCTTTCCTGTCCTGTCTGTGACCTGTGGCACCCAAGGAGAGGGCAATGAAAGGCAGACACGGATGCAGCAAGGAACACACACACACACAACAGGGGTACAAACCACTCATTTTATTTCCGGGATAGGTTTATACAAACTTGCAAGATACAAATGCAGACCTCAGTACCTAGTCTAGTAAGACAGCCGCTGAGAGGAGGGAGCACGGCCTCACCTACTCCAGCCAGGCGCCCCTTCTCCAGGGGAGGGTGGTTGGCTAGACAGATGCTCAGGGGATGCTACCACGGTGTGGTCCCGACAGAGATGCTGCTCATCCAACCTTGACTCTTTGTCTAAGGTCACTTCCAAACTAAATAAAGACACTGAGATCATAGATTTCCTTGTATGGTTTATTGTCTAACACTAGCAAACCAAATTGGCCCCAAATATGTGCATAAATAGATATATATATTTATATATAGTATTTTTCCTTAGTTTAAAGAGCTGCCAGGAGGAGGGTGCCTAATGGGGAAGGAAGGAATTCCATCTTGCAGTAGTAGCCTTGCCCCAAGAACATGCCTTTCACAAAGGCAGAGAGTACACTTGCTTCTTGCAAGCTTGCTTCCTCAGAAAAATCTTTAAAGTGACAGTAGCAGTATCTGATTGCAGCCTTTTGGCTTTTGGTGGAGGAGGTAATGTGTTCCTTAGGAAGGCCCTGTGTGGGTAGCCAGGACTTTACCCAGAACGGGGCTTAGCCCTACGCCTATGTCTGGGCCCTGTTCATTCACAGCAGGAGGCTCCAGTCTGGGAAGAGGGCCAAAAATGCCAGAGTTGGAGGTCAGGCTTCAAAAGCTGGCCAGAAGTGCTGTAAAATTCCCAAACACATCATTTCAGATCTGGGGAGAGGTTTCTCTATCCTTCCCAACCTCCTTGCTCACATCACCTGTCAGAAAGCAAGTTTGGCAAGCTGAGCTGCCACAGGCAGAACTCCAGCCCACAGCCTGTCAAAGCACAGAGGGCTCCTTCTCGGGAAAGAAAGACTTAAGCTTTGACATTGACTGTGGGGTCCTCCCTTGCCAGAAACCAGGCTTCAAGTCTGGATGCCAGACCCATGTGCCATACTAACTCTGAGGGAAAAAAGTGTCTTAGAGGGAAATAGCTGTGACACAGAGTGGGCTCAGGAGAAAGTGTGAGAGGCCTGGGAAGCTCATAGTATTCACCAAAGAACACAGGGGGTCCCAAGCCACTCTCTCTGGGCTTCGCCATGTGTCTTGGGTCTCTCAGGGAGCAGACTGTCATCCTTCAAGATGGCTGCCAGCAACCTGTTGGCCTTTTCTCACAGAGAAGAGGGATGATGGGAGGTGGTCCCGGGGCCCGTGTGAGGACTGCACGTCTGCAGCTGTAAACATTTCCTTCAGATGCTTGACATGCTTCCCTCACATGCTTGACGTCCCTCGGGCTGCTCTCTAAAGTTGACAGTGAAGTCAAATTCTTAGACCAGGACTTTCAAGAGAATGTGCTTCTCCTGCAGGATGCAGTCCAGGCGAACCTGGGGACCAGCCCTTTATGATGACGGGGGTAATGGGAGGGAAGCCACTGGGGCAGAGGGAAGGGCATAGATTGGGACCAGGGACAGCCACCCCGGTCTCCTCGCACATCACCAATCCCTTTCAGACATTGCACATTTTGAAAATAGATCTGCTTTTTAAACAAAAGCATAGAATAGGTCTGCCTTAAAATAAATCTTTCCTCTCCCCTTCTTTGGATCAAAAAGGCAAGGGGTGTGGCTTTAACATGCTAAAAATGACGTCGACAGAAAAACGGGTCCAGGCAGGAGCCGAGGAAAGGTTGACATCCAGACATATATATATATATTACATGGGTATCTATGACATGATCACTTCCATAAAACATATATTAAGGCATGTAAAGCAACATAAAGATCCAGCTTTATGAAATGCGGGTGAGTGGTGGAGAGGCAAAGACATTTCTTGGTATTTCACGTGTATTTCTAAAAATACCGCTTTTTTAAAAAGGAGAGACAAAGACGGGGAAAGCCCTAAAATTTTGCTTCTTTTGGGAGAGGGTATGGGGAGAAAGGGTAGCCTGGGAGTTGATCCCGCCTACCAGTCTTTAAGGAAGAAAGGGCAGATTTGAGGTGCTTGAACTATGCAGATAGGGGGTGTCATGAAGGAGCACTTTTCCAGAAGCCTGATAGAGGCGAAGACAGATGGAATCATCCTGATCCAGAGTCCCTCAGAAGCAAGATAGTATCCTAAGCACCTAGAACTGTACCTGACACACAAAAAAGTGCTTGACTAGTATTTGTTGAATGAATTGTCATCTTTACTTGCATATGAACCAGCTACTGTCCCGACCATGACGGAGTGGTGATGGATAGATGGGAGATGATGCAGTTTTTTCTTGGGGCCACTGATGTTCAGGCTGCAGTCTCTGAGCAGCAAGTGCGGCAGGGCAGCCTGGGGCTTGGTGTCTGAAGCTAGCCTTCCTTTGCTGCTCTCTGGCTACATTCACGCACGGGAGGTGGACTAGAGGAAGACTATTCTCTGCTACTGTCTCTCCCTGTCCTGTCCTCCCTGGGTAGGTGGGGTAGAAGAAAGCCTCTGGTCCTGCTCTAGATGCCTGAGATGAGAAGGAAGGACCTGGCCTCACAGTTAAATCTTCATTCCTCCCCCCAGGGCAAACCTCAGCCAGCCCACAGTACTTTCCAGGTTTAAACTGGCTAGGTAAGGCCCCAAGGCTGACAGACGTTATATCAGACAGTCTTCTCTCTGCCCACGACCCTGGAAGAGAGATAGCAGGCCTTGACACAGATAGGACCGTCTCACAGGTTACCTCACTCTAACACCCTCTTACCTCACACCTTGCTACCAAGTATCTCAGCTAGGGCTGATGTACGCCTGGTGCAAGTCCTCCTGGGGCCTCCTGCCCCTGAGGAAGACGTGAAGGTACAGAGGTGTCAGGCCCTCTGCTTGGCTCTAACCTAAGGCTCCACACTAGGGAAGCCATTCCTACTCTTCCTTCCCATTTCCCTCCTTCTTTACATCCCTGTCGCTTGTGAAAAGCATCTGGCATTCTCTTCCTTCACTCTCTTAAGCCTCTTTCCTCTTCCACCTCGCTCCTGCTTCCATCTTGCCCTCAGACGCTGTGCAGACCTGCTGTCGTCTCTCTGTAACACACCTGACCCCTCCAGGAGCCCAGGGCCCTCTCCTTATAACTCATCATCTTCTTTGGCTCGAGCCGGGTGACTGGCGTCCAGTGAACCAGTGAACTCTGGGAAATCTATCAGCAGAGCCGTGCCAAAGCCTTGGGCATCGCTGAGGCAGCTGGGACTGAATGGGAGGAAGGTGATGGCAAGAGCTGGCCTCTCGCTCTGTTGTACAGGTTCCAGGGGACGGATGGAAAGTCTGTCTTGTCTTCATTTCCGGCCCTCACCCCGCAGCTGAGTACATGCTCCCCACCAGCACACAGACTTCATCGGGGGATGGTGCAGGAGGGCTACACAATGCCATCCAGACCTGCACTTGAGCTCCCTGTGACTGGGGCATCAGAGAAGTCACCATCCTAGCCTTGCCATCCTGGGTCTTGCCTTAGAACCATGACACGACAATGCAGGCTTCAGGGCAAGGGCAGCAGATGTGAACTTGAAGGCATCCATGTTTCTTTATGAAGCAGCCCCAGTCCCCAGCCTGGCTCTCTGAGGTGTCCCCAGTGGTGGGTGCAAGGGCGGGAGGCCAGGATGAGAAGCCAGAGCCCCAGGTGTGCAGTGGATGCTCTCAGAAGGTGGCTCTGTGGAGCTTCACAGCATTGGCCTCAGCCAGGGCTTGCACTAGAAAAAAGAAAAGCCGGTGAGAAGAGAACCCAAGGTGGCAAGCTCCAGCCAGCTTCTCTAGAGAATAGATGCTTCCTTACAAAGAGCTGGGGAGCCTTCCCTTCCCTAACCTGGAAAGAGCAGAAAGGGGCAGGGTAAGAAGTCAGGGTGTCCCCACCCACCCCACTGCAGACACAGGGCTCTGTGCTGCCCTGGGAGGGAAGAGCAAGGTTATGCTACTTTAGCGCTGCCCTCAGTCACATTAATGTCTGGGAGTGGAGACAGCTGTTAGGGGCCCTCTTAGGGTTCTGTGGCAGGACTGCTGTGGATCTCAGGGGAATGAAGCTGATTAGCAGACCGGAAGTACAGGGTGGCAGGTACGGAGGGAGGGGGCCAGGGAAGAACCTTCCCGAGCAACAGACAGGTGTGGGATTAGCACCATTCTCTTCTGCTTGCAAAGAAGCAGAGTCACTGGCATCGCCATATCTAAGAAGCAGCATCGCCAGTCACCTGCAGCCAGTACTGCTCGGAGACACTGGTGGCTCAAGCGGACAGATGGAGGGGGACATTGAGCACAGGGCACCAGGATGGGGAGAAGCAATGGGAGGGCATCATGACTCAGTGGGGGTAGGGGAAGGGCCCCTCCCTGGGGTGCATAAAATACAGTAGAAAAATGCTTGCTTACGTCAGAGCTCAGACCCGCATGGTATGGCTGCTGTCGGCGCCCTGTGGGCGGTCAGACGATAGGGGGTTGACTGGTGGAGTCGGGGAAGCAGGGGAGGTGGGAGGGCTTGGGGTGGCACATTGCACTGGAAACAGAAATGAACAGGGGAGTGAATAGGAGACAAAGGGTGCTAGGGGAGAAGACTGGGCGCCCAGAGCAAGCGAGGCCACTCCCCAGGCAGGGAGCAAGGCAGGGAGGCAAGCAGAGAGAGAAGAGGTGGGCTGGGGAGCTTGCTGAAGCAGAGGCAAAGCTGTCCTTAATTCCCAGGGTGCAGTGGAGGATAGTGAGGCCCCTGAGGAGACCCGGCCACACCCAGGCTCTGCTAAGAAGCAGGGTGATGGTGCTCCAGGCTGAACCCCATTCTGGGATAAAGACTCCCTTCCCATCCGCACCGGGAAATGCTTATTCTACCCTGTGCAGACAGAATGAAGGGGGGCCAGCCACTTCACACCATCTATGGCAGCTTCACCCATGATAATGATTAATAATGCAATAAAATCACACCAGAGAACACGGTTTCCTGACTAGCATAAAGTCAGCTCTGTCTTGGCGTGACCACAGGGCTCAGAAGGAACTTCCCCATGGTCACGTGAGAACCTGTTCTGACTGATCCCGCAGGGGACCTGCAGGCCGTTCTTGGGAAAGTCAGTTTGAACTGATGTGATTTTACCTTATTAGCATCATTTCATGTGAAGAACAGCAAAGGGGAAAGACCAGGAGAGGCTTCTAGAAGGACACCAGACTTTTGCACATCCTCAGTTTAGCCAAGGCAGAAGGATGGCAGACAGAGCGTCCTCACTTGGGCTAGGAGAAGAACCAGACCTCGGCCAGGAGTCACACTGCATTTCCAAGATGCAGCCTTAATCTTCCAACTCCTTGCTTCCTACCCTGGCATGGGCGTTATCACCTTCTCTTGGCTCTGTGCAACACAGGGCCTGTGTGGCTCCTGCTGTTGCTACGGGCATATCCCCAGTGTGTGCATAGCCCAGGTTACTCTAGTGGTCCTGAGCTCAGGTTTCCTTCACACAATACCACTTGTGCCCAGGATCTGACAGCACCACATGGTGACACTCATCTTACACAACTCAGATAAGCATTTGTGCACTTGCAAGCCCCAGTACTTCCATGTGATCCAACATATCTGTCACCTCATAGGCAAAAACACTCACAAATGCTTCCCAACACAGTCATGTGCATATCACCGAGGAAGTGCTACTCATGGCTCATGTTCAGATTGTAAGCCAGTCAAAAACCCCTACAAGAAAGCAAAGAGGCTCCCTGGGCAGCCAAAATGTCCTAACATCTACCTAGGCTTGACAGAGTTCTGTGGCTGGTCACTGTTATTCCCAGTGCTGACAGCCGCTGACCTGTTGGTGTTCTGATGCCCCGCCCCCCCAAAAAAACTGGCAATAGAAATCTGGGGGCTGGAAAAGGGAGGGGGGATTGAAAAGCCCCACATAGCTCTAAGAAGGCACAAATGAAGGGAGCCCCTTTATCAACAGTGAAGATGACATGTGAGCAGGAGGGGACCACACTTAGATACCGAGAGAGTCACACAGAGGGATGGCAGCTCCTGGGCTCGTGCCTTCAACACAAGTCAGGAGCACAGGGATATTGACAGTATTAACTGAGGAAGGAACAGACAGTTACGTGAATATCATCTCTTTAAGGAAACAGACATGTAAAATATATGCTGACTACATGCACTAAAACGTGTTAAGTACAAGCGTGTAGTAAGTTCATGTTGGACAGAGGTGACACTACAAAGCATGTACATAGCATGTGCATAGTCACACACATATTTATGAGTGCATCCACCCCCCCCTAGTGCACGGACATGTTTACAAGTGCTACAGAGTGTACTCTGTGCACAACAGTCAGGATAGACCTTAGCATTCCTGACACATGAAAAGCCAGTCACACACAAATATGCACACTCGTAGATGTTCCCTTCACCTGCATACTGTGCGCGTGCGCGCACACACACACACACACACACACACACACACACACACACACCTACATTTCCCCTCAAACATTCCTGTCATCCACACACAGATCACCTAAACATACACAGATACACATCTTCAAACATTACCAGATATATGACATCTGTGCCAGGTACACAGACTAAGAAATGCCGCATCGTCTCATCTGGTACACTCTGAATCGGCACACAGCTGCTAGGCAGACTTACAAACAGAGCACTCCTCACTGATTAGGTTGTCTGTGACACACACACACACACCCATGCCAAGCCTGCTGCTCTTGGGACCTATGCCCAGCCACTCTCCCTCCCAATGTCCTGGGTATGAACCTACGCCCACACTGCTAGTCCACACCCATGTGCCCAGGACTAGTGCTTGCTCTAGGGCCTCCAGGCCATGGGCCAAGGAAAGCGGGACAGTGGGCTAGGTCTGAGGTCTGGCCCTCCCATAGCCATTTTTTGAATTGTTGGAGGTTTTGGCAAAAGCACAATGACCATTTGCTTTCAGCACACAGACCCTGAAATGTAAGCCCATGTGTTGTCAGGGGAAATCAGATAGGCCCCAGAGATTTGTTTCCATGAAACCTGGACTGTTGGGTAACAATGCAGAAAGCCAGCTCCGTGGCAGGGCTGGGGGGAAGTTTTTAAGTGTCCCATGTACTACCCTCTTGAAATAGGAAATACCTTTTGCCCAAAGCGTGTGGAATTTGACTCAAGATCAGTTTAGGTTCAAGTTCCTTTTGAAAAGTAAGGAGAGGTCACGGATAGCCTCCCTGTCTGAAGCTAAACTGGTTCTGCTGCCATAGCTACAGGAAATGCAATGATCCCTCATAGCTCTCAGCACCCGTCTGTCCAGAACCTGACACTGGAGTACCTGCCACCTCCAGGGCCTCCCCAGCCCTCCATCCTGAAGTTCAATATTTCCTAATCCACAGAGGTTCTCCCTCGAGGTTGAACCGATACCTTCTTTGCTGTGACTGACAGCCCTCTGGTTGTAACGTACATATATCAAGTTAAAAACAGCACAGCGGGGTCTCGTTTCAACTTTAGCTCTTACTACCCAGCACAGCGATATTGCTGTTGTCCCAGCACTAAACACCTGGCACTTGGTGAGGGGATACCTTCTGCTGCTTCCAACCTTGGCACCATCTGAACTGAAGGCAGGTGTTCTGAATTTTACCAGTGAGGAGATGGAGGCTTGGCACGCCTTCCCTCCTGATTTCATCTTTGCTTGCTCCTGCCACGTCAGGACTACCGTGGCCTGTAAACCTGGTTTCTCACTTCTACTGGTCACCTTAAGCCACGGCCGATTTCCTATCATTCTTCCTAACTGTGGCCGCCAAAGTACACACTTAGTGGCCATGGTGGTGGGCAGCAATGATCCCAGCCCTCAGAAGCCTAAGTAGGAAAATCCAGGGTTCCAGGCCAGGCTGGGTTACATAGCCAGGCCCTGTAAAACACGAAACAAAATAAGACGATCCTAACTGTGTGTGGATGAGCTAACCACTGGCTTACCTTCCCCTCCCACTCATACAGACTCCCCTTCATTGAAAGCCCGGTCACATTCCCCTCCTCCAGGATGCTACTCTAGCCTGTGGAAGTCAATCCAGTGACTTCACCTCTTCCTAGCAAGTCTCTTCTTAGGAAAGTTGAGTCAGCAGCCAAGATGGAGATGGAATGGCTCTCAAGTCCTTGTCTGCCTTGTTGGATTGTTTGTTTATTTGTTTGTTTGTTTGTAGCAAGGAAGAAAAGCAGACGGAAGCCGAAACACCTAGTCCTCTCACCCATGGTTGGTACGCTTGCTTATGCTTCCTAAGAAAGCACCATTGCCTTCTCTTCTCTGTGACTGTCCAGGGGCAGATGGCCCCAAGTTCCCTGCAGCCTCTGACCAGTCCTCTATAAAGTGGCTGTGAGCATTACTGACAGCTGAACCCCTCAAGGTTAGCCACTCTGGCCCCTTCGTACTGAGCCTAGCACAAACCCAGTGCCTAGTGAATGCTGACCCTGAGAACCATCTCCTTGTCCTGGCATCTCTCCTGAGCCTGCCCCCCTGGCACTAACTGTTCTTCCTCCCCTACACCTGGTCAGCTGGTGTCCCTGGCGGAGCGAGGCCCAGCCCCTCTCACCAGACAGCATGCGGCCCCTGCGGGAGGCCTCGGTCGCCAGGGCACAGGAGATTTCAATCCGCTTCTCCTGCTCCTGCAGCTGGCTCTCTGAGTCCTGGGGCACGTCCACAGAGTCCCCCTCGCCGATGGGCACCACGTTCTGCATACTGAAGAGGCACAGACACACAGACATGGAGGGAGGGACAGCATGGTCCAATTGGCTTGGGGTGGCCTGCACTGAGGTTGGTGGGGAGGACCAGGGGCCTTTGAGTATGCAGCCTCTGGTGCCCAGCAAGGCTGTCCCTAGGAGCGAGGGAGACCCTGGCAAGACTGTTGGGACCCCTACCCTCAATGTTCTCAAATGAATTTTCAAAGGCTCAAGTGAACATGTGGGGCAGCCTTGAAGGGAAGGAGGATGAGCAGAGGCCCCCTCTGGTTTGTGCACAAGCCCAGCAGGTCTTTCTAGGGCCCAGACCAGCATCCTCATTTCTGTCAGATGTCTAGGTATAGTCTGCTGCTTCTGGCCACTGCTTCCATTGTCTCTACCCTGGGGAGGCAAGGGGCCTCCAAGACATCTGGTGCCCAAGGAACCTGGGTACAGGGAGGGCAGTGCAGTGGCTGGCTCTCTGAGGCCTATTACCTGGATTTGGCAATGAGCGTCTTGATCCTCTCCACCTTCTTCTGCTTCTCCTTCAACTCCTCCGGGCTCAAGGGAGTGTCAGGTTCCAGGTCAATGTACCGTTCAGGGATGAGGACTTTGTCAGGAGTGGAGAGCTGTGGAGAGCCTATGGTCACCACCTACCTGGCCATCCCCTCCCAGGCCGTCCCCCTGCCGCAGCCCCTCCCGGACCCTCTCACCTCCTTACTGATATCCACATCGTAGTGCTGAGGCTCCAGCTCCATTTTGCGGAGCCTGGCGATCTCCTCCCGGGGTGTCTCATATGCCTGACCACCAGGCTCCTCGGCCCTCAGGGCTGCCTCGAGGTTGGAGATGTCCACTTCATGGATGCTGCGGTGACGGCGCACCTGGGGGACAGCACCGTCATGACCAAATCACTTCTACCCATGTCTGCCTCCAGGCAGTCCTTACTATCCCTGTCTCCGTGCCCCTGACCAGCATCCTTGGTCAGGCTCCCACCGGGCCCGCACTGAGAGCCACCTCCTTTCCCTCTGCTTCCCCACACCTGCCTACAGCAAGGCCCAGAGGCAGGCTCTCATCAGTGTCTCCTGTCAGTGCTCACACCCTGTACTGCACACATGGGCAGTGGAAGCCGTGTGTCCCATATTGGTTTCTGATAGTTTCAGGCTATGGAAGGTCTGACCTATCTATTTGAGCAAAACTGATGAAGGTAAGATTCACATCATGTTTCTTCTCTATTTCTGAAACCTACTATAAAGAAAAATTAAAGGCACCATGGCTCCACCCACCTCTGTTCTTACAGCGGTGTGGCCCAGAAAGCTCGGGTTTCTCATGACTCTATTTCTCTAGCTATAAAATGGATGATACATTTGAAATCACTGCCATCACTGGTGGGGTTAAATGAAGGAATATGGATGAGTCCATGAACAGCTCTGCTCGGGAAGCAGGTCTTCAGGGGACCCAGGAGCTACCATGGATGCTTCAGGGGACCCAGGAGCTACCATGGCTGTCTTCAGGGAACCCAGGAGCTACCATGGCTGTCTTCAGGGGACCCAGGAGCTACAATGGCTGTCCTCAGGGGACCCAGGCCAATGCTCAACACACAGAAGACATGTCAGAGTCACATAAAAGTGATGACTCTTTCCACATGGTGGATTTTGCACTATTTTCTACCTAATTTTTCCTTTTTAAGTATGTGTGTGTGTGCATGTGTGAACACATGAACATAAAGTATGTGTATGTGTGTGTATGTATGTATGTGGATATGTATGTGTGTATGTATATGTGTATGTATGTATGTGTGTGTGTATGTATGTGTGTGTGTATGAGCACATGAACATAAAGTATGTGTATGTGTGTCTATATTTATGTGTATGTGTGTGTATGTGTGTGTATGTATGTGGATATGTATGTGTGTGTATGTGTGTGTATGTGTATATGTATGTGTGTGTATGTGTGTGTGCATGTGTGAACACATGAACATAAAGTATGTGTATGTGTGTGTATATATATGTGTATGTGTGTGTATGTATGTGGATATGTATGTATGTGTGTATGTGTATGTGTGTATGTGTATGTGTGTGTGTACATATGTGTATATGTATGTGTGTGTGTATGAGCACATGAACATAAAGTATGTGTATGTGTGTATATATATATGTGTATGTGTGTGTATGTATGTGGATATGTATGTATGTGTGTGTATGTGTGTGTGTATGTGTGTGGATACGTATGTGTGTGTATGTGTGTATGTATGTGTATGTATGTGTATGTGTGTGTATGTGTGTGTGTGTGTACATATGTGTATATGTATGTGTGTGTGTGTGTGTGTATGAGCACATGAACATAAAGTATGTGTATGTGGGTGTCTGCTGAGGCCAGAAGAGGGCGCTGGCTCTGCTGCAGCTAGAATTACAGGCAGTCATGAACCATCTGATGTGAGTGCCAAGAGTCCTTGGGAGAGCAGCAAGTGCTCTTAACACTAAATGACTCTTTGAATACTTCACTTCAGCAAACATATTCATCATTCGTTTGGCATTACTTTCATCAAGCATGAAGAGGAAACACAAGCTGAAGCACTAGAAGCGCTAAGAGCCCTGCTAGGTTGCCCTCAGTCTTCTCTCTCTCCAAGCTCCCTGGCCCAGGCTGCCCATGGGCTGAGGGCAGCTGTGTGGACAGAGAGCAGGACCCGGGCCTCTGGACAGCTGGGAGGACATTACCACTTTGTAGGCAGGCCGGGTGCTGGGCTCAGGGGCTGGGCTGGCTGGGAGCTGTAGGCTCCTCCGCTTTTCCTTCATGGAGCCGCTCTGATGCCGTCTCATCCGGTCCATCTGCTCCTCGACACTCATCTTCACCTTGCCCTCGCCAGAGAACACCGCACTCTTGGGGCGTTCTTGCTGTAGTGGGGAAACAAGGCTCTGCCAGGGGCTCCCAACCCATCAACTTTTCCATCACCCCATGTGCTCCAGATAGTCCCTCTGTGGGCAGCCTGCCCCTAGGGGGCTAAACAACGGTTCCAGAAAGACATGTTGAATTTATTCTGACCCCTGGTGCCTGCAAATATGATCCTATTTAGAAGCATGACATCATCCTGAATCAGGGCTGACTTAGAACCAATAGCAGTGGTTCTTGTAAAGACAGAAAGATGACACAGCACAGAAAGGGGTCATGTGACAGTGGGGGCGGGACTAGAATGATTCATTTACATGAAAGCAAGTGCCAAGTCTGGTTAGCTGGATCCACACCTAGAAGGGAGGCTGGGGCAGAGCCTCCCTTAACACCGTCAGTGGGGACCGACCCTGCCAGCACCTTCATTTGGGACTCCATACACATGAAGAACAGTTGTCTGTTGTTCTAAGCTACATAGCACATGATAGTTTGTTTCAGGAAATCTATAAAGACTGGAATACTAAAAAAATGGGGTGCTAAGAAGTACTTAGCATAGTGGGTGAGACTTTGGAATCAAGAAGTGGGGAGAGGCTGGGAGAATTTTGAGGTACATAATGGGGGGAAATCTTAGATTGCATTGGTAGAAATGGGAACTCCGGAAATGACTGTGGTGAAGCACAGATGAGGTAAAAGAAGAGAAGCTAGGAGTGGTGGCCACGTCTTTAATCCCAGCGCCCAGTACCCAGAGGCAGGAGGATCTCTGTGAGTTCTAGGTTAGCGTGGTATGCACAGCAAATTCAGGTAAGCAAGGGCTTTATAGTAAATCACTGTCAAAAACATAATAATAATAAATGAAAACCAGAAGAGAAGGCTTCTGTTATCTTAGAGCAAACCCGTATCACCAGCACAACAGTGACAGAGGAGCTAGAAAGACGGCCCAGGGGAACACGGGCTCGTGAAGGCTTCAGCCTGAGTCCCCAGAACCCACAGCAATCCCAGCGCTCCTGTGGTGAGACAGAAGGCAGACAGGAGAATCTCTGGAGCTTGAGGGCTGGCTAGCCTGGGCTACGCAACAGCAAACAAGAAATTCTGTCTCAAACAAAATGGAAGGCAAGGGCTGATATCTGAGTCCTCTAGCTTCTACATGTGCACTATAGTATGTGTGTTGTGTGCTTATACTTACACACACGCACACACACACACACAACACACATACCCCCTCACATCCTACACACACAGCTCCGCCACATCACACATACCCCCAACACACACACATCCCACAATGCACCCCCCCACCCAACATACACACATACACACATCCTCTCTCTCTCTCTCTCTCTCTCACACACACACACACACACACACAGAAGTGGATGTTAAAAGTTGCAGAAGGAGAAAACGGGCATGTTATCTGATATCAGACTCTGTCATCAAATGGCACAAGCTTGGCTGAATGTGCTTGGTTATGGGATGGAAAGCAGAGCTAAGTAGTCAGCCTGGATATTTAGAGGAAAGATTTCCAAGCAGAATGTTGAAAAACGTGACCAAAAAGAAATTGGCAACCCACTGCTGGGGAAGAACACCCTTTAAGAGGACCAGGGAAGCCGGGCAGTGGTGGCACACGCCTTTAATCCCAGCACTTGGGAGGCAGAGGCAGGCGGATTTCTGAGTTCGAGGCCAGCCTGGTCTACAGAGTGAGTTCCAGGACAGCCAGGGCTACACAGAGAAACCCTGTCTCGAAAAACAAAACAAAACAAAAACAAACAAACAAAGAAGAGGACCAGGGATACCTTGCTTGAAAAGACTAAGATGACAGATGATCCAATGGAGCATCTCAGGAGCCAGAAACAGAGATGGGCCACCCAAGCAAGCTCCACAGATACCCCACAGCACATGGCATGGGGCCCCTTAAGCAGAGCCATGGGCGCTTGTGAGAATGCTCTCAGAACAAACTCTGCCAGTTTACAGATGATGATGATGATGAGGGGGGAGCTATCAGATTTCTAGGGGGTGATCTAGGTCAGAAATTGGCTAACAGAGTTTCCTAGCTACAAATGTTAGCTATGCCCTCAAGAAAAAGGCAGGCCGACCTCAAGAGAAAGCCTTGGCTGTAGACCTTGAAGCCAGAGAGAAAGGTCTGGCAGCAAGGGCTGGTGGAGCCTTCACCTACCCACAGGCAGGACAGTGAGGCCATAGAACCTGAGGCTGTGGCTTAGCTGTATAGCATTCGGCCAGTGTGCAGAAGGCTCTGAGGTTGGATTCCCAGCACTGAGGGGAACAACTTGCTTGAGGCTGGAGATCCCTTTATTCCTTCGCATTTCTCTTTAGGGAACAAGACGGGTTATCTTGGAGCCAGGGAGATAGGTTAGTGGGTCAAAGTGCTTCCTGGGTAAGACCAGTGACCCAAGTCCAATCGCTGGAATTCATATAAAAAGCTGGATGCACCCACACCAACCTGCAGTCCCAGCATTGCTACCCTGAGATGGGAGGCAGAGACAGAGGGATCACCTGGAAGCTCACAGGCCAGTTAGCCTGGAGTGTATAGTACAGCCACAGAAACAAGGGAGACCCTGTCTAACGGGGCAGAAGGGAAGAACCAATCCCTAAAAGTTGTCCTCCGACCTCTACACATGTACACTGGCATTCCACACACACGTAATGAACAAATAAATAGCTTTTCAAAAGAAAGATTATCTCACGTCATTGTACCTTAGAAGCAGATTAACTCGTTTTCAAGTTCGGTGTGTAGAGAGGAATTCCTAATGAGCACTATCTAGAGTCCCATGCATAGCTGCTAGGCATGACTCAGAGGGTGAGTTGTGGGACTTATTTGTGTGGGGACCGAGGTACACCAGGCACACATTTGTGTGAAGATACACTCACTTGTGTGTGCCTAGGTAGAGGCTAGAGATGGACTCCAACTGTCTTCCTCTGCAGCTCCTACTTACTTCCTGAGAGAGACTCACTGAACCTGCAGCTCACTGTTTCCACTAGACTGGCCGACAGTGAGTCTCTTGGAGATGTGTGTCTTCACACCCCCAGTGGAGGGGTTATAAGAAAATGCCTTCATGCATGGCTTCTACATGGGGGCTGGGGGATCTGAACTCAGGTCCTCCAGCTTCTTGTAGCAAGCACTTTACCAGCTGAGCCAGCCCTCTAATCCTGTTTGTCTTTGTTTCTTGAAGGCAGGATATCATCTTGATCTGCAGTCAAGGCTGGCCTTGAACTCACTACGTAGCCTTAGCCTCTTCTAAGGTATGAGCCACCAGGCCCGGCTGGAGGCGTGGGACTTGATAGTAAATCTGAGCTAATAATAGTTAGATGAGATTTTAGTATTAAGATTAATTATGTCATAAGTTGAGATTTTGGGGGTTTCTTGGGATAGAATGAGAACTTTTCAAGTAGAATGGCATAAAATTTGGCACTACAGGTGTTGAATACCCTAACAGATACATCTAAACCACAGCCCCCCACCCCACCATGGCTGATACTATGCCCCCTTTTTGGAAAAAAGGTTTCTAAAGTTGTAATTAAGGTCATCATGAATTTAGGGATCCAAAATCCAAAGAGGGTGTCATTACAAGAAAAGGAGGAGACATATACAGAGAAGGTGATGTGGCCCGATTGGTACCAAGCCCTGCCGGGAACCACTGTTCACAGGAGAGGCATGGGACAGAGTCTCTCCGATTCCCAAAGGAGCCAACATGGGTAGCGCCTTGACTTTGGACTTCTGGCCCCCAAACTGGGAGTATAAAGCTGTGTTGTTTTAAGCCACTAATCTGTGTGGTAATGTGTCAATTCCCCAGAGGCCTAGGGAACTAACACTGTGTACTTCACCCTGACCTCTGGTCTCCCAGCTCCATCCTGCCAACAGCACGCTATGACAATGTTAAACACTCTCATGCATTTTCAACGCTCATCTTCCTTGACCCTTGACACGACCGCGAAGGATCGCTCTCCCTCCCACGTGTTCTACCTTCCTCCCCAGTTCTGGGTCATGACCTCTGAGCGCAGGCCCTCAGAGCCTGCAGTGGGCACTTACCCGTGAGGAGAGGCCATTGGTGAGTCCACTTGTGGTTCTCCTCACCACTGCTGACGGGGTCATCTCCTCCTCAGTAGGAGACTTTGTCCGTGGAGGCACAATGCCAACTACAGGGAGACAGAGCAGCCAGTGGGAAGCCTTGTGGCCAGAGCACCTGCTTCTCGAGGAGAGAGGCCTGGTTGCTCTCCCCACTGAGGCCTAGGGTAGGCGAGCACACTCCTCCAGCATGAGGAAGTACCTTAGCCTTACTTAGGCAAGTATGGGCTGAAACATACCTTTGTTGAGAGCTGCCTGCTTCTCTGCCTCCACCTCTTGTCTGGTGGGTACCAGGCTGATGTCTCTGGGGGTATCCAGGGATGACGTCTGGCCAGGGTCTTTCTTGCTTGGCTCATAGCCTGTTTTGGTCTGGGAAGAAGGGGTGAGAGGATGGCTGGTTGTTAGAGTGAATGCTAGAGGTTTGGCTTCCTTCAAATCCTTTAAGAGAGAGAGCAGGGAAACTGTGCAGGTGCTAGCTTCTAAGAATGACTCAGAGAGGTCTCTGCCCAACCCAGGTAACTTAGAAAGCCGGAAGAAGCACAGATTGTCTGTGGACTTTAGATCATAGGAGGAGTCACCAGAGTGGGCTACAAAAAAGAATCAGGTTGTCCTTGATTCCAGGATTCTGAGGAAGTGAAAAAGGTGTTTGTGGGTTTATGGAGACATGAGGCTTCAGACACACTAGGAACAACCTCTTCCTATTGTACAGTCAGAGATTCTAAGCCTCGTAGAAAATTCAGAAAATGAGACTAAAACAAGAGCCTGAAACTTCAGCAATCACCTACCTAGCTAGAAGCCTGGGTAATAGGTAAGTCTTGTCCACTCCATGGTGTAGCAGCTACGGGCAATGCCAACTATTCTGCCTGTCTCATGGGCAATGGGTCAGCTACACAAGCCACACAGAGCCAAGCCTGGCTAGAACATGGGTCTCTCAATAACAACCAAGTCTAATTGTACACTCTGTCCTGACTAAGGACCCAGGTGCGAAGCCAGAACAGATGCAGGCCTTATACTAGAGCCCATGAGATGCAGTGAGATCAAGCCAGAGGCAGAACAAGAACAGAAGACTGGAGTCTGAGGTGGGCAAGGGACAGCAGGGACTGGGGAAGGTGTCACTCCATTTCCTTTGGATTAATCACGTTGGTAGGGATCTGAACCCATGATCATCAGGCGCTCATGGGTCAGGGCTGGGTAGGACTGTAATTCATTTTCCCACTGTCCCCAGAAAACAAGAGGGAAGCTGGCTGTGAGACTTTCCCCCAGGGCCCAGAAGGAGTAGAGCTCTGTGGGAATGACTGGGGAAACAACCCCAGGGCTCTCCCCTGCCCCTTGCCTGGGTCTTTGTCCCATACTGCACCATCCCGCCCTCCAAAACCCAAGGATGCTGGGTACCTGACCCTTGGCTGTCTCGCCACTGTGATGCCAGGAAGGGGAGCTGGGGTATGGCCAGAAGCGGCTCTCATTGGGGAGTGGAGGGACGGTGGGAGGAGATTCCAGGGGGACGTAGGCTTTGGGGAGGGGTGGCCGAGGTGGGCCAGGTTCCTGAGGCAGAGAGAAGCCAGAGCATTAGGAGGAAGAAGAGCAGCCACTGTGAGAGCAGAAAAGAGAGTTAGCAGGAGCCAGATAGTCTTATCCAATGAATGTGCCCCAGGACTGGGCACGACACCCCACCCCTGGCCTGGCAGAGCCCCAGCTCCACTGGCAGCCCTCTGCCTGACCTCTAGACCCTCCTCACGGAGCCCTCTTGCCCACCTTTCTATATACCGATCCCCGGTATTCCAAAGCTCCCCCACACATGCCCAACATGCTAGGACTTCCTCACTCTGTATCTTTGCCTCTGTCTCTCTTGCCTGCATTCCACTTGGCCTCACACTATCCAGACACACCAGGGCCCCTTAATGTTCTACCCTGTCTTCCTTTGGAGTACCAGAGTCTGAACCACGTGACTCATTGCTGAGCTATAACTGATGTCTTTTGTAGGTTGCAACCTACTATGAATTGGTCCTTGTTAGATGCCGTCTCGCTAAACAAAGGGCCCCAGGGCCTGCCTGGCTACCTTTTAAAGAGCTTTATTCCATCTCATGAACACTGACTGACTAGCAAACAGCTCCCTAGGCTGATCCTCAACTCCCTCACCTTGGGACACTCCTGGTTTAAATTCCCCTCAAGTACGGGGGTCTTTGCTAACCATCTTGGGGTTCAGGAAGACTTCCTTGTGAGGTAGCTAAAGAGGACAGGTGGAGATGGGAGTGGGCGCAGGAGAAACCCTGAGGGAAAACCAGTGTGAGAATGATTTGTGGAGACCATGAACCAAACTCTAGGATGGGGCCCTGGGAAGAGAAAGCAGACTGTGTGTCCTCTTGGGTAATCAAGACCTGGCCTTCTTGGCCCCCATCTTTCTTGTACTGTTTCCCCAGCTTACCTCACTGGACCCTGGCTTAGTGGGAGAACCCTGAGAGCCAGACACCATTGAAAAGGGGCTCAGGGGACTGGTAAGGCTGGCAGAGCTGAGAGGGCTGGCTGGGCTGTTGGAGCTGTAGGTGGCTGAGGGCCCAAGTCCTCCTGGAGAAACAGAAGAGAGAAGTAAAGAGCTGAGAAAGGAACGGCTCAGCGTACACACAGAAGCAAGTGGTGGAGGAGGGAGAGGAGGCCCCTCCATGGATTAGGGTCATGGTCATTAAGAGGGCCCCTAGGCAGTGATGAGAGCAAACAGAGCTGACACTGCCACCTCTGACATGTCACAGAGAGCCAGCCTGAAGACCTGGGCTCCAGGTTAGCTCTAAAGTCACCCAATCCTTTCGTGTGGGTTGGCAGGGGTGCAGGGATGCTGGAGGCGCCTACCTCTGTGCTTGGCTGTGTCGGTGCCCCGTGAGGGGTTGTTCTTCCTCAGCCCTTCCATCACATCCTGGATCCTCCAGATCTCCTTTTGGATTTGCCGACTGAGCACCTCATTCTGAAATAACCGCAGAGTGAATCAAGGATGGGCCAGCCCTGCCCTAAGCCTAGACTCCCTGATTAGGAGGCTTCGGAACCCCATGTTCCCGCCTGCACATCTCCCTCCAGGGTAGCAGCTATCTTTCTTATGGGAAGTCTCATCCTCTTTAATATAAAATGTGTCCACAGAAAAGCCAAGGCTCCAGAAGCAAGAGAGAAGAGCCCACTAAGAAGAGTGAACTGCCATGGGGGAACAGGAGACATGTTCTGTTCTCCATGGGGGACGAGTTCCAGTGCTTTTGGTCTTTTTTTTTTTTTTTTTTTAATTTTTACATTCCAATAGCTTAGACATGAGCTACATTCTTTCACAGCTGGCTCACATTCTGAAATTTAACAGCTGCCACTTATTCTGTGTGTATTACCAGACGCTGCTCCGAATGCTCCGGGTGTACTAACTAACTCATCTCGGCTGCAGGACTCCTCACCAAGCAATGAGAGGCAGAAAAGACACTGTCCTGGGCTGCCCACTGAGCTGCATAGCCAGTGTCTAAGGATGGGTTTTTTTGACTCAGAAGCTGGTGCGCTTGCCAATGGCCATCGTCCCTCCTACAATGGGTACACTTAAGGTGTAGCTGACCCATGGGATATACCAGTATCTGGGCCTCATCACCCTGCCCAGCCTGAGGCAGGGGAGGTAAATTTTTTGTGATCAGAAGGGAAACAGGGTGCTAACCATATCCAAGGAACAGAGTTTGCAAAACCAGCTGGAGAAGAGGCAGGGCTCCGTCAGAGAAAAGACAAGGGGAAAATAAAATAAAACAGAAGTCTCCAGTATCCATCCTCCTTCAAACCTCCTGCTTCGTCCCTATGCCCAGAAAGAAAGCCTGGATGCTTTTAAAACTGCATAGATGGCTCCTGTACTGTCAGCTTCTCCAGTGTCTGTAGAGGTATTTATATCCACATATCTGTTTTTAAATCCTTTCAGCAATAGAATATCCTGCTTCTAACCTAGGCTTCCTACCTCATTAGCTCCATCCCCTGTGAGTCGAGAAGAATATTCTTATGTTGTCATCAAGCTAAAAGTAGTCTTAAGTGGCCTGAGTCTTTCTCCCTTTTCTTCTGTCTCTCTCCTCGCCCCATCTCTCCCTGCCTCTGTTTTTCTGTCTCTCCTCTCCCTCTTCTCTCTCTCTCTCTCTCTCTCTCTCTCTCTCTCTCTCTCTCTCTCTCTCTCTCTCTGTGTGTGTGTGTGTATGTGTCTGTGTGTCTGTGTGTCTGACTGTCTCAAGACCAGATCCTTGTCTTATATTGAAATGGTTAAATCAAGAAAGACAGCTGCTTTGTTCTTCTTTGCCACATAGGCTAGAGAAGATGAAGAGTATATCTTGCCCCTCCCACACCCTCTTGGAACCCCCTTTCACCTGGATGTCCAAGTTGAGCTGTTCCCAGAGGTCGTCATGCAGGGCAGAGACCTCAGACTCAAGGCTCTCATACACCACTGTACTGTTGGTCAATGCCTGTGGGAGAGAGGGTTATGGAGTGTGAGGGTTCATCCAATCACTTGACGCCCGTCTGGGTGTGTCTGTGAAGGTGTTCCCAGGAAGGGCTAAGTGAGGAGGAAGGTGTGGTGGCACCATCATGCAGGCTTGGGCCCAGGATGAATACAAAGGGCATGGTTGAGGTGAGCACCACAGTCTCTGCTTCCTGAACATAGATGCAAGTGACCAGGTGCCTTGCACTCCTGCCCACCATACCGACCCCACAGTGAAGGGCTATATTCTTTCAAACTATAAGTCATAATAAACCCTTCCTCCTTGGTGTTTCATTTGCCACGCATTTTGTCACAGCAGTGTAGTGAGAAAAACAACTAATATACAGAGGAAGCCGCCTTCAACAAGTCTTTCCTTCTACTGCTGCAAAGGGGTCTGGGGCCAGGATCCCTGGGGTCCAAAGTCTAGCAGGAAGGGAACAGGCTGAGGCATTCTGAGGGAGGCTACCACCGACACGTCTTCCTAGAAGGGCCAGGGCACATCCCATGGCAGGCTGAAGGAAAAGCTGAATTTGTTTCTATAGAGGGCATCCTCTCCTGGGCTGTGTTTTCCTGGGCTGCTGTTACTCAAACAAGCTGTGTTGAATGAAGGATCTGCCTTAGATCCCCTGCCGGCAGCAGCAAGCCAGCCAGAGCCTACTTCTACAAGGCAGAGGGCAAAGTGGGCACCAGATGTGTTAGATCAACCAAAGAATTCAGTAGCCCTCAGATATACACTGTTCCAGAGGAATCCTAGGACAAATGCAGCCTGTGGGTGAGGAGCTCCCTCTCTGGGTGGAGATACCTTGGGATGAACAGGAAGGCAAACTTGCTGCCTGCGCATGCCCTCTGCAGTAGGGGTGCCCTTGCAGAGCCCCACTTCTGCTGTCTTAGGAGATACCCAGGTCAGGGCGGCACAAAGGGGAAGTCAACAACCACAGCCCCTGCTCCCCGATTACAGTGGTCGCCTGTGACAGCTCCACCCGGATGTTGATGAGCTGGTTCTGCAGAGATTCCTTTTTGTGCAGCAGCTTCTCTGGGTAGGCGGGCTGGCTTCCAAACATCTCCAGCTCCTGGTGAGTTCCCATCAAGGCACTTTCTAGGCTCTCCTAAAGAAAGATGGGAGATGTCATGAGCTGCCCCCGTGACCTTCTAGGGTGTTCGACAGCAGATGCCTGAGCCCCTGGTAGTTCAATCAGACAACTTAGCAGAGGTTATCCCCATACTGGCTACTGTCCCTGGGAGACAAGAAGTCTGAGGAAGACAGCTTTGTAAAGACAGAGACAGCATCACACACCGTGCCCACGCCAGCCCCACCCACAAAACCACCCCCGATGCTCACCTTCTCTGCCCGCAACTGCTGCACCAGCCGCTCTTGTTCCCTCACTACCTTGTTCTGCTCACACAGCTTACCCAGCAGCTTCTGGGGACCCAGAGGAGAGAGAGAAGAAGATGAAAGATGTGGTTTGATGGGGACTTGGGAATTGGGTTGGCAGGGCCTGGCCTCTGGATACTGCCACTTTGCCCAGCCAAGGAACCTGGGCCTTCACCGTCACCTTGGAGGCTCTGGGAAAGAGCATGGTAGATCTCTCCATCTTAGAAAATGAGATGTGGTAATTCTTTGAGTAGGGGTGGGGGAGTCAAACGAATTTCTATCCTACTGCAGGGCTACAGAGCCCAGAGGATGGAGAAGACAACCTCACCTCCTCAGCTAGGGTTAGGGTCAGGCAAGATTTGGGAACAAGCAGTCTTAAAATGAGCAATGAACTGTGAAGCAGACCCATAGAACACCCCAGTCTCTCTTATCCTGAGACTCCTGAGCTCTCGTTTTTCTAAGGTAACAGTTCTCAGGATCACATATCAGATATCCTGTATATCGGATATTTATGTTACAATTCATAACAGGCAAACTTATAGTTATGAAGTACCCATGAAATAATTTTATGGTCAGGGCTCACCACAACATGAGGATCTGTATTAAAGGGTTGTAGCATTAGGAAGGTTGGGAACCTGCTGTAAGGTCTCAGGATGGCTGATGGGAGCCCTCTTAGCTGTGGCCCTTGCCTGGAGAGACCCTGGCCTCTCGGCATGGATCTGCCGCTGAAGTGGGGTCAGTGGTGATGTGGCGGCCACGGGCAGAGCCTGCTCTCTTCTGGAGAGTTTTCCACTTCCTCATCTCTAACTCATGTCTTCCGCTCCATCTTCTTTCTACCGGGCTGCATTTTGCCCATTGAGGCTTCTCATTTCAAGGCCTTTCTCTTTGGCTACCTATTTAGTCCTTGACCCACTCATTGGTCCTGTTCAGTGAATGGATATGATATGGCCATCCGATGCCACCTGGAGTATCCCACTGCTTGATGCTCCTGACGGCAGACACAGACCATATTCTCTCTAGCAGTGTGCAGTGCCTGTCACAGGCTGAGCACGGAACAGACTGATTTACCATCTAACAGAGCCCAAGTCTTTGCCCTAAGCCCACTGCGGTAGACAGGGGCCCACAGCTTTGCTATAAAAGCATGAAGCAGACTGGGAGGCGAGGGTGAGGTAGGGCCAAGTCCAAAAGGAAAAGCTGAAGGAGGAGGAGGAAGCAGGTGGAACACTGTGTTGTGGTCCTGATGAGAGGAGGTGAGTCGAATGGATGAAACGCCACCAGGAGAGGGAGGGAGATGGAGGAAAGGCCCCATAGGGGAAAGCAAGGATGAGGAGGACAACATGAGGAGCACATCATGTCAGAGGGAGCAGGGAGAGCTGCCCTTACATCCGTATCTTGCTCGTTTAGCTTGAAGGTGTGGAGGCCATCCCGGAACACCTCTGGGTATGCAGGGACCTGGAGGAACACGAGGTCTGTTACTGCAGCAGGGGCAGATGAGGTTGGGTGAGTGGCAGAGCTGACATCACAATCCTGCTTCCTTTCTGCCAGGGACCACTGCCCGTCATGCCTGACACATCTGTGCCAGGGACTCAAGGCAATTCTAGATCCTCTGGCTGGGCAGGCTGTGATGGTGCAGTCTAGATTTTATCCTGATTGTCCATGGTTGATTCGGGAGAGGTTGGCCACATGACCTGTGTCCCTTGTCCCCTGTTGGAGGCCTGCTGGAAGGCAGAGCTCTCTGATGGTGACAATCATGAGAATACCAGTGACCCCTGGGCAGTTTGTAGAGACAGTACTTGTGAGAGCTTGGCAGAAAAGAGCGTCAGAAACCTGGAGAACCGTTGTCCCCGTAAACTGAACACACCAATCGTTGCACTCACACTAAGCCAGGACTGGCAAGATTCCAAAGGCATAGCGGGGTGGGGGCAGCTCATGCTGCCTTGCCTTGACAATGCAGCAGTCATCCTAACATGTTTACAAACCCTTGACATCCTCCCCTCATGCCCCAGCCCTAGTAATATCTGCCAAGAACATAGAAAACATGAACTGAACATCCTGGGCATTCAAAAGCAGGTTTGTAATCCTCAGCGTGCATGAGATGTCATATTCAATGTTTGATGGGTCAGGAAATGCACCTTGAGTTTATCTGTGGACATGAAGAATGAAGGTGGCATGGTGGAGCTGGGGAGGAGATCAGGCAGAATCTGCTTTAGGGGGCATGAGGCCTGGCGGATGAATGGATTGGGTGAAGCAGGCCTCATCCCACATGGGGTGACCCAACCATGCACAAGCAGCTGAGATGGCATTGACAGGGACCATGCTGGCAGGCAGAGGCCTTACTTGCATGAAGAGGTGGGCCCTGGGGGAGGAGGTCTCCACCATTCGGTTCACCATGCTGATGAGAGTCTCACTCTCGCTCATCTGCAGTGGAGGAAGGAACGCAAGATTCACTCAGCCCTGGCTACAGGCGTCTCCCCACACCCCCCTGTGGCTGTCTGTAGAAAACAGGGGAGGGGCAGCTGCTTTGGGAGCCTCCAGCACCCAGCCCTTGGCCTCACCATTTTTCACCCTGTGAACTGTTTCTGGACCAGTATTAGTGTTCTCATGTAAATGTCACGGCAGGGTGCCGGGAGGCCACTGGACCCTCACTGAAGTTATGGAAGAGAACCTGCAAGGCTCAGGGACTCTGTCCCAGGGGTGCCCGGCCACAGTGGCCAAGCTGTCCCCTCCTTCCCATTTCTCACACTGCTTTGATTGAAGACCACGCGGTGGAAAACCCAGTCTCCTCAAACTGACACTAAACTGAGCTAACACAGCAAACCTGGGACCACCTCTCTGCCTGCCACTCCCACCCCTGCGCCTCCTGAAAGATTACTAAACAGTTTCCAGAGCTGGGCTGGCAGCATCCATGAGGATAGAGGATGACACTGGGAAGCAAACAGGAAGGCCAAGACAAGTGAGCCATGTTAAAGGGACACCAGGTGTCGGAACACTGCTCTCTGCCACCTCATCTTTTAATTTCAAGGATCACTGGGAAAGTGGAAGGGGATGTACTGAAGGTGGGGGGAGGGGGAAAGGAGAGAGTCAGAGAGGGAGGGAAGGCCAACCAAACCAATCAGATATGCCCTCACTTGTCCACGGGTTCCACTGGGAGAGGATCGAAAATGTAACTGTCAGGGAATGTCCTTGGCTGTGTCCCTTTAACTGTGTGGTCCACAGCAGATGGCGGGAGGGAGAAGACAGAAGGGAGGTGTACAGGGGAAGCTTTGAGGCTACAAAGTAACTAGGGATGATCTTCTGGGGTCAGAATTTTATCCACGGTCTCCCCAGGCTTTTCTTCCTCTCACCCTCTTGAGGCAACACCCCATAAACCTTTGTTTCTACCCTGCTGGGGACAGAGCAAGGCAACCCATGACCCCATTTGCAATCTACAACATTCTAATTTAAGAAAAAAAAATTTTTTTTACTTTAAATGTGCATTTTGCCTGCATGTATGTCTGTGTACCATGTGTCCACAGAGGACAGGAGAGGGCATTGGATCCCCTGGAACTGGAGGTCTAGGTGGTTGTCAGCTGACACATGGGTGCTGGTAACCAAATCTGGGTCCACCCAGTGCTCCGCTGTGGAGCTACCTTTCCAGCCCTAGACATGTGGTATTTTCAAAGGCTTCCTAGTCCCCAACTTTTCTATTCCCATAAGCCCAGTCAGGGTTCTTCCTTGGTGGCAAGGCTTCAAGAGTGCTTACAGTATAAGGATGAGCATAGGAGTTACAATACCAATAGACCAGCCTCCTTACTTAGTCTAAAGATCCAAAGTCAGTCCAGTCCCTATCTCCTTAAAGAGGCTGCGTGTGCACATGTCTGCGTGCACATGTTTGTGAGCACACAGTGGACAAAGGAGACCAGACTCTTCCTGGGCGCCCACTGACCTCGTTTCTTTTCCCTAAGAGGTTTGCTGTAACAGTGCCCCCACAGATAGCTCCCTCTGTGCTTTCCAATCTGATTCTCTCCCTACTCTGCAGAAGAGCAGGCTCTGCTATGTCTGAAAGCAAAGCATCAGGGGGACCAAGTGACATCCCCCAGTGCTACCCAGCATGGCTCTACCTGGCTGTGTCAGGCCCCTCATCATACAGGATTGCCTATAAGAATATCACCCCACAGGCAGGAAGGTAATCCAGAGTTGAGTTCTGAAGACCCTAGCAGTGCATCCCCTCTGGAAGGGCAAAAGCCACTCTGTGTTAAATGGTCAGTCAGCCGTTGTGGGCAGCGCAAAGTCAGCACAATGCTACAAGCAGGAGAGTGCTTGGGAGACCAGTGGTGGCACTCTAAGTCCTCCCCACTTCAAGGCATCTTAGATCTTGCTTCCCCCTGGGAGGACACAGCACTTCCCAGCCATGCTTGGGGGAGGGCATCCCGCATCCCCACAGGGCTCAGAATGCTTATGGCATGAATATAATACACTACTTTTGGAACAGGAATGCAAGCTCCGTGAGGGCCAAGAGCTGGCCCTGCTGACTAAACTCTGGCAATCAGTGCTTCCCACTGCCTAAAGCCTTTTACAAAGATGATCTCACCACAACAGGGAAGCCATAGGAGATGACAGGTCACATGACTGTTACTGGAAGAACATAGAGTCATAACAGTGAATATAGTCATTTTGAGGTTACGTTTCTGCCTGGAGATTTATGAGTATGAACTTGTCCTGATGAGATTTGATCCTGGGCGTGTCTCCTCTCAGATTCCCAGCTACAGCCTCTGCTCTTCACTGGCTGTGTCCTTAGCATGTTTTAAAAATCTCTCTGTGCTTATTTCCTTTATATAAAATAGATAAGCACAGTTCCCATCCTGTAGAATTATTACAAAAAATGAAAAGAATTGTGGTCTCTTCTATTCAGTCTAAGTCATGGAGGAAACACCAATTATGGTGGCATTATCACTGTTGTTACTACTAAACCACTATTACTATTATTGAGACATGATTTCACCACATAACTTTCCTTGGCCTGAAACTTCAAATTTACAGAGATCCAGTTGCCTCTGCCTCCTGAGTGTTGAGATTAAAAGCATGCACCACCACCTTAGCTATTCTTAATACCATCACCACGGTCATCTCTACCACTGCAGGCTGCCTTCCAAGGACAATGATACAGACTTCTGGGTTCCCTGTGGGTTGCAGCACATATCTACTAGTGTGTGGGTTCACTGGCAGCCTGTCTAGACCAAGTGTTTTTAGATGGCCCTCTTTGGGGTTAAAAGGCAAAGGAGCAAAGAAAAAAAAAAAAAGCGTGGAGCAAGCACAAGGCAGCCAGCAACGTGTGTCTCACTGGGGTGTTCGTTGCCTGGTGAGTTTGCTGAGCTGACGTTACTGTGCCTCCGACAACCACACTGAACTCTCAGGACCATGAGCTGTGTATGCAAAACAGTTTTGTTGAGGATCTAACAAGTGTATGGAATTGATAACACTTTCTAAACCATTCTAGGACAAATCAGAGACCTCATGTTTATAACTGTAGAACTTGTCAACGACCAATAGAATAAGATCTGGGTTCCCAGATCCAGGCTTAACTAAACTCCTGACATCTCAGGCCCAACCCTTGTCTTTACCCTCTTCCCACCTGCCTCTGAAGGCAGTTCCACGTGGGCTGAACACTGCAGAATGTAGACAGTGGTAGTTAATTATTCACACGCCCATTTAAACACTTCTTTCCTGAGGACAACCGCAGCTGCCCAGGACGGATTCAGAGGGAGAGGCAATGAGGGGGCAAAGCAAAACACGGGCCACTTTGTTGGATCCTGGTGACATCAACAAAGGCTGCCAAATGGCTGGAGGATGTTAGGGACAGGGAGGAGGAGACAGACAGGGGTATGGGATGGCGAGGGGGCACCAGCTCTGCCTACCTGCTGATCCAAATACTCTAGGTTTCTTTGCAACTGAAGATCTAAAAGTTCATCCTACCCGGAGCCCGGGGCCAAGGGGGCCAACCAGCAACACAAACAAACAGGAACACACAAAAGAAAACGATAAAAAAAAAAAAAAAAAAAAAAAAAAAGAAGCAGAGTAGTTAAGAGTTAGCTAGGCATGGACCAAAAAAAAGTCTCTGTCATGTCCTTTAAGTGGTTCTGAGGTAGAAGGGGACAAGACCACAGGCAGGTGGAGAAAGGATGAGGGACATTCTCTCCCAGCTCTGTTACCTCTGTCCCACCCTGCACATCTGATGAAAAGAGTTTCCAATTGTTCTAGGAAAATGGGCTGTTTCTGGAATTGTGCATTTGCTGTGGACCAAGGCTTTGGAGTCTGAACAGCAGAGTGAGAATCAGTGCGGACAGTAGCCACCCTCACATCCACCCAGCCTCCTCCACTCTGGCTTCCCTTGCTGGGTATGGGACAGAGGTTCTTTAGTCCCCAACTCATTTCTCAGAGTAACACATTCAGAAGTGGAAACAGCAGAAAGGGGAGAAAGACAACGTGGTACACCCGTTCTTCCTCTTCGGAACCCTGTCCCTTTCCCCGGGGTGGCATTCTAAACAAAGGCAACACCAAGGGGGAAAGTCCACATGCTCTAGCCCGGGAGTCCTAGCCTGACTGCATCCAGTTCATGCTCCTAGCTAGCTCTGGCCCTTCCTCTTATGTGCTGGTGAGAAGAGCTGCTCTGAGGGACTGAGGGACTGAGGGGCAGGAGAGCACACACTCTCTGCTCTGTGCCACAGAGAAGGGGCAAGTGGCCCCAATCTCTGTCCTGGGGCCCTTGAGGCCTGGTGGGAAAGGAATAGGCAACCAGAGACTTCTAAAAATACATGGGCCAGGCACTGGTCCCAGAGCATCCCTGGCACTGGTCCCAGCTCAGCTCCACCTTGGGTGGATGCAGGAGAGGAGGTCCTGACGTGGGGTGGAAGGAAGGAGAGGACGTACCATCTTATCGTGGACCGTGGGGGATGGTGGGTAGTTGTAGGGGAACAGTCCTGCAGGGACTGGCCGCCTGTCTCCCAGGTAATCATACTGGAAGAGAAAGGGGATTGCAGAGGTGAGAGAATACGGCTGGGATGTGGACTTCCCCACCAACTAAAGTTCAAGGTTAAGGGCATCTGTATTCTGTCCCGGAGCAGAGTTCAAACTGAAATGTGTTGCAACCCCATTCACAACAATCTATCTGAGTCAAGGTTGGAAGACAGACCTTCTCTGTCCTCTTAGACACTGCACAATTTTCAGTACAACCTGGGAATGGACACAGAGAGCATGGTTCCTGATTAGAGCTCAGAACAACCCCCAAAGCAACCTCTTAGGGATGGTACCACAGGCCAGGCTTCCCTAGGCAGATTCCTGACCTGACAGGCCATATCCCAGATAGGCCGGCATCTCCAGCTCTTCTCAGCAGATGGTCTCAGGGCCTCAGGGGGAAAGGGTGGAATGGTGGCTCACCTTCGGGGAGCTGATGGATCGCCTCATCATGTAGGCTGCAGGGTCTGCATAGATATCCTCACTGCGGGGTGGCAGCCGATCAAAACGGGCACTAGGTGAGCGCACCGGGGAGTAGATGCGGGCGCGGCTGTAGGAGCCCTGGCTGGGCGAGCGGGGCACAGAGTGGGAACGGGGCTGCAAGGACAGGCGGCGCAGGGAGCCAGAGGCAGCATCCAGTTCATCATAATAGACTGGCTGTCGGGAGGGGCTGGGGATCCAAACGGTGCCATCCTGCCGCCCGTAGCTGGTGGACTCCTTCCATTCATGAAGCTGGTAAGTGGGTCCACCCCCATTCCGGAAGGAGTGCCGCTTGTCCTCCAGGGCCCAGGGTGGACTAATCCTATCGTAGGCTGGCATGGAGCAGATGCTGTCTGGCCGCACCCCTGGTGGGTAGTACTGGTAATCCTCAGGGTACTGGGAAGAGTAGGGGCTGTAATATTCAGGGACCCGGCGGGGCATAGGGTAGAACCTTGAAGGACTGACAGAGAGAGGGGCCATTATAAGGAAGGTAGACAACATGGGCATATATCTACCCACCTGTGCACCCCAGTCACCCCCACGCCCCAGTCCTCCAGCTCAGCAAAAGTGACTGGAGCCCCAGGGCATCCAGCCAGTGTGTATGGGAAGCCACTGCCCAAGCAGGATCTAGGCTTATCCTAGAAGTGAGAACAAGTCCTATCCTTGAAGACTGCACCATTCAGAGTTCAAACTGTGTCTTTTTAAAATGAAATGTCCCGGAAGACAGCTCTAGGCCTTTTTTGCCATCTACATCTGAGGGTGAACAGATTTACTGGGTCCTTTCCAAAACAGGAGGTAGAAGAAACATACTCAAGAAACATACTCTTTCTAGTCATAGAATATCAGAGCCAGGAGGCCCCTGGGATTTACAAACACCCAAGGACCTCATCACCAACAATGAGACATTAAATTTCTAGAAAGGCAGGCTGCTCCAGGCTCCAGGCTCCAGGCTCCCTTCCTGAGGCTGTACCCACAATCTCCAGGAGCCCATACATCCTGACTCATTTCCCCTGACAAATACTATCAAGCCCAGTAAATCCTGCCAAATATTTGAAAGCCAGTCTTCAGATAAATCCATGGGGCAAACTGGTCAAGGAACAACAGGAAGGGTAAGGTGCTTTGTTTCCTTAAAATGGTGTTAAGTCGTTTGGCTCCCAGTGAATAGAATCACTGGGTTCAGATGTCACAGGATCTGCAGTATGGGCTGGGGGGTTAACCAGAACAGCTCTAGGAATGCCTGACTCCTGCCTACTGAACATCCTAGATACACTCACTGTCTCTCCTCTCTTGTCTCTGTCTCTCTCTGTCTCTTGTCTCTGTCTCTGTCTCTGTCTCTGTCTCTCTCTCTCTCTCTCTCTCTCTCTCTCTCTCTCTCTCTCTCTCTCTCAGTACGAGACATACATGAGCACAGGCTATATGAGACCTCTAACTTTGTAGCAGAGGATAACCTTAGAACTCCTGATCTTCCCACCTCTGCCTCCCAAATGCTGAGAGGACAAGAATGTGCCGCCACGCCCAGATCTGTGCTTTCTTTTGAAGGCGGCGGACAATCAGAGGCGAAGATTTGGACAAGCTGAGAATCAGCTTTCTTGCACAGGTAGCTTCCAGAAGGTTCCCAATAAAGCAATGTCTCATAAACTGCTCCCCCTTTCCCGTGCCCTAGCTACAACATACCGCCCCCAGGCCACCTCACCTCCGAAGGTCTTCGGGTGGGGGCACCCCTCGGCGCAGGTTCACCCACTGCTGAAGCTGGTTCATAGAGCTTTTGCGCTGGGCAATTTTGTCAGGGTCAGTACGTGGTGGGAAACTCCGCCGGTGTCCCCCAGCGTCCCCATCGTGAGGTGGGAAAGCCGTGCTCCCTGGTCGGCTTGGGGAGCTATACTGCCAGCCATTGGGCTGAGCAGGCTGCTCCCCACCTCCTGGGACCCTCGGGCCATCGGGGTAAGGGCTGCCAGGCTCTGAAGCTGTCTCAGGTCCAGATGGGAGGCCATTGGCTTTTACCAAAGGCTCTTTCTTGACTTCAGGCCTCTCGGGCCTTCGTTCAGCCTTCTCACAGCCTCTGCCGTCCCCCTCCCCTCGAGTCTTGGCCTCGGGCTCTGGCTTGGCGAGATTGTTGAGAGGTGGCTGCTGATGGTGTTTGCTGGGTGGGATGTTCTCTGAGTCTGGCTTCTCGAGGCTACAGGAGGCCAAGGCAGAGGCTGTCAGTGGTACTGGCCCAGTGGTGTGAGGTAGGGCAGGGGTGAATGGGTTGGGAGAAGTAAGAGACGTAGCTGAGGCAGGATGACACCCAATTTTGCTTCCTAAATCCCAGGGTCCACTTTATTGCTGGGCAATGATCAGATAAACTCAACCATGAGCACCACACTTACTCTGCCTTCCAGGCCTGTTACCCAAATCACTCTCGCTTCTGCCAGGATACAGAGCCCAGCCCTTGGCTGTGGCCACGGCTAACCACTCCTCATTTTGGTCTTCTCTGTTATCTCTCTCCAATTCAGCCCTCCAGACTAGGTTAGCATGTAGCCCAGTTTCACAATCATAACTGCACTTAGCATAGAGACTGGCTACAGGTCTGCCCTGCGTCTTGGGGTTTCTTCACTGGCAGAATGGACAGACTACACCTGCCCTGGGGGAGGGGCTGCTATGAGATTCACTGTGGTTGGGGGGGGGGGGAAGGAGTTGCTGACTTCAAGCAGGTAAACACGAAGTTCCTGCCTCCAAAGCACCCTTTTGGGGGTAACTTCATTAGAGTGTGGGCTCCATCAGGCCGGAACCTGGCAGGTTTCCTCCCTCGTGCTCCCAGGGCCAGGCGTAGGACCTATGTCTTGGTTATTTTTGTTTATTGTTTGTCAACCTGACATAAACTAGAGATACGTGAGAAGAGGGAATCTCGACTAAAAAGATTCCTCCATAACACCTGTCTGTAGGAATGTTGGCTCAGTGTTTTCTTGGTTGAGGATATGGGAAAGACCAGCCGGCCATGGACAGCGCCACCCATGGGCAGGTAGGCCTGGGCTGTGTAAGAAACAAGCCAGTGAGCAGCGTTTCTCTGAGGTGTGCTCCGGTTCCTGCCTCCAGGCTCACGCCTTGAGTTCCTGCCCTGACTTCCCTGGAATTGCTTTTGGTCAGTGTTTATCACAGCAGTAGAAGCACAGACTTGTGCAGTCTGTTTTCTTCCTGGCAAAACTGGGAAATGGATGAATAAAGGTTTAGCAATGCACAGAAATGGGCCCTTGAGACAACTTCTCCTTGGAGCTTCCTGTCAAGCTTCCTTGATGAGACACTGAGTTAAACTCAGGTCAGACCTGAGGTGTGACCCTTTCTACACTCAGGCCAGACCTGAGGCCCTTCTTCCAGATCCCCATTCGCTTAACTCAGGGCTCCACACAGGAAGGAGAGGTGGGCACTGAGCTGGCAGGTGATGGGTACTGGGAGCAGTGTGTTGTGTTTTCAGGACTTCACACACAATCTGCAGTCCCCTTCCAGGATAAATCCAACTGCTAGATTTGAGAAGAGAAAACTCAGATGCTGAAATATTAAGTCACTCACCCTGAGGTCACACTATGGCCAAGTGACTAACCTGTGATTCACACCTGATTCCATTCTCCTCCGAAGTATTTGACGCAAACAGCCTGGGACAGCCAGTAAGTGACCCTCCCCTTTGGCTCCTAGCCAAGCTTCAGGAATTCTCTGCAGGCTCCCCCAGCTCAGAAAGAGGAGGAACTGATCAGGGGAAGTGAGATTCAGGCAACCTGCTGGCCAGACCTCCTGCTTAGGTGAGGGATGTGATCCTCACTTCCTCTAAAGGTTCAAATCCACAGAATGGGCCCAGCAATGGCATAAAGCTGAGCACTTTGGAACATCTTTCTCTCTCCTTTCCTCACGTCCATGCCGGGTACTCACCTGTGCCGCACAGGCTGAGGCACTGACTTCTGGGCTGGAGGGATCTGAACCCGAGCAGCCTCGCCCATGGCCTGGATCCAGGCCTCCTGCTCCTCAGGGCTCTCGGCACTGAAGAAGTAGGTGCGGACTCCAGCGTGCTCCGCCTGTGGGGAGAGGCAGTGCGTGGAACTGGCCCCAGCCTCATCTACCCAGTAAACAGTCACCTGCAGGGAAAGGACACCCACAGGAGGGGTAGTCAGTCAGGCTGTTCTCAGCACTCAGCTTCTCCCCAGAGGAGCTACCGAGTTAGGAAGGAGCGTGGATCGAAGCTGCCTCCCATGTGCCTGGCATGAGAGATCTCTGAATGCTACCTAAAAGCCCAGTAACCAGGAAAGCAAGCCTACCTCCCCAGCCCGAAGTGGCTGTGAGCAAGAAGGACAATTACCACACCCTTTCTCCCCTTCGATTCCACCTTTGTGATAAGAAAATTACCACAGGGCTGGAGGAGCTGCTCCCCTAAATAGGACCATCTCAAACCCAGCTTAACTACTGAAAAGCTGGCCCTATCCCTTCCTCAAGAGGAAAACATCTGAGCCCCTATCCATGGCATGCAGGGCACACACTAGCAAACAGTCGGAACACTACCTAGTTGATGGCTGTGAGCAGGCACAGCGGGCTGGAACCCAGAAGAGAGCTCCTGTCCAGAGGAGGGGGTCCTCATGCGGCCAGAAGGAGAGGCAGAGACAAGCCAACCGACACCAGAGGAAGAGACAGACCAGACAGTGAGGAGCACAAGACGGGTATTATGGGGTAGTTCTCTTGTAGTCGGTGTCACCACCCAGAAGGACAGCACCCAGCAGTGCCCAGCTCAGCCTGACAAGGGATGGGGCATGGAGGGCTTGCACTATGGGAAAACTGGGGCTACGGTGAGCTGTGAGTCAGGGGGCCCCAGCTTCTCCCCTAGCAAACAAGTTGTCATTTTGCTCCAGTTTAAATGATACATCCACTTAAGGGTGACAGGGGAGAGGGACTATACTCCTCTGGTGACACCCTCAACTCCTAAAAAAAAGGCAATTAAAATTTACGTCACCTAACAAGGCGCTCCAGATGTGACCAGGAGTCTCACTCCAGCCTTAGCTCCCTTGGGTGCTAACCCATAGGCTGGTGGGAATTGAAGGAAAAAGGCCAAGCCCCTCCAGCTAAACTCGGGGCTCTCCTGAACAGCCAAGTCATGCCCTCACCCTTCCAGTGTTTCCTAGACCAATCTTAGGAGACTCCCTTCCCTGTGTCCCACATGCATTTCACCCTTCCTCAGTGTGGAGTTTGGGGGACTGGACCCCCAGCCCTTCAGCAGAGGGCCCAGCAGGAGGCAGAGCTGCTGAGGAGAGGGCCGGTGCTGATGGAGCTGTAAAGAGGGCACAGAAGCTGCTGGGACCTGAGACTGAATAGCAGTGCCCAGGGCCCAGGAAAGCCCTCTGGGACAAGAACACAGGGTTAGCAATGGTGTCGTGGGAGTGGGAGACAGAGACAAGGCTGGTGATGTGTGGTGGGGCAGGCGGGAATCAGCAAATGAATCTGTTCATTCCATGAGCGCTCTGTGAGTAACCTGTGTACCCAGCTTGCTGGCCGGGGGTGGGCTGGGGGGGGGGGGGCAGTGACAAGGAAGATAGAAACAACACTAGAGCTTAGTCACACTGGGGACAAAACATGCCACAAGGGACAAGGGACAAACAGCCCCAGGACCAAATGCTTGTGACAGGAGAAGGCAGAGAGGGCCTGGGAAAAGACAGGGCTATTGATGGAGTGCAGGGAGGGGCACCAGCTTCTAATAAGAAAGGAGCTGGGGACTTGAGGGTGTGGATAGGAGAAGCTAAGGCATTCAGCCGTAGCCAGGCAGGGACAGTTCCTGGCTCCTCATTATTTGCCATCCAGGACTTGTGCTTGGTGGCCACAACAGGACAAGCCTGCTGTCTGTCTGTCTCTGCTCCCCTCCCTTCCCTGGGGATGAGACACTGAATAGCACCAGTCAGAACCCTTTGTAGGCCACTGAGCACAGCCATCACGTGGGGGCCTTAAAGAGGCAGTGCACAACTTGGGGCAAACGGGAGGGTGTGCGGGTCTGGTAGGCACCCTGATCTCCATAGGCTCCACAGCAGGGTGTGTATCAGTCACTCTAGGACATTTATCTGATGCCTGCAGCTGGCACAGCTCCAGGCTGGAGCGTGTAGCTCTCACAGGTGTGGTAGGAAGGGTGAGACAGGCTGTGGATGGTGTGTGGGTGGGAATGTGTCTGTGGAGTGGGACCATTTGTTGGTTAAACGGCCTGGTTCTCTTTCCCTAGCTAGAACCCAGCTCCCTGGAGTCAGAGTTGTATTAATTGTTCCTTCTATTCACACTGCTGGCATACCAACCCCTGAGAGGTTGGAAACGAATTTTGTGCCAAATATGTCCCCTCCTCTTTTTCCCTGGCAGGCCTCCTGTGTGGGGCCCACCTCTTTCACCAGAATCTGAAAGACAGAAAGAGCCTTGGAAGCTCAGACACCAACCTGGTGTGACCTGTAGTTTCTGTTCTGTCTTTAATGCCACAGTGTTACCTTTTAAGAGCTTTGGACAACAGTTCTCAACTGGAGGAGGGGACTTTATTCTAAGGCATGAAGAACTGATATTATTATTTCACATTTTGAAAAAGAGCCTAGGGTACTCTGCATCACAAAACACAAAGGGCATGGGATTTTTATAGTTTTTAATGGGTCATGAATTTTTTAAATGTGGAAAAACACTGGCCTAGGAGGAGCCAGCTGCAGGCACAGCTTTGCTGAGTAGGTCCCCCAGGGGTTCTGAGGGAGTGACACTGAACAGGAGGAGAGTCCCATTTTTCTGTGCACGTGTTCTCCCAAACTGTTGTGTACATGGCCAGGGGAGCATCTCAGGGCAGGATACTTGCCCAGCATCCACAAGGCCCTGGGTTCCATCCCCAACTCCACAGGACTTGGGGTAATGCTATCTCCATAAGATTTGTAACTCAAGATTAAAACAAAATTTAACTCGTAATGGTGTCTAAAGGTTAAAATTTGAGTAAGTTTGACTGGAGGGAGGTTACCTGCATATCACTAGGATCAAAACAGAAAGGAAACCTATTCATAAAAGACCTCGGAACCCCATCCACCAGAGCTCAGCTCAGAAGAGGGGCAAACTGCTGGGCAAGAGGTCCGAAAGGCTCAGGACACAATTCTCTTCCCTGGTGAAATCGTGGCATCACAGAGACACAGCTCTGTTGGCCCACCTGTGCCATACACCCACCAGGCCCCCGAGAGAAGAGGGAACTCCAGCACTGCCTCCCAGTCACCCTGACGAGTCTAAGGGCCACTACCTGCTCCCTTCTGGGCCACGAACTTCAGCCCCATGTTCTAGAAGAGCTGACGCCCTCCTTTTCCGACCTGGAAGAGGAAGCCCAGCTGACCTTAAACGTGTGCTTCCGGCTGATGTTGTCTGACGGCTGCACAGCTGCCACCCGGAAGCTCAACAGGGGGATGCTGCCCAGGATGCTCTCCTGCTTCTCATCTGTCAGGGAAACAGGGGTGCAAAAGTGTGTGCATGCATGCATACATGTGTGTGCACCCTCACACATACACATGCACACATGCATGCCCAGGCTCATACATACGAGGAATCCTGACGCAGAAGGAAGGGCAAAGAGCTCTTCAACCTTACTAAAGTAAATATCAACGAAATAGTCTGTGTCCCCTATGGTTTTTCAGACCTAAAGTGTTCACTTTATGTAAGGCCTATTCAATGCCTTACTAGATCTAACACTCCTAAATGTCCCATGAAGAGGCTCTCCTATTCCCCCATTGTGAACTGACAGGTTGATTGTTCCAGGTTCCTTAACCATAAAAAGTGGATCAATCTTAAAACACAGGGAGCCTAACTCCAAGCCAGCTTCCTTCACCCCTATCCTGTCTGCTTGTATTGATGAGTGGGAGAGTGGAAACAGCAGCACACAGAGCTCCTCCTGCCTCTGCTTCCCAAGTACTGGGATAAAAAGTGTGCCCAGTTAACATGCCCATCTTAGAGTGGGCTCCTCCTCCATAGGAGGGTACTGCAAAGTGAGGCTATTCTGTTTGTCCACGTGCTCCTCCCTCTTGTCCTCCTAACTTTCTGACATGTGCCAACGCAGCACAGATGCCCCCAGCTACGCAGATGCTGGTGCCAAGCTCTCAAACCTCTAGCCTCCAGACCCAAAGGTCAAAGTTAACCTCTCTTCTTTATCAATTACCCAGCCACAGAAAATTAATGAATACGGGTATCCTGAGACCATCCCTGTGTGACTCATGGGCATCCTTTGGTATGCTCTGCCCTTCTCTTCAAGGATCCTGGCTCCTCCCTCAGTCCTGTCACACCCTAGTTCTAGGGCAAGACCATTTTTTATTCTGTAGTTCTGGATGTTTCCTCTTTCCTTGTCCCTGTATCCATAGCCTTTGCTCGGCTACAATTCAGGAAGAGCAAGCAGTTCCGGAGCAGAGGGTGAGCAAGCACAATTTGTCAGAGTTAATGATTCACCACACTGCTCCCGGGAGGCTGGAGGAAACCAGCACTTCCTCATTTCCTCTCTGTAGATAAGTGAAGCACTTTCTTGCTTAGACATCACCTGTGCCCACCCTCTCCCATTACAGCAGCCTGATATGATGTCACCATTACTGCCAATAGCCCTGCTTGGGTCATCTGTGCTTCCGCCGACACATGTTGCCGTGAACACTTTAGAATACCTTCCTAGAGGAGGCTGTGACACAGTCCATCAGATCTTTGTTCTCATGTTGGGGCAGGGGAGCCTCACATGAATGTGGGGGTTACAGAGAGGGTAGAGGCCAGGGCTATTTACCCAGCGTTGCCTGAGCATCCTCCCTGCTGCACAGCTTCTGGTGCTGTGGACTTCACAGTAAACAAAATGACATAAACATTCTTACATTCTGGATCAGCTTGCCTATTCTGCTGGGCCAGGGGGGAAACCAACACCAGCCTCTACTAGGAGGTGACTTAAGAGCAGTCACTAGTGACCTCCTCTCCCTCCTCCTTTTCCCCTTACCCAGGAATCTCATTATCTAAATGTCTGCCCTGTTCACCTGCCATATCATCAGTTGGGATCCAGAGCTAGTGCCTTCCAGATAAGTAAGGATTGCTAGGAACTGAATGAGTGCGTGAATGGATCTGAGACTGGGCTGACAAACCATTGCCACAGCCTCCTACTGCTAAGAACCTGCCTGGAGAGACCCACCAGCCAATGACCTTCCAAAGCAGAACCCAACAGCAAGACAGGATGAGACAGAATGGTCCCCGGCTTCCCCTGCCCTGGCAGCACCTGGGAGGGGAGGGTAGCAAACTCACCTTTGTAGTAAAAGAGGCAGCGATCCACTAGGACAAACCAACGCTTATTCCACTGCTTCACCCCGGAGCTGGCCTGCAGGACACATAGACAGACAGATGGGAAGGCCATGAGGGGGTGTGGAAGGGGAGGCAGCCGCAGTCCGAGAGCTCTGCGCTAGTTACAAGGACATCCCAGCTCTAGCTGCGGCACCGCCGCTAGCACGTGGCAGCCAACTCCCTTGAGATCTCAGATGCTGGGAACTGACATTAGATTATTGCCTGTGACTTTCAGGCTCTGTCATCCTGATGCTCTGGGTCTCCCCGGGGAAGATAAAGAGGGCAAAAGGTACCCCAGAATGAGTGAGTGCAAGAGCAGACGAGAATACAGCAGTGGCCAGCTAGGGAAAGGTTGGTAAACCTCAGGACTGGAGCCACCCCACATCCACACAGCAAGGAGATGTGTGGAGAATGCCCTGTATTGCTCTGATGCAATCAGTGACATGGTGGATTTCAGAGTCATTGCTTCTGCCCATCTTGGAACCCCAAATTTGACACTAGTTAACTTTGGGGAGGATTTCCTTTTTCTTCTTTCTTTTTTTCTCCAGATAGTGTTTTTCTGTGTAGCTCTGGCTGTCCTAACTCTGTAGACCAGGTTGGACTTGAACTAAGAGATCTGCCTTGCCTCTGCTTCCTGAGCGGCGCAGACTGGGGAGGCTTTCATTTTCTCAGAGCCTTTATACAATTGAGAGACACGCAGAGACAACAGGGAAAGACCTCATGGACTGCTGTGGGTACAGAACTCACAGTGCTATGAAGAAAGTGGTGGTTATTGTAGGCAACAAGGCAGGGTGGACTCACCTGCTTGAAGAGCCAGCCTGCCTTGGTGACAGGTGCATTGGGGTTCCGCTTCATGGAGTGTGCACGTTTACCAAAGGCAATGGCTTTTCGGGAAGTTCGAGTCGCCTGGGGAGGCAAAGACAGCAGTTAACCGAACTCCCCTCCTCTCCTTACAGCTCTGTGCTTGCTAATGTCTCTAGTGGGTCCCTGGTGCCCTGGCTATGAAGCTTTGAGTCTCTGCTAACTCAAAGGCGTGGCCTTTTCATTCTTTGGAACTTATCATCTCAAACATGGGTCTCAACATACTAGTTGTACAGTTTCTTTTCTTTGGGGGGGAGGAGGAAATAAAAGATTTCCGAGTTTACTCTTCGGATGTCGTTTTTACATTTATTTACTTTGGGGGGTGGTGTGAATGCCATGGAGAGGGTGTGGAAGCCAGAGAATGATCTGCAGTCCTTAGTGTGTTCTCGCCTTCCACCATGTGGGTTCCGGGGATCAAACTCAGGTCATTGGGTTTGGCAGCGCCCAGCAGGCCTCTGTTGGCTCTTTCCTCTCTCCCCCTGCTCTCCTTAATGCTACCTCTTGCACAGGCTTCTGGCAGGCACATGTCTGTTACCTTCCTGTATCATCAGCTCTGCGCGTCCTGTTCCTGTCTCACACCAGAGAGCCCACAGAGCTCGGAGGGCGGGCAGCGTCCTCTGGCTCTTCACGGCCACATGGACATGTCGTTCCTCCTGTGTCTGGCAACAACAATCTGCCTTCCTTGAGCACTCTGCAGACTGCTCAGCCTAACCCTTCTTACTGCTCCCGAAGCAGATTGGTGTGGGTTGTTTGTTTGTTTGTTGTTGTTTTGTTTAGTCTAAGGATTTGGGTATCAGCACCCTCTTCACCATAAGTTATGCAATCACTATGGAAATCTCACCACTTTTGACAATGCCCTTTTTGGTTGTGAGAGACAGGGTTTCTCTGTGTATCCCTGGCTGTGCTGGAACTCTCTTTGTATATTAGGCTAGCCTTGAACCCTCTTTTTCTTCTGGGTTAAGCTATTGAGAAGAGCCTCATCCTTTTTTCCTCCCTAGATTCCAAAACCTCCCTGTTGCACTCTGAATGTGAAATACTCCCTAAAGGCACATTATTTTGAACACTTGGCCCTCCGTTGGTGGAGTTCCCAGTCTTCTGAAAGGCTGTGGAACCCTGAAGAGGTGAGCTCTGAAGGATATACCTGGCCTTAGTTCTGTCCTTTCCTCTGCTTCTTAGACTGCATGATGTGAGCAGTCTCTGCCATGCATCCTGTCACTCAGTCTGCTTTTCCCAGCATGACAGATGAGACCCTCTTATACTGTGAGCCAAATACATCTTTACTTTATTACCTTATTTCTGTCAGGTATTATCATGGCAATGAAAAAGTAACTAAGAGATGGCCTGCACGCGCACAGGCACACACACACACACCCTTTCTGGAATGGCTCTTACAATGTCATTGATTTAATTGAGGCTCTTTTCAGGCTCTGGCCAACCTAAAACAATGAGCAATACTAACATCCTTCCTGAGGCTCTTCATTTGATTTTGCCACATTATACAACAACACACACACACAGGTCCACATGCACGCATGTTTGAACCCCGTTAAAAACATTTAGTCTTCTCAATAATGGTCATCATGTAGAAGAACTGAAATTTTTCCACACAGCACAAAAGGCCAGGTCTCTAATAGCTGGCTGGGTCTGTGATCCATGCTCTGCTGCTTTAGCACAGATGTCCTGTCTCTGCCTCTTCCCCATCTTTTCAAACCTCTGTTCACTGTGCTTCCTCAGGGCTAAGAACACCCTCTCTCTTGCACAAGCTCCAGACTTATCCTTTGAAGCCCACCCAGCAAGCCTCCTCTAGACTACATGACCTTCCTGGGGACATCCCCCTCATACGTGCGCACGCGCATACATACACAGATAAACATATAATTAACAAAAATAAATGTTTTTTACAAAGGTAGGTGCTGCAAGGTGAGCCTGTAATCTCAGCATTAGAGAGGAAGGGACAGAAAAGTCCCTGGGGCTTCAATTAATTTCAGGTTCAGTGAGAGACCCACCATATCTTTAAAAATAAGGTTTGAGCTGAGCGTGGTGGCACATGCCTTTAGGTCCCAGCACTGGGAGGCAGAGGCAGGGAGATGTCTGTGAGTTCCAGGACAGCCAGGGCTACACAGAGAAACCCTGTCTCACAACAACAACAACAACAACAACAACAACAAAAAAAAAAAAAAAAAAAAAAAAAAAAAAAAAGGAAAGAAGAAGAAGAAAGGAAGGAAAGGTAGGTTGAAAAGCACATAAAGACAGCTGGCATCTCTAAGGTCCACAGACATAGCACCACTGTTTTATGGATACCCATACACAATTTCCTCTCACACACAAAAGTTAGAAACACCTTTCTAAACCATTTCAAGTGTTTCAGAAAAGCAGGGAACATTGCAATGACAATCATTCCTTTCTGTTGTTTTTTTCCCTAATGAGAAAAGGCAAGTAGAGTTAAGCCTCCCTTTGAGGCTCAGTCTCGTTACCTTTCTCTTCCCTAAGGGCAGCCACTGACCCAAAATCGGTCTCCTGTCCATGGTTATACACTCCTGCAGCAGATATGTCTATAAATACGCAGACCTGCTCTTCGCAGACCTGCTCTTCCTCTTTGTACATTTTATATAAGTAACATGTATTTTCAGATTCTGCAATGTGCACAATTGTGTTTTCAATGCACCCTTGCTAGGACACACACAGAAACATCTGCTTGGTTCTTAGAAAGTGCTTCCCTGCACGAACACGGCTGTTCACTTAGTGCTTCTCCTGTTTGCTCTTTCTAAATCTCCTCTCCCATCCCCTCTCAATCTTTTGTGCTCATCAAGAGTCTCAAACTGCTTCTCAAAGTCTCTAAGTTCCACACTGTCACTAAGCCCAAAGGACACACACCACTCCCTTCTCTTGGATGACTTTGTCTTCCCAGACCCCTCTTTCCTCCTCCTCCCACATCAACCCCCATCCCCATCAAACTCATCTTTCATGGGAGATTCTTTTGCTGTGCCCTGAGGTCAGTGGTTTTAGGAGAATGAGAGACTTTGTCCCCAGAGGACAATGACAACATCTGCAGACATTTTTGGTCCTGACAACAGGAGAGGACCATTGGCATCTATCGAGAACAGAAGTCAGGATGCTGCTCCTGGAAAGCCCCACCCACAAAGTGTTATTCCCTTTTAAGGATTAGTAGGGTGAGACAGGGAACCCCAGTTCCCTATCTCCTCCTGGGTGGAGCCTCCTTTTCTGTGAGGTACTTGTCTAAGCTTTCTTCCCTTCCACTCTGCTTTGGGTTCCTGGACCACCTTGCCTGCCCACTGGAGTCTATGCATGTGCTGGGCAAGCAAAGATTTTCCTGACATCCTCTGAACTGAAAGCATCTCCTGCCTGAGAGTTTGCAGAGGTGGGTGGGGAGCCGCTGGCCTTACCCGGATGTTGGGTCGCTCTGGAGGAACCTCAGACACCATGTTGTGGTTGGATATGTCGTTGTGGATGGTTGCAGAACGTTTCCCACCTGTTTTGTTGGACATGTCCAAGGCCGATCTGAATTCAGGTCAACCAAGGAGAAGAAATAGTCAGAACCAGTAACCAAGGCACCATCCCTGCCCCCGCTCTGTCCCCACTGCCCCAGCAGCAGCACAAAATCCCAGCCTTAGGTGCAGTTCGGAAGTCATCGCAGGGGCTCCTTTGCTTCTTCCCAGATAACCTCCCTCCTCTTCTCTGTTCATTTATGGCTTCGGCTTATTTTGGTTTCCTGGTTTGTTTGTTTAAAGACAGGGAGTCTCACAAAGCCCAGACTGGCCTCAGACTCACTATGCAGCTGAGGATGATCTCGCACTCTTGATTCTCCTGCCTCTGATTACCAAATTCCGGGATCATGGGCATGTGCCACCCCATGTAGCTTTCTCCTGTTCATGTATGTTTAAAACTCTAGACTCTGAGATAACAGACTGCCTGTTACTCTTTACCTTATTTTGGGACAGATTGGCCTAAAAATCAAGACCCTCTAGCCTCAAGGCTCCCAAAAACTGGGATTACAGCCATGTACCCACCAGGCCTTCAGCCTTCTATTTTAAAGGTTCAATGGCATACTTAAAGCTATATATTTGATCCCAGGGGGTGGAAAAATCATTGATCAAAGGCACAATAGATCAGTGGTCTATGAACTACCCCTCCCCCATCAGTGAGGCAGGATTCACAGTGTAGCATGAACATTTAGATCTCTGGATTACACCAAATTTCCCTATGCTACCTTCAGGGCTCCCAGGTGCTATCTCAACACAAGAGCTGGCTTTTTTATTCCTTCAGCTCAACCTATGGGACACAGCAACCTGCTCTCTGCCAGAACTTGGGAACCATGGGTGAGGGAGCCAAGAGATGTGGCCAGAGGTGGTGAGGACCGGCAAATAACCTCTTCCTCCCTCCCCTGCCCTACCTACACAGGGTAGCAATAGGACAGTGGTGACAAAGGACAGAAAACAAGCAGAAGGGAACTTACGTTTTCAAGTCAAACTTTTTGTTCTCCTCTGGGATCTGGCTGGTCACTGGGTGTCGAAATGTGTTTCGTCTTTCATTGTGGCTGTGGAGAAAGAAGGGAAAGAGCTGCCATCAGCTGTAGAGGCAGAGTCACAAGCAAAGGTTGGCAGGCCATAGAAGGAGCTGTGGCTCTGTTTCCCCAGCAGGATCATGAGGGAGGAGGGGATGCCTGGGCTACAGTACAGGAGGACTGTGCAGGTAGGCGGGGTCAGAGAGAGGATGAGATCTAGCCACCTCTTGCTGGCTCAGTTTTTAACCACCTGCTAGAGATCCCAGGCTGTCAACACATTCAGTGACATTCATTCAGTGGCCACCTTGGTGGTGGGAGGGAGGGTGACAAGGGGCTTCCCAGCCCCGAGTTTGACACAGTCGAGATTTCATGCAGCATTGTCCCTCCCAGGGACAGCGTCTGCCACACAGAAAATGCTTGCTCATAATTTGCTGAAAAAAAACTCTCTTGTGACCTTGGACGCCTCTCCTGCTCTGTGCTTCATCAGGAAACTCAGAAACTCCAAGATCGAGCTGGGGCTGGGACTCAACCACACTCAAAGACCATGGTCTCCCGTTACGAGGACATTGTAGGGCCCTCAGGATCTGCCAAGTATCAAGGGTCAGTTCTGGCCTAATAGTTGGATCTAATTAAGGGCCGCTGTGGCTAAGAGTGGGGCTGGGAGTTACGCAGAGAGCCTGCCAGAGAGCTGGAGGAGAGCAGGGGCTGGGATTGAGGCAAATGGGTGCATCAGGAGTACCTCTGGCTGACAGGATGTCAAGCTAGCTCCTGGGTGAGCTCCCAGAGGACATGCAGAGAAAAGCAGCATCTTCCAGGGGAGCAATGTCTTTGATAAGTGGGGACCAGTTGGCAAGAATGTGACAGTGTCTAGCCCACAGGGGCTAGATTTGTTAAAAGGTTCCTCCTAGATACCTCCTCAGATATACTTGAAGAGTATACAGGCTCCGGTTGACCAAAAGAGCAGACACGGGGACAGAGGCTGCTAAAGCAGAGGCTTCAGAACACCCACGGCAAAGAGCTGGCCCTCTGCTCAACCATCCTCAAGCCAACCAGAGCCTGAGCCAAGTGTGCTTTGCTTGGTCCCTTCCACACTCTCCCAGTACCCCAGGACATGTCCCAGCCCTCAGGATGCCAGCTGAAGCTAAAGATAATATCAAAGGGTGCTTTTTCCCCCCCTGTGCCCAACCATTGCTGTTCAGATCAAAACCACAGATGTGCAGGAGAAAGAGGTACAGCAGGGCAACAGCTTCAGTCCCTTTGGAAACCTGGCATCTATAAACCTTGAGCTGGACCTAAAGCCTGACCTGGGTTTAAAAGCAGAACATTGCATTTAAACTATAGTCATTCCTCCTTCCTTAACCTTATAAGGATGGTCCCTCAATGTGACCACAGGGAATCTCTACAGGGAAGAGTACCTGCCCTGTTACCCTCATCTCTGGCTTTGGCTCCCTACAGGGCTGAGGGTAGCAATCTGAAACAATGAACATCTTTAAATTGCCAAATTCTGTTTTGTCCAATGTGTAGAATATCTACCTCCTTCCTACCCACCCAACCCCTCCAGGCACCTTTTATTTTGTGTTCCTGGGAGCACCCTGCAGGCAGTTATTCACACACACACACACACACACACACACACACACAATCAGTCTGCTGTTGCTCAGCTCAATTTTCCAGGGCATGGCACACCTCTCCCTGGCCTAAGCCTTCTACCCAGCAACCCTATAAACAATGCACTCTTCCACCGACTGCTACCAATTTCAAAATAGCCTCCCCTTCACAGGCACTGCAATGCAGTAGCCACTGACCTAACTACTCTCCTTTCGGGTCCTGGTCATTTCCAGCAGACCCCTTTACCACCACCAAGCCCTAAAGTCAAACAGGATGAACAACCAACTCAGCTTGCTATGATTTCACAAGGCTCCTGGTCCACAGAGGAAATCCCTACCTGACCCGTCGATCAGCCCGAAACTTCAACATCTTTTTTGGAAGCTCAGTCCCCAGTTCGGCAGCCTCCGAGGAGCCACCAGCCACCCTGCTGCTACCATCCCTCTGAGAAGTAAGTCCTTGGATCCAGTTCTCAATGCTGTGGCAGAGACGCGGGGTGAGCTGGGGCAGACTCCATGGGTTGCCCTTTCTTCCTGGCTCTAGCACAGGAGAACAGGGACAGGGTTCTCTCTGGGTAATGGGAGGGGTAGCTCAGGTGCCCCTAGGGGGCCTGTGGCTTTAACTTCCTAGCATTCGCCTGTGATGATGCTAGTTAGAGGTCCAGAGGCAGAATAAATGGAGAGAGGACCTCCTCCCAGTTCAGGTTCACAAGACAGAAATGCAGAGACGGAGAGAGGCATGCACAGAGCAGGTGTACCGCTTCCAGGTAGTCCGACCTCACTGAGCTAAGGACGCTGAGCAGCTGGGCGGGCGGAGGAACACGGGCTGCATTCCCATCTGCACGGAGACTCATGCCAGCCCAACCTGCAGGGAGAAGGTGCTCCGGCCTCTCCGGCTTCCAGCCCTGACACAGGCTCTGGGGCTGCAAACCTACTTGCTTCTCAGAGACCTCCCAAGCCCTTCTGAGGGTTAAAGGAAGCTTCAGGTTCATTGGCTGTTACTGTTGCTGTGAAGCTGAAGAGTATTGAAGAAGTCTCCGTTCTCTCCTCTCAGCCTGCCCAGCTCTCATTTATACAGACAGGAGCATAATACACGCGAAGCGGCTCTGCGATCGGCCTGACCCACTCGCCTCTCCGGCAGCTCACTTGCCCTCCAAGTGTGCTGGTCCAGCTGGGAAGAAGCTGGACACACACAGGCCAAGTGTATGGGCAGGATGTCAGTGGAGCCCCAGCTGCTGGCAAAGATCAGCTTCTTTACTCAGGCGAAGTGGAAGAAAACCTTCCTCCCAAGGCTGGTGAGGAAGAGGGCAGGGAATGGGGTGGGTGGGCGGGGGGTCACTGTGTATCTATTGCTGCAAATCCTCCCAGATGCAAGATGATAAATTCCAGCTGGTAACTGTCAGATCTGCTCGGCTGCTAGGAGATTTGCATGGATGGTAATTCCCCCGAATTTTCCATAGGTCAAGGCTAGTCAAATCTCTTTCTCACTGTCCTCTGTGCTTTAGGGTTCTAGCAAGGCCTTTTGAAGGTCATCTCTTTATCCCCCTGCCTCCAGACAAGCTCTTATCAATGCTCATAAGTGCTTTGGAGGTTTGTAAAGGATTCCAGCAAAGGAGAACCCCGGCTCAATGTCATCTTAAAGAGCCAAGATGCTCTGATGTAAAGTTTCAGCTCCTCTGCTTTCTCTGTGTGTCTGTTCACACGACAGGCTCTTTTCTAACCAAGGTGCTTCTTTTTGCAGCACCGGGCATTCTGTTGACCTCATAGTCTGTTGTTATGGCAACTCTGTGATATCACAGTAGACACGCCAAAGGGCGGGACTGATCTAATTGTTTGGACTGAGGTCAGAGGAACAATGGGAACAGTAAACAGAAAAACAAACTGGTCAACATTATTATTTAACCCCTGAAGAGACAAGCTGGCCAGGTGTAACTGGGGTCACAGCTGTTGATATTTAAACAGCTAATCCTAAATCCAAAAGGTCAATATATTCAGCCATTCAGTGGGACTTTGGTAAATGATTTATCTTGGTGGCAGGAGGCCTTAGATTTGGGATTGAACCTGTCTCCAGTTCCTTAAGCCAGAACCTTCCCAGATGCCTTCTTGAGTTCCCTGTCTGCCTATCATAGGTATTCAATAAAGTTTTGTTCAATGTACAAATGAACAGACAAAAAGAGACTCCCCAATGCTCTGGTGTCATTTTTAGCCACCTGCATTCGGAGGCTGAGATTCCATTGTCAAGGGCTTCCCCACCTCAGCTCCCACTTACAATTAATTACTTCCTCTCCAGGAGGGAAGCTCTGTTTCTGTCCCTTCGCCCCCTCACTCGGCTTCCCTGACTGGCTCCCCCTGAATATATGGCTTGGCTTTCATCCATCTTCATTAAGAGGAGAAGAAAATTAAACTCATATGAACAGGAGGGGGAGAGGGTGGGGTGCATTGGGAAAATGAGTTTTCTTCCTCTAGGAGGCAAAAAATATCCCCCTTCTCTTCAAGCTGAGCTCAGGGGCCTCCCACAGCCTTTGCTCAAGTTAAATTACTTCTCTGGTGCTATTCGAAGACAGCACAAGAGGGTGGGGATGGTAAGCACAGACTCCTGGGCGGAGAGAGCCCCCAGGTCCTCAGGGTTACAGCAGAGCACAGAAGGCCTGCCTGGTGCCCCTCACCACTACCTGCACAGAATGACAGGGTTTTATCTTAAGTTAGATAGCAGGAAAGATTTACCAGGTATAGAATATCTTAAAAGGAAACCATTTTCTTCCTTCTTTTTACTACCCTTGGGAATGTCAAAAAACGCTTCCTCTTCTCAAGGCAGATAGCTAACGACAGACCCAACTGGACCTTTCAAATTCCACTCCCCAAAGAGTGTAAAAATCAGGAAGTAAAAGACTTGGCAGCAAGAAGAAAGAATACCCTTGATTTTCAGAGCTGCCCGGGAGATGGTCACTTCTCTATGGACGAGGTAACTCACTGGGAGTGCCAGCCGAAGGGAACTGGGCAGGTCGGTCTCCAAGATGGCACCCATTGAGTCTGTAAGTTAGTCTTCAAGGTGGCACCCAATGAGTCTGCAGTACGGTCTCACCTGTTTGGCCCTTAGTTTGCTCATGTGCTAACAAGGCTTCTAGTCTAATCCAATGAATGAATCCCTGAAAACCTTCAGTGTGAACTATTTCATGCACAACATAGGGTGGCCATCCTTGAAAATGACCAAGAAACATGTTGGGTGCAGGAGCAAGGAAGCCAAAGACAGATGAGAGCACAGTAATCGAGATGAGGCAGGGAGATGAGGAGGGGCTGGGGCTGGGGCAGGCGCACTAAGTGCCAAGACCCAACCCTTCCCTCTGCCTCATTAGGGCATTTCTGTGGTTCAAGATATCCAAGCTCCTATGTAGCGTGCACCTGGGACCACACAGTTAAAACCTTAGTCTTCATCGCCCCGAGCAAGCATGCAGGGACACAAGGATGAACACGAGCATACACGTACATCCCACCCCAGGGTAGATGTCCAGAGCTCCCACTGACAAACTTTGAAAACCTGAAGAACACACTCCACTCCTTTGACCCCACTGTACCGAGAAGCTTCTTTTCCATAGACCCTGAGACTCTGCTGACAGAATCAGCTTTGGCCATGCTTCCCCAAGCTCAGAATGCCCATCACCAGCTCTGCAGGATGTAGGTGGCTAGCGAGAAGAGCTGAGATGAGGCAGGGGACTAGCCTTCACAATTCCTTCTTTTTTTCCAAGCCAGCAAATTCCAGCAGAGGCTGATGGCAGGGACTCTGCAGCCAACGAGGGAAGCTTGGCTCTTGCCTTGTTCCCCTGTCTGGGTCTCATCATCATTGTCAAAGAGCCTTATCTGCCCCGGCATCCTGTCCCAATTAAAAACCAGCTCAGTTTACATTTCCAGCTCTCTCGACTGCTAGATTCCTGAAGCTCCCTGGCTGTTCTGAGAGAAAACACTTTCCTAGCCAACCACTCCCTACAGCAGCCTTTGCTTTACCTCCAGCTGCTGCATCAAGAAGTCAAAGGGAGGGATGAGGGCCCAGGCAGCACCTCTGGGGGTTTTCAGGTGGAAAGACACCCCCCCTTTCTACAACACTGTCTCTCCCCTCTCCATCTACAGAACACAATACTGGCTCCAAGCACTAGGAACCACGTCCATCAGTCTCCCTCTCAGTGGCTTATCTTCTTTCTTCTCTGCCCTTGCTCCACCCCTGCTTTCAGGGCTACCATTATTTCCTGTATGATATAAATAGTATGCCCTCCCACTCAAGCTCGGAACACCTTAACATGCTAGACCCCTGAGCTGAGAGTCCAGGAGACAGGACCCAGATACCCCTTCCTGTCCATTTCTGCCTTGTCTTAGAGTTCCACTCCAACCTGAATGGTCCATGGCACCTTCCCCAGCTGCAGTGGCCAGACTAGGGAGGAGATGCCAGAGAAATTCACCGGGCTCAGCCTCGACCTCAGGAAGGGGAGTTGGCTCAGTTACCAGGGAGGTACACATGGGGTAAGCACAGGTCAGGGCCCTAGGTATGCTCCCTCCTAGCCCACACAGCTGCCCTCCTTCTGTATGGCACAGTCAGCTTATTCCTACCATAGGAGAGGGGACAGGCCAGGGCACAAAACAGAACATAGTCTTCAGTTAGGGCAGAAAGAAATTCTACAGGCAAACACATGCAACTCTCCTACACTATGCACTTCAAATAATCTTGTCTCTACATTATTTGTTTTATTCTATTGGATTCCAACTGTCTGTTGAAAGATGGCAGTAATCTAGGCGGATGATCACTGTAAGTCCTCCCTGTTAGCAGGTGAAGAGCTGTTTGCTATGCCTCTCTGGGGTTAAGCTAACCTCTCCAGCCAGTGCTGGGGCCTGGCTGCCTCTCCATAACACAGAGCCCGGGAAGTTAAAGCTGGCCACAGGCTTTACCAGAGCACCATGCCACCCTCTTCTCTGGCGTGTAAATGACGGTGCACTGTCCCAGGGGTGGAGGCACTGCCTGCCTGTCTGATATCAAGAACCTGTCAAGTTAGTGAGAATTTCAGTCAGTCCTGAGGCTCAGGAGTCACTGTGCACAGAATAGGCCACGCCCCCTTAACCGGGCCCAGACTAGAGAAGTGGGGTAAACCCACTCCAGTCCCCATACTGTGTTGTGGTCCTTGTTGAGACCAGGAGGGAAAATGGAGAGGAAGGAGGGCTACCTGCAACCCCAAGTCTCTACTTTTCCTCCCCTGGCCTTCCTGGGGAGTCAAGCCAGATAATGTTTCCTCCCTGTGTCAGCAGGATCCACAGAGGTGACAGGGTAGAGCAATAATTAATTAGGCTTCTTCCCTTGGCTCTGGGTTGACTCCCAAACTCCTGCCCTTCAGAGGCTGAGGGCAGCAGCGTGCTTCTGCTTCCGGCTCTACTGAAGGTCAGCCAAACCATCTCTCATTCCTAACTCAGCAGAGCTGGTCCTGGCGTCCCACAGGAATCAGCAACCCCACCCTCCTTGTCCCACGGGACGGACTTTTATAGTGAGTGTTTGGACAGTAACCAGCCAGACTGACAGCCCTGCTTCCACATCCTCAGAAGCATCCCATGCCTTCTCGTTCCCCATCCAGCAACTTGAGGCCGTCAAGCTGTTCAGTGCCTGTTTCCTCATTTTTACAAGAAAACAACAGTAGTAAGCGATGTCTTCTTTCCTACAAGACCAGACAGTGGTGGAAAACTAGGCCCTACTGCTATGAATGGGGTGCAGAATGAAGAAAACAAAACTCCCTGCTGTCTTGTCCTTACCCTGGACTGAGGCAGTAAGGCCTAGGGAGTGGTCAAGAGGACAAGGCTTATCCTGGTCACAGAGACAGGCAAAGCAGCAGTCTCCTTGAGCTTCCCAGGGTCCTCCTGTCAATCACTCTGGATTCCCCATTCCCCAGGATGAGGAGCCTTATAGTTCAGTGGAAGAGTCTGGTTTCACAAGGCTCCAAGAACACAACAGTTCTTTCATTGTTAACATCTGCCAGCTGCAGCAGGTCTGGAGACAATGCAGGATGTAGGATGGGGGTTCCCAGTGCGGGTGATGAGTGCCTGGGTGTGGGGTAAGTTAGAATAGTCACCTCTTAACTGCCTACAGCCTAAGTCTTTGGGGCTGTGCTAGATCCTCACCTCCTACATCGGGCTGAACGAGGGCTGAATGAGTGTTTGGTGGAGTAGCAGGACAGAGACCCGTTTCCACTGACTAGCCACAAAGCAGAGACTTTGCCTAGGGAAAGATTACATAGCCATAAATCTCTGGAGCTGGCAGGCAAGAGCCTAGACATCTGCTCCTGGAGGGGTTGGGGGTTGGCGCTCCTACCTGGTGGCGCATGAAGATCAGATGCCAAGGCAGAAATGAAGGTGAAGCTGGCATTGCCCCTCACCTTCCATAAAGCCCAGTCTCTGAGACTTCCCTGAGGGGCTTCAGTCTGAGACTGAGAGAGACAGGGCAAGGTGGCATACAGATGGGTGGTGGGAAGTTCTGACTGCCTCTTTCTGCAAAGAGAGAGGAGTTTGGAGTTTCTTATGCCTCTTGGGAGCTCGCCAAGGGCTGAGCTGTCTGTCTCTCTGTCTTACTGATGTGAGGAGGCTCCAGTACTAGCTGAAACAAGGGTCAAGCCTGAGACTAGCCAGAATGCCTGTGTCTGGGAGGGCCTCTGTGTGCTCAGCAGCACCTCAGGGGCACTCTCGCAGGAGCACCCTCATGGTCAGTGAGGTCTGAAAGGACTTGGAGAGTGTGTAGAGGAAGCTGTCTCACCACCCTGTGTAGATTCTCCTTCAGGAAAAGGGTGGAACCATTATCTCAGGCAGGAGCCTCTCTGGCTAACTCACTTTGCGTCTTTGGGTTTTAGTTTTTCATTCTGTAACACCGAGCAAGACTGGGGTTGCTTGAGGGGTTGGGGGGAAGGTTTTAAATAAAATCATACAGAGCCAGGAAATGGTGGTGCACACCTTTAATTCCAGCACTTGGGAGGGAGAAGCAGGGAGATTTCTGTGAGTTCAAGGCTAGCCTGGTCTAAAGAGGGAGTTGCAAGACAGCCAGGGATATATGCAGAGTAACCCTGTCTTGAAAAAAATAAGTTAAAGTAAAATCATAAAGCACTTTGGAGAGAGCTTGCACATACAGCTGCTCAGTTCATGGCTGGTGTGACAATCATTAATAAAGAAAGCCACACCCCACATCTGTACCATCCAGTCTGATGGTCACTACAGCATCCCACATCTGTACCATCCAGCCTGATGGTCTTTACAGCATCCCACATCTGTACCATCCAGTCTGATGGTCACTACAGCATCCCACATCTGTACCATTCAGTTTGATGGTCTTTACAGCACCCCACAATGGTACCATCCAGCCTGATGGTCTTTACAGCACCCCACAACTGTACCATCCAGCCTGATGGTCTTTACAGCACCCCACAATGGTACCATCCAGTCTGATGGTCTCTACAGCACCCCACAATGGTACCATCCAGTCTGGTGGTCACTACAGCATTTTACATCTGTACTATCCAGTCTGATGGTTTCTACAGCACCCCACATCTGTACCATCCAGTCTGATGGTCACTACAGCATCTCTTATCTGTATACCATCCAGTCTGGTGGTCACTAGTCATACTCAAATTTGTATTAAGTTTTAAAAGCATTAAAATGTCAATGCCTCAGACTAACCATATTGCACTGAGGCTTAGTCGCCACGGAGACTGCCATACAAGACAGGACCATCTCATCATGGTAGAATGTCATTTTTCTAGACAGTACTGATCTACTCTTCCCAGCCGCTAACGATTTTTAATTATATGGGACAACTCCAAACCACTGAACCCTTTTAGCAATGGCTATGTGCTCAGTATCTCTGGAAACACAAGGCCTATTACAGTCCTAAACTATACCAACAAGAATGGAAAAGTTGCCCCCAGCTACAACAGAGAGGTAAAAATTAAAAATCAAGACTGGACATAGTGGCCATATGTGCCTGTAATCCCAGCATTCGCTAGCTGAGGGAATAACGACCAAGAGCTCATGGCTAGCCTGGGACAGAAACCTTATCTTTAAACAAAATTGACTCCTCTCCAAATCCAATCAAAGGTGGCAGAGCTTTAATCTGGGCAGAGGAGGAGCACGAGGTTCTCTGTGAGTTCAAGGCCAGCCTGGTCTACATAGTGAGTTCCAGGACAGCCAGGGCCACATAGTGAGACCTTGTTTAGAAAAAAAGAAAATCCATTTACAGTTTTAATGATCCATTGGCTTTTAAATCAATGCATTAAGACTCCATAGTCTGGAATTATCACTACCAAGAGCCTCCTTTTGGCATAGGGCCAGAGGGACATACTTAGAAATGATTCTAATAATTGAAGGAGATGGATAGGGAGCAAGATGGAGCAAGAAAGGGTGGAGTCACCTAGAGACAGAGACTGACTGGTCCTATTTCCTGCTGGGATCCAGCCAGCCTCCAGCTAATGTTGATGAGGAAAGAGAAAGGAAGGCGCCTCCTGTAGGCCTTGGGGCCAAAGGGAAAGGAGGACCTGGAGGGAAAGAGATAAAGGAGCTGCCACCAGATAGGCAGTCTTAGGATTCTTCCTTCCTTCCTTCCTTCCTTCCTTCCTTCCTTCCTTCCTTCCTTCCTTAAGCTTTCCCACCTCTGCCCCTCCCCCATGCAGACCGGAAGCCCTGGAGAGTCACCTGTGATGCAACCTCAATCTATGAAAAACCGAACAGCCAAGGAGCAGGTGCCAGGGAGAAACACTAGACAGGAGGGAAATGGTCTCAGAGAAAAGAAGGGCTCCCAGGCCTAGTGCCCAGGCCACTTCCCAAGCAAGACAATGTTAGCTTTGGTCAGTGACACCCAAGTTACAGATGAGTCTGCCCACACCTACCTGTTGGAGCAATTCTGATCTGCTGAAAGGCCCAGTGCAAAACAAAAACACAGGGCTCTAGTTCACAGCTCAAGTACAGAAACCAAACAAGAGGTCCTTCTGAGCATGTGTGGCAAGCCCACAGGTGTCATCCACCCCACTGGGTATAGCAGTTCCTCTGTAATTCCCCGGAGAGGGGTTAGATAAAGGCTGTCTGATTGCATTTGTGGCTGGCAATCTGAATACAAGGCACACAGGGTGAGTCTGTCCATTCCTCTCCTAGATTCTACTTCCCCCTCTTTCTTGGCCTCAGCTGCCCAGAAACTTGGCTCCTTCTGCACGTGGCCTCCTGGGTTTAGTGGCCAGCACCTCCCTCTTACTGTCCTGGTTTCTGTTTGCCTCCTGGAAACCCCACCAGAAGGAAGCACTGCAGCAAGCCACGAAGGGTTAGGTTTACTCTGTCTCTCAAATCTGCCTTTGAGACCAGCATAGGGAGTGCTCTGATCCAGAGATGGTCCCCATGCAGGTGGGGCCATCACAGGCATTATGTCATCCAATCATCTTCCTCCCAAGAGAGGCAGGGGGAACAAAAGAGCTCTTAGCAAAGAGGGAGAGTGTGTGTGTCAACATTTCTTCTTTGATGACAATTTCTTTTTAAAAAGTCATATGAGCATATAAGACACACACACATACACTCACACACATACTCACTCACACATACACACACACTCACACAGAGACACACACTCACACAGACACACACATACTCACACTCACACACATAGACGCACAGACACTCACACACACTCTCTTACACAAACACACAGACTCTCTCTCACACACACGAACACACACTTACATACACTAACACACATACACACTCAAACACAAACACACTCTCACAATCACACACACATACACTCATATACACACATACTTATACATATTCTCTCTCTCACACACACACACACTCTCTCTCTCACACAAACACACAGACAGACAGACAGACACACAGACACACACCTCTGTAGGCACTTCATCCATTGCCTCTTACAAAGCCAAGAACTTTTGTCCATACTCCTGGTCAGATTACCAGAAGGTGTCAAAGACCACAAGCGCTGTTAAGGGTGAGGGGACACCCTTCCAGGAGGAAGTTGAGGGGTAGGGACAACAAACCTAAAAGCAAAAGATTTGTTCTTTTTTTTTCTTCCAGATTTCAGTTTTACTCCCAAATGACAACTTAGCCTTTTAATGAGTGACCAGTTCACCCCCAATTCTGCCTGCAGCCTGTCCCTTCTCCAGCCCTATTCTCTGTGCCCTTTACAAGCACTGCCCCCATCTACGGCTCTGTCCCTGTGAGCCTGCTTTGCTCAGAGATCCTAGCCCCTCTCTGGAGACAATGACTGAGAGAGAGAGCCTCTGGGCTTTGTACAAGGGGTGGTTTCAGGAAACCATTGTCTCCTCCACAGGACAGGCCATGCAGCTGCGGCTCCGACTGTCAGGGTCGCCCCTTAGCTGAGAACCATTCTGAAGAGTTCCTTCTCACAAAAGTGGGGGAGCCTAGAGTCTGGCCCAGCTGAAAATTTGTTTATGGTGTGACCAAAGCCCCCTCTGGCTGCTGAACACACAGTTAGCACTGCCTCTCACCAGCTCCAGAACCACAGAGACAAACATATACCAAACCGACAGCCACTTTACTCACCAGCCTGGTGCGATCCCTAGTCTCTGCTGCCTCTAACTCCTTTCACACTCAGGAATAGGGAAAGGTTTCCCTTTAATACCCAGCAGGTCCCTGTGGAAAGCAATCATTAACAGCCACACATGCTGACTGGCCTTAACCCCTTCAGTGCTGGGCTGCCACAATCCAGCTGCTGGACTGTCCTATATCCCCTTTGCCTATCCCTGAGCGAGTGGTAGCTCTTAGCAGGCTGCCATCTACCTTCATAATGCTGCTGCCTCCCTTGAGGAGAGCAAGGGCTGGGAGTCCCACCCAGGTCTCCTCACCTAATTGGAGCATGCCTACACCCTGAGGCGCTTAACTCTGGCATGGTGCCCAATTGGATGAGCCCACATTAGGAAATATTTGCCAGGCAGGCCAATAGAGAAGCCAGGATCCGGGGGAGGGATGATATTTTTTATTTATTCCTTGAGGAGGGTGTGCAGACAAAAGTAGTCATAGTATCATCCATAGCCCTGGGACAGATGCAGAGAGAAGGCCATCTCAGACTCGGGGAAGCCTCTAAGATGCTCTAAGGACAGAATCCTGGAGGCCTCCTAAGCAACTGAACACTTGCTGCTGAGCTAAACGGTTCTTCTTCCCCCTCTTCTTTTCCTCCTCCTCCACCTCTTTCTCTCCTCTACTCCTCTGCCCTACTCAGGAGTTTTGAGAGGGGGATTTGGAAACCCCAAGAAGGGGAAACACCACCAGGTAAAGAACTGTGTGAACACGGACATTCTTCATATTCTAAAGTTCTAGAAATCATTTGTGCAGAAATCATTTGGAACAACATGCAGGTGACAGGTAGGCAGGCTTGGGAAGAGACGAAAATCCCGCCTTTTCTCTTTAAAAATAGGTAACCGACTTAAGAAAATCTCAATCCAGCAGAAAAGTGTCTACGTGTAGGGCACATGCAAATCTACACAGAAACGCAAAAAAGAGCAGCGCCCATGGTGAGTGCCTTGCCAACATTTTCCCAGTTTGAGGAAGAAAGCAGGTAGTCTCTAACTCTGCCTTGAGGCTGAGGCAAAGCCAGAGCATCCCACAAGAGCAGAGAAAGGCACTGGGCATGTTCTTATTGAACAGTTACTTCCTAGAGAGCGAGGTGTCTGTGTGTAAAGCCTACCTGGGGCTTGTTGTTGTTGTTGTTGTTGTTGTTGTTATTATTATTGTTGTTGTTGCTGTTCCTGCTGCTGCTGCTGTTGTGAGTATAACTAAAATGCCATAGGAGATAGAATACAAGCTCCTTCTGCTACACACACAGTTGGCACTCCCGCTTCCTTACAGCCCCAGATGCCTGACTAGCTCTGAACCTCAGCCAGCCAGGTTTAGTAACTGGCACTCTTCCTTATCACCTTGGTTCCTGTTTGCCTATCAGTAAGCCAGCCACTGTGGCTCAGGACCCTCATTCACAACAGCCAGGGGTCCTTATCTTATCTTTAGTAATGCCTTCCCAGTCGCCTGGAGCCTAGCTTGCCCTGGTTTCTTAAAGGGGCTATACTACCTACTCCACTTGCGTTTAAGAACATGCCAGAGATCTATCTGAGTGTTTTATGCGGGATCTGAATTTACTGTAACTCCCTTCCTCCTCCTCACCTTACCTTCATGGCTGCCTCAGGGCCACTCCTGAAAAGATTTCAACAGAGCAAGATGTTGGGGCTTTCAAAGACAGTTTAAAAGCTTATGGTATCAGGCAGACACCCAGCACCTTAGGTTGAAGTGAGGTTGAAGGGGTAGGAAGACGCTTGGGATATAATATTAGTTGTATTTCCACATACTAGCAATAAGCAATGAAAACATCATTTATAATAGTTGGAAAATAACAAACCCTTAAGGCTAAGCTTAACAAGAGATGCAAAATCTATGTGCTGAAAAGCATAAGACACTACTCAGAGGAATTAGATAAGATCTAAAGGAGAAATTATTTTCTTTGGTCAAAGGACAATATTATTAAGACATCTATTCTCCCAATATTTTTCTATTGATGCAACAAAATCCCAGAAAGTTCTTTATAAAAACTGAGACACAATAAAATCTAAAATTCACAAGGAAATTCAAAGGACTTAGAACACTCTAATCAGAAAACTTTTTAAGAAGAATAGCTCCTAGCACTCAGGAGACAAGGTAGGAAGATCATGAGGTTTGGGCTGCCCGGGCCAAATGAGACCATGTCTCATAAAAACAAACTCTGAGGCCCCAAGTGTAGCCCAGTTGGCAGAAGGCTTGCCTCATATGCATAGGCTCTGGGTCTGGTTCCCAGCACTAAGGCGCACATCTACAATACCAGCACTGGGGATGGGGGAAGGAGAGGCAGCAAGATTGGAAGTTCATGGTCATCTTTGACTGCATAGCAGGTCTAAGATGGGGTGAAAGCAGGTGGAGGAAGGGGTGGCAGGACTGAGAATATAGTTCCACGGTAGAGCACCAGCCTAGCATGAGAAAGGACCTGAGTTCAAGTCCTACCACAGAAGAAAATGAGGAGAAGGAGGAGGAGATGGGGGATGTAAAATGGAGCAAGAAAGGGTAGAATCACCTAGAGACTGACTGGTCCTCTTTCCTGCTGAGATCCAGCCAGCCTCCAGCTAATGTTGATGGAGAAAGAGAAAGGAAGGAGCCTCTTGTAGGCCTTGGGGCCAAAGGGAAAGGAGGAGCTGGAGGGAAAGAGATAAAGGAGCTGCCACCAGATAGGCAGTCTTAGGATTCTTCCTTCCGTCCCTGCACCATCTGCCCTTACTCCTATAAATAAATCCATCCATTATGATAAATTTGTATTGAGCAAGATATAAAGGTGATTTTAATTACATGGCATTGGACAAGTGGTAGATCCAAATGCCAACTAACCAACCAGAGAAAGGGGAAAAATCCTTCATGGAACTGGAAAGATGGCTCAGATGTTAAAGAACACTGGCTGCTCTTGCAGAGGAGCAGGATTCAATTCCCAGCACTCATATGGCTGCTCCCAACTATCCACTCTAGTTTCCTTGGGACTTCCAAGAGTGCCAGGAATACATATGCATGGGCGTGCATGAACGCGCGCAAACACACACACACACACACACACACACACACACACACACACACACTAAATAAATCTTACAGAAAAAGAAACCCCCAGCAAAACTCAACAGTTGAAAAGCAACTTAGAATAGACCACGGTCCCAAGAATAAGAGCTAAAAGTACATTTCTAGAAGAAAATATGAGAGAAAAATCTCAAGAGACTTTGGGATTGTCTAAGAAAACTCGATTAAAAAAAAAAAAAAACTTCACCAAATAAAAGATGTTGTTCTTAAAAAGACATTGTTCCAAAAATGAAAGGCCATTAGAGAGCATCCCACATATAGAACTGACATGAGATTTCCACAAGAACACATAAAGGGCACACAACATATATGGAGACAGTAAACACTACCACAGAAGACAGGAAGTACACAGTGTAATGATCACGTGATGCCGTCTGTATACCGAATGTGTGGGAGTGTCCGTGGTTTTAAAACAACTAACACTGAAATGCTGACCGATGCCCAGTGGTTCAGCAGGTAGAGGCTCTGGAACAGATAGGAACGGTGTATCTATCTGGAGGAAAGCCAGCTGTTTCCTGAGAAATTAAAGATACAGTCACCATAGAGCCCACCTATTCCACTCCTCCATATTTATAGAGAGGATTTACAGCCTGCGCCTACACACAGATATGCACACCAATGCTCACAGTGCCTTTACATGATACCTCCAAACTGAAAACAGCTGTCTACAAACCTGTGAACACAACATGAATCCACAGGACAGGGTGGCACTCAGCAAGAGAAGGAATTACTAATGTAGGCAATGAAATGCACGGATCTCAGAACAATTACATTGAGTGAATGAGCCCAGACCTTTCCAAAAGAGAGTACACACTGTAAGATTCTATTATAAAAATGCTTTAAAAATTGCAAGCTAATTTACAGTGGCAGAAAGTAGACCAGGGTAGCCTGAGGACAGGGTGGAACAGGGATTACAAAAGAGACAGGAAGCAATTTGGGGGAGTGATTGGGACTCCCTCCCCTCCCCGCACCTAGAGACTGAACCTAAGACCTTGCACTAAGCTATATTCCTCTGCCTTTTATTATCTTAATTGTGGCAAGAAGATTACAAATTTGGGACCAGCCTGAGCTACACAGTAAAACCTTATCCCCCAAATTAAAAAAGGCAGAATGTTGTTTCAGCCTCTAAATCTATGCCATTTTTTTTATGTCAACTATAGTTCAGTAAAAGTATACAAAAGAAAAGCCTTGCCGGGCGGTGGTGGCGCACGCCTTTAATCCCAGCACTTGGGAGGCAGAGGCAGGCGGATTTCTGAGTTCGAGGCCAGCCTGGTCTACCGAGTGAGTTCCAGGACAGCCAAGGCTATACAGAGAAACCCTGTCTTGAAAAACAAAAAAAAAAAAACAAAAAAAAAAAAAAAAAAAAAAAAACAAAAACAAAAACAAAAAAAAAAAAAAAAAAGAAAGAAAAGCCTTTAAACAAAATTTCTTCCTCTTGATGCACACCTTACGTTTTAGGTGTGGATGGAGCTCAGAGAAGGAATGAGACTGGGCAGAAGCCAGCCTCTCTTTCCTAGTGGCCTCTTCCCTCTGATGGAAGCAGTTCTGAACAGCAGGGACGGCCAGGGGTCCTTACCAACCTGTGTTTTCCTCATGGCTCTGCAGCAGGTAACTCAGGCAGGCCCACATGTGTGCACACAAACCCAAAGGATCGCTTCTTTGTATTATGCCCAATACAGCCTCATGATTCAGCAAATATCCACCACTATTTCATTTGATTCTTTTATGGCCCATGAGGCTGGCAGGAAAGTGTTATCAACTCTAAGTAAACACAGAAGCAAGGGGCCTTAGTGGGTAATGGTGCTTCCTGTGCAAGCTTGACAACCTTAGTTCAATCCCTGGAGCCCCGTTACAGGTGGAAGGGAGAACTGACTCCATAAAGCTGTCGTCTGACCCCCACAAACCACCTATGACACACGCATCTGCACTCCACATCTCACACACACACAGTCATAATAAACAAATGAACAAGCGTGACTCCAAAGCTCTGAGGGGGTCTTGGATGAAATAACCTACCTTGGGGTCTTTTCCTCCTAGCCACAGGACCTGTACTCCTCAAGGCTGTGTCCCTCTACCCTGGCTTGGCTCTCAGAGGCCTGGGGAATGCAGACCCACATCTTGAGCTCACTCAGTCCTGGGTGTGGACAACACCCCCATGAGCTCTGGAAGTGGTTACAAACAGCAAAAGACCTAGCGGGGTGGGATCAGGATCAACTGAGGGGAGCTGTGATATCAGGACAGGGAGGGCTCGGGGATCCAGGGATCTAATTAGATCACACATTCGATGTGAAGAGGGGGAAAGGCCAACCAAACACCACTCCCTAGCCGGAAGTCTAGTGGGTGTGGAAGCAGCTGGAAGCTGTTAGACCAGAGGCTCCCAGCCAAAGGCCTCTGTACCCTTCCTCTCCCCGCTCTCCATCCCAACCCTCCCTCTGTTCTGGCCAGACAGAAGAGCCTCTGGCTGGGAACCCTACTTTTCTCTCCCTTGTTCTGAGGATGGGATGCCTGGGAGGGGGTAAACCAGTCCTGCAGGGCACAGGGGTACAAAGTATAAGGGGTACCCCAATCTCAGCAACCAAGACTCTGGTGCAAATCTAGAGTGGTTGTTTTGCCGCACTGATGACAGAACCCAGGTCCCTGGGAGTCAAGCAAGTGAGCCACACCACCACCACCACTGTGGCAATTGTATTTTTTGAAATAAAAACTAATACAATAAACAGGCGCAAGGAGCACTGACATGTCACGTCAAGGCAGCTATGTGTTTAGGGCATTTTCCCTCGGCCCGGGCTTGGGTATAGCCTGGAGGGGTACTGCTGTTGGTCCTGACCTGATTTAAAATAGCAAAGGTTTTTCACAATTTTTTTCTAATGTTGTACTAAAACATCCATCTATGGGACCAGAGAGATGGCTCAGTGACTTAGAGCACTTGTTGATACTACAGAGGACCTGGGTTCGATTCCCAGCACTCACATGGTGGGTGGCTCACAACCATTGGTAACTCCAGTTCCAGGGGATTTATCACCATCTACTGACTTCCATGGGCCCCTGGCATGTACGTGGCGTATAGACGTATATGCTAGCAAAACATTCATATACATAAAATAAATAAATCTATTAAAGTTAAAAAAAATATTATTCATCCTGTTTGGTGAATTTTTGGTGTGCCTCAACCCCACCCACATTTAAATTTTATGCCTGGGAAAGAGACCTCCATACCTTTATCCTAAGCAACTCAGCTCAGGGCTAAAGTGGAGGAGCAAGAGGTGGAAAGGCTGGAGAAGACCAGAAAGATGCAGCAAAGACAGGGTATGAGCAACTAAGAAAAGCTCAAGCCAGATAAGAGTGGGGAGTGGTGATCCTGGAATAGCTTTGAATGATGTTTTTAGGTTAAGTGTAAAGTGAAATTGGGACTGTATATTGGAGGATAGAATTGTAGCATGCTGTGCATGTTTCCAGCATTCTCTAATTGTTCTGTGGTTATGCAAGAAAACATCCTTGTTTTTAAAAGGTTTTTTTTAAAGGGAGTCACAGCTGTCTGACAACTGTATTAGCCAAACCCTCCTCCCTCTCCAGCCAAACCCTCCTCCCTCTCCAGCCAAACCTTCCTCTACAGCCTGCACGGTGGAGGCAGCAGGACAAAGAGCAACAGGAGGACAAAGGATTGTGGCTAGACATTTGCTTCCTGAAACAAGGATTAACCTGGGACCCCAAATCTCTCTCCTTTCCCCCAGGAAAACCTGACAGTTGGCACAGAAGAGAAGGGAAATCAAGGCACTGTCCTGAGCCACAGCATCAGCAAAGCATCTATCTGCCTTCACCCACAGACCAGGCACCTCTGAGCTGTTCCCCACACAGGTCCCAGGTCAGGTGACCTGCCTCAGCTCTGCTAAGGAAGCCAGAGAGCTGGAGGAGGCCCAGGATGGAGCCAGCCTGGTGTCAGTTATGCAGCGTGAAATTCCCTCTGCATGCTCCATCTACAAGCTAACTCTTCCGTTTGTTTGCACTATGTTGGATTTGCACTAGTCTTGAGGTTTAGGGCTCTAGAACGCCCGAGCCTGATCCTAGCTCCTCCAGTTACTACCTACAGAATTCTGGGTGAGTGACTGCACCTCCCTCTGTCTTCTTTCCCTCAGCTGTACAAAGGAGATAATGCCAGGATTTCACTCCTGGGTTTGCTACAGGATTAGATGAGATTACACCAATGGAGAATTGAAGGCGGTTGCCAGCATTTAATAAACATTCAGTGGGTGCCAATGACTGTTACTGTCTGCCTGTATCTCCCTTGACCCCTTTGACTGTTCATCCCTCAGAGATGAAGGCCAGTTCTTACTACCAAAGCTCTTGGTTCAGCACTTTGTCACAGAAAGATAGATGCTTAAGAACTGGTCCAAAGGAGGGCATGATGGCACATGCCTTTAATACCAGCACTTGGGGAGGCAGAGGCAAGCTAATCTCTATGAGTCCCAAGCCAACCTAGCCAAGATGACTTAATGAGACCATGTCTCAAACAAACAAAACAGAGAGAGAGAGAGAGAGAGAGAGAGAGAGAGAGAGAGAGAGAGAGAGAAAGATTTGGTTCAAAAGACGCCATCCATCAAGAGAACACCCAGAGAGAATACATAACTGCAGTCCTACCATTCAGTAGGGTGAGGCAGGAAATTGCCACATCTTCTAGGCCTGCCTGGATTACATGGAAAGTTCCAGACCAACCAGTAAGACCCTGTCTCAAGAAAGAAAGGGAGGGAAGGAGGGAGGAAAGGTACCCAGAGACCCCCTACCTCAGACCAAAGGATCACCCAAGCTAGATCTTGTCCTCGCAGCCAGGGTAAGCAACGCCAGAGGCTCTCGGACGGGATGCCTGTCCCTAGCAGCCTTTGTATTTGGAGGTGAACATCTCCTGTGTGTCCTATCTTACTTGGGCATTGAAAAGCAAGTCAGCCCCAGCAATAGCATCCCTGGGCAGAAAGAGTTGACTACTCTTTCCAGTGCTTTTGCTGCAATGGCTGGGCTATAGAATGGGCAGGTTCCTCCTCCCTGGGGATGATTCCATTGCCCCTAGAGTGAATGACAGGACAGAGGAGGCCACTATTAAGTGCTTCTGGGAATTGTCTATGAAAGCTAACTTCTCACCTGGAGCCCCCTCCCCATCTTAGAGCTGCAGCTGCAGCTGGGGAGAACCCACAGTTAAGGCAGGAAAGTAAACACTAGCTGGAGAGCATCTTCAGGGCGGAAAGGGCAGGCCAAGGGCAGGGTGGACAAAGGTCAGGAAGCAATCAATTTAGCCCAGATGGTCCTTCTACAACAGAGCCGGAACAGGCAATTCTCTAGCCATAAACAGCCACTCAAGAAGCCCCAAACCACACGCATGCACATGTGAAGACGCTGATGAGATACAGCTGCTCCCGGGTGAGCTGAGGCGCGTGGGAGGGCAAGGAGGGAAGGGGGTGGACACGTGTGTTGTGTGTTTCCAGACACGTTGGCTGCAGGAGCAGATTGGGCTTCATGTGACCTGAAGCTCAAAGAATCCGGGAGACTACAGATACAGATTTATATATTAGATGAGGCTTTGGGGTGGGGGGTGGGGCTCAATGCTAAACTCTATCCAGTCTCCCGGTTTTTCGGTTTTTTTGTTTTGTTTTGTTTTTCTGACCACGGACACACACTCACATGTGTGTGTGTGTCTCTGAGTTTTCTCGCCCCTGGCTCAGCACTACATCATTTCCCTCTCACACCAAGCTTTGCTTAACCTGATTTATTTCCAATGGCAAAGAGCATTGAGAAGCCCCACACCTTAGATTCAATTCTGTACTTCTGCTCAGCCAAGAGTTTGGATTCTGCACGTTCCCTTCCCTGTTCCATGTGCAGCTTGGGCATCAGCAACTTGCAGGGTAGAGTCCCCCACCCCCCACCCCCACCCCCACCCCCACACTCTACACACTTGCTTTGAGCAGCCCCACCTTCCCCAAAGGGCACTGCAAAGCTGCCAGGAAGGGTGAAACCTCAGCTCCACCCACTGCCTGGCCCCTTACATTCCAGCCCTGCGCCCAGAGTTTGACCTCCTCTCCGCTGGCTGCAGATATGTTCTGTTTTAAACAGTCCAGGGCCCCTCCAGACCATCCTCTGGTCTGCACGCCCACGCCCATGCACACTTACTGGCTCCAGAAAAGTCAGGCAAAACGAGAGGGAAGAGTATCTCTCTGTAGACCTTCCTCTAACAGCCCTTGGGACACAGATCCTAGTGGGTCTGCCTCCTCCTGCCTGCTCGGTCTACACATGTGGTGGACTGAGGAGAGGGGCTCAGGGCTTGGAGGAGGAGGAAGAATGGGCAAAGGAAGCTCCGTACCCTGGAGGCTTCTTCAGTGTCCTCCTAGGACAGTGCGGTGGGTAAGCACAAGGCTACTGCCACCCACAGAGAAGCCTCCAGATTCCTCCTTCCAAGCTAAAAGAGAAAGTAAAAGAATTCAGAGACAGGGTAGAGTTGAAGACAGTTCACAAGGACCTTGTCATGAACTATTGAACATACCCTTCCCTAAGCCCCCTGCTGCAATCCGACTTGTCTGGAATGCACCTTATGACCTGTAAGCACATCCCTCTGGAAAGGCATGGCTTGTCTAAATATGAATTGTATGTTGTGTGTCCGCCCACCCTGCTCCACCACACACCCAAAACTCTCGGAACAAAGACTGATTCCCTTCAGTTTCCTTCTTTCCACCAGGAACTCCCATTCTGGCTAAGCTCAGAGGTCTGCCCGGGGAAGGGCTCACTAGGGCAGAGCTTTTTCCTCCATCAGCTGAGAGAGGAAAACTCTCCCCTCATCAGTGTGAACAAGAGGGATGCTGGGAACCAGCTGCCCAGTGGTGGAGCTAAGAACAAGTTTATCCCTCTCCTGCCTCCATTTTTTCTGCAGTATAAAGGTAATCAAGGCAATAGGTTCACACATGCTTTCAACAACGCCAGCCACACAGAAGACAGCCATCACCATTCTCAGACTCCCAAGGTCTAGGTCCACCTGCAACAAAGAAAAAGAGATTCAGCATCTCTCTGTGGCTCCCTGCGACTTGGGTATTGGAGATCAAAGTGACTCTGTGTGATTCTTTGCAGGACTGGGCTATCAGCCTCCCAAGGTCTATTAGTACAGAGAAGAAAGAAAAGGTAGTATCTTGGCTTGGGACCTTCTGACGGCCTCCTCCACTTCATAGCCCCCTCTTGCCCAAACCAACACACTGTTCTCATGGTCTACAGGTGGCTGTGGCTTTATGACATCTGTAGCTGGGAAAGAGGAATCTAGCCCAGTATTCTCTGCCACTTCTTGTGCATGAAGGCCCCTTGTCATCTCTGCTGTTTCTTCAGATGGGAGCTACAGCCAGTGTGACATAGTTCTAAAGTCCCAGGCCTAAATCATCATGGTCGTATGAAGAAATAATTCCATAGTCACTGCCTAGATGGATTTTAACTTAAGCCAAACAGGATGACTCTGTCCTCCTCAGGCTCGTAGGAGTGAGGAACAATGGGAGGATTCCCTTACACTACAAAAGATGGAATTGAGCAAGTGCTGAGCTTCCGAGGTACCGGGCTTTGAGATGTTCATTCCCTGGTGTCTAATGGAACACCTCAATCTGGCCTTCACTAGAAGGATACAGTTTTACCAATGGGCAAAGGAAGAAATCGAACAGCCTTCAAAGTCTGGGTTCTGGGTCCTTTGCAGGCACAGGGAATAGCCATGCTTGGGCTCCTCGGTCACTCTGCCAGGCTTCAGTCACCAGCCTCCTGGGCCTTGTGGTCAGGCAGAAGGAGTGGCAACACAAACTGTCATCTTTGATCAGAGATGTGGTCAACCAGGACTGCAGAGACTCATGAGATCAAAGTACTGAGAATACCGGCTGCTGAGTGCCCGGTTGTAATGAGACATGCATATATTAATTACCCTCTTCAGTGCTATCACAGGAGAAGGGCACAAAGTGTGTAAGAGTTGGAGGAAGGGGTGGGAGCCATGGGAAATTCTGACTTCTGGGCAGGACAGTGGCTGATGCACTCTTGACCTCCCCGCAGCTGTCATTACCTGCACAAGACTGTCAACACTCTGTCGTGGAATCTATATATGGTTAACATTGATGTTGGGGGAGAACATTTTCTTCACTATATAGCCAGTGGTAAGGTCCCCATGGTCATGTAGGCAGCCCCAATGAAACTTACAGAATCTCTCTCTCTCTCTCTCTCTCTCTCTCTCTCTCTCTCTCTCTCTCTCTTTCTCTCTCTCTCTCTCACACACACACAAGTAGAAGGGGGCTAGTAGTGAAGAGAAAGGAGATCATCAAGACTGGGAGGGGAAGAGAAGAACATACAAAGGAAGTATGGTTTGAATACATCATGCTCACGTATGTAAACGTAAGACGAATCCTCATGCATGATTGCTTAGGGACATGAAAGCTCTCCAAGCCAAATCCTTGTCGGAGTAGAGCTCAAGCCACCTTGTAGAAATAGACCATCACAGCATCCACAGTCACCATGGTGATAGCCATGTTCCCGTAACCTAGCACCACCATGCTGGGGACACAGGGTAGGCCCTTGATCTCACCTGGCCTAAGTTCCTCCCTAGAAGTGAAGATTACAGTTGAGAGAAGAAAGAGACCACTCCGCTTCCAAATGATTGAGCCGGTAACATGTCCACAAGAGGAACACTCCCCCACCTTCTCCCACTGTGGGCTGCCCACAAGGCTGAAGTTCTTCCCTGCACTGAGGGACAGCAGTGAGATACACACAAAGAACAACAACAACAACTAGTTCCAAGACAGTCGGCCTCTTGATTCTAGTTTGTTCCCAGGATCCAATCAGTTCTCTACAGAGAGAAAAACTCTAAGCTTCTACAATTAAACCTTCAAGACATAAGCTGTTTTTGAGTAGTTTCACTAACTTGGGCCCAGAAATCAAGGCTACCACTGGGGTGCAGAGTGGAAAGTACCCAGCACCTCCTCTAGACTTTGCATACAAGGCTGATCCGAGGGCAGACTAGAAGTCAGCTGGAAGGCAAAGATGGCAATGGGCAGAGAAAACAGGTAGACTGAGTCTAAAGTACGGTCGAGCATCAGGGATGCTCAAGAGAGAGCCAGCAAAAGGAGAAATGGGTATAGCTGTGACGGTGAGCCAATGTCCCTAAGGAAAGTGACAGGTACTGATACCCAAAGGACTCTGAACCGGTTGCCAGTGAGTGGACACAGCTTTGAGATACAGTGCTGGAGGACAGCATTACTGAGGAGAGGACAAGCCTGGCATCCTGAGTCCTCTGCTGTCCTAGAGTCTCACGATTCTTCCAGACCATAGGGTCCTATCTGCCCATCTAGTCTTTTTTAAGAATGTTACCAGCTCCATGATCGAATAGTCCCTGTAAGAAGACCCTTACCCGCACTTTCCATTCTGTAACTGGCTGAAGCAGTTAGTCCTTATTCCTCTAGCAACTAACTTATCACCATTCCTACCAAATATCTTCCCTGTGAGGGACACAGACAGCCCAGGCCATACCTTCTCCAGATCATCTGGGCCTTATACTGCTTTCAAGTTCATTGCCAGCAGACTCTTTTGCACAGAGAAATACCATGCACACAGGGACCTGGGTAGTCAGAGTTCAATTCTTGCCTGGTGTAGAGTCATCTCGAGATAGGAGTGGCCATCTGACAGCACTGAGAAGGTTGGTGAGGCCATGCCATTGCCTGTGCCCCCACACCATTGTCCAAACAACAGAACGATGTCCATCTCGCCAATGAAGAGTTCAAAGCAAGCTGAGTCGTCACCAGATTGAATTAGCACTTCCTTTGACTTTTTTTTTCACATTGTTAATGAAGACCAGTGAGACCCTCTAAATGAACTCCCCCTGTCTCAAACTGCAGATCCCTTTCATGCTTATCTGGGAACAGCGATGCTCGAACACTCCTCTACAGATGGCCCAACTCCACGCAAGACTTCTCCAGACAGGGCACACTGGTAGTTCTGCACAGAGCTGTTTCCGCTGCGGATGGCTTTTCTCTCATTACACATGATCACACTTGTTCCTGGCTCTCGCAGCCCCCACAAAGCCAGCTGGATTCTAACTCGGAAGCCACAAACCGAGCTCAACTTTAGCTTCTCTGCTGAGCTTTTCGCCTACTGGGATCGCAGAAGTCAATGTACGAGCTGACAAATGATGCGTATCAGAAAGTGCCTTCCCAGTGGAGAAAGATGCCGAGCCAGGGATGCTCCCATCCCTCCCTCACCAATCCTCCACTCGTACCTAGAGAGGTAATATTCATGCTGCAGTGGAAAATGCCTGGCTCCATGACAAATGGACCTGGACTGGAATCACAGCTCAGATGCTTACCAACCAAATGTATTCAGAGTCCTAAGCCCCTCTGAGTCCTAGCTTCCTTGTCTGTGAAATGGGAAGATTAGTTCTGACCTAGAAGACTACATAAGACACCATACAGTTACAATGCCTTCAAAGCATTCCAAAATCTGAGAACACCTCAGACAAGACTTTCTTTTGATCTGGTAGCAGTAATCAACCAGACTAGAACCTATTTGGCAATGAAACTTGACCTGACCTAGCCTGGCCTTGAGTCTCCTTCCAGCCTCTATCCCACTTCTGTGACTCTTGAAATCAGTCTTGCCACAGATACATTAAAATGACTACGGAGGACAGGCATTATGTCACATGCCTTAATCCCAGCACTAGGGAAGCAGAAGATGGCAGATCTCTGGGTTCAAGGCTAACCTGGTCTACACAACGAGTTCCAGGACAGCCAGGGCTACATAGAGAAGCCTTGTCTCAAAAAAAAAAAAAAAAAAAAAAAAAGAACAAACAAACAAACAAAATGGCTGAAAAACAACTTCAGACTCTGCTGGGTAATACAGCATATGTACTGTGCATATCACCCTAAAATCCTCAGGCCCCGGAAGGGAGTGGAGAGTTACATAAACCACTTCTCTAGACCCCTCCCCCGAGACAGAGGTTTCAGGGCAATCATCAGAGTTATTTAAGCTAAAGATGCTGACAGCCATCTGCCTTATCACCAACCTGGAGAGGGTCTCTGGGTTCCTGGGACCTGCAGCTGGCTCTCTGGAATTCAAGTTGGCATGAGGTTGGGGAGAAGAGTCAAAGCCCAGCCCCTTAGGAAAGCCTGCTGCTTGCCTGCCCTGCCTGAGCGGATTTGGCAGAGGCAATGCGATGCTGTTATTTGGTTGAGCCTCAGGTATAGACATGCCTGAAGATTCCAAACATGCCTCCAACTCCCCACCTCATTGGGTATACAGCGCTTTCTCCACCTTCTCATGGCATCATCTACCCCGTTTGTACCCTATGGGCATCCCCAGGGGGATAAATGGCCCAAAGTTGGCAAACACTGAAAGAAGGGGGATCTGAGCTTGTGGGGACTTGGACCAATGGGAGGAAAGGATTCGGAGCATTAGGAGGTGCCGAAGATGGGGTGTTCCACAGGTGAACGGGGAGCAAACACGCCACCATCCAGCGGAACAGGTTTGGCACGTTTTCTCCTGATGCCATCTCATGGCCCCAGGAGATTTTTATATGGGAAGCCAGCTCTCGTCAATAACAGCAAGTAGTGTTGGGCAATTCCTCTCTTCAAGTCTCTTGGCTCCAGTCACTCATTTTAGGGACTTACTGATGATCAGTCTATGATCGATTTTCTTAGAGACCAGGTCATCTCAATGGGCTTCCCAGATCTGGTCCTGCTCCATCCAGGACCTCAAGCCATCCTCCCAATAGACATCAACCATTGGCCATATGACCTGATTCTGACTCTGTTAGCATAAGCGCCATCTCATAGAACAGTGAGGTCTTCCTGAATCCTGAAGAGGATCCACTGCCTACCACATGGAGAACCACACTGTGTATGGTTAACAAAGGGGTAGTGGCAATCCAATTCAGAAGTCTCCAAAGCCAGGAGAAAGGGGCTGCTGGGTATCATGTGTGATTAGAGGCTATGCTAGCTCTGGAGCCTTGGATCCCGTGGCAAAGCTCGAAAAGCTTAGGCAGGCCCTGCTTGACCTTTGCATCCAAAAGAAGGCATGCTGAATGGATCATATATCTGCCCTCTCGGCTTGAATATCTTTAAGGAAATTCTCATCTCCAAGAATTTGGCTGGACTCTTTGACTTTGTAGTATTCTAGACCTTTTCAAAACCAGGAGAAAATTTTATCAGCCAAGCTTGGTGCTGTATGCCTATAACCCTAGCCATCATGGAGGAAGCCAAGAGGATCATAAGTTCAAGGCCTCTCTTGAACATAGCAAGTTCAAGGTCCATCTGAGTAGCATCGTAAAACCCTATCTCAAAATAAAAACTAATTGGGGGGGGGGGGTGGTGCTAGAGAGATGGCTCGATGGTTAAGAGCATATACTGCTCTTGTTAGAAACCAGAGATCAGTTCTCAGCATCCGTGTTCTATAGCTACCTGTACTGCCCTCTGGATTATATAAGGAGGCCCTTGTACTCTTGTGCAGTCACCCATATGTAGAAACACTCACACACAGAGACAAAAAAAAAAAAAAAAAAAAAATCTTGGAGTGGATCGCCCTGGTGGAGCAGGAGGGAGGCCCTGGGTTCAACTCCAGCGAGGAGCTGGGAACCCTTAGCAATAAGGGATTTGGGGTTTGTGTTGTTTCATCTAGTTTCTTGTTTTGACTCAGGGTCTCACTGTCTCTGGCTGAGCTGAAACTCACTATGTGGAACAGGATAGTGTCCAACTCACAGAGCCCCACCTCCCTGTCTTCCAAGTGCTGGGATGACAGAGGAGTACCACCACACCCAGCTCCTATCAAAGACTTTTTGAAGAAAGCCGCCACTAGCAGAAGAAGTGACCAGAAATAACTTAAGAGCAGTATCTGTCGCCGTCACTGGCCTTCCCCAAACTCCAGTGAACCGTGAGATGAGCCCCATTCTACTGTGTACTCTCAAGTGGCTGAGATCTTTAATGTGCAGTTCTTGGATCGCTTTTTGTTTTGTGCCCCTCCCCACCACTCCAGCTAGTTGGAACAGTCCATAGTGTCTGCCAGAAGCTCCAGGTTCCGGCTTTACCATATCACTATTCCAGAAACCTTGCAGAGTGAGGACTCTCTGGCACCTGGGCTTGGCCTCCAGGACCAGAGCCCTATGCAGCCTCAGACAAGCTCACCACACTTCTCTGCCCAAGGAGAGCTTATGGTCTACCACGTATTCCCCAACATAACAACCTGCCTAATTTAGAAATTTCTTGGACTGAAAGAGTCTGATCTTGTGCTTCTGAAAAAGGGCCAAAGAATGCACCTCAAAAAAGAGAACCCAGTTCAATTTCCAGGGTGGTTCCAACTCAATCTCCCCTTCAACGCTTCTGCACCTACAAGTCCACACACATGCTCAGAGAGACCACAGCCTGAGTTCTGGTAACTGGGGATCTGCCTGGGGAATCCCACACGGTTTTCAGACTCTCAGGTCTAAATCCTCAGACAGGGAATGATTTTGATGGTCTACTGCCTCTGGGAGCCTCCAATTTGGAAGAGTAACCGTCTATATTTGAAAGCTCAGGCAAAGCTGAGACTTCCAACACTATAAATTGAACATTGTAAATGTCCTTTCCCTGACCACATAAAGAGATGTTTCTAAATGACTGACACTAGGTACCAAGACCCCCAAGTGCAAAATAGACCTTGTACTGCTCCCAAAATATAATCCACAAATCCCCTCTGTGGTTTCCAAGGGTAGATGATGTCATCATTTCCAAAAGATGACTGTGGACAGGAGCTACATGCCCCGGCCCAGCAGCTTGGAAAGGAAAGCTTCCATGGTGTCATACAGGACATGGAATAGGAAGTAAGTGCTGACTCTTGGCCAGTGGCCTTGTTTTGGAGAGGAACATCCTTCATCTTGGGAACAGGGAAGCCAAAACTCAGTTGAGCTCAGTTTGGGCATGAGGGCCACAGGGAACGGGGACGGGAAAGGGCTCAGAAACTGAGCCTGCAGGAGGCTGCCCAACAGAGGCCTTAGAAGAGGGTCTGCTTAGAGAAAATCCTGGAGGCAAAATTTTTGGATTTCGTGGGCCAGCAAAACTTCAAATATTGAAATCTGAGGAACCAACGTAAGGTTGCCAACTTTTTGTTTTTGCCAAATAAGGAAATCGTAAAGCCTGACTACCGTCTCTTCTCACCGATCACCCATGAAAAGACAGAGAGCTGTAACCACAGAATATTTTAACACGTCTCTCATCACAAGAGAAGACCTTCACACAAAACACAGTTTGCTTTCAAAAAGAAGAGGAGGAGAAAGAAATCGATACATTCTCCTCATTTTTCTCAACTCATCTGTCACAGACCAAAACTTGAAAACTTGAGACTCAAAGAGCAGAGGACCTCTCTCTGTCTGTTTTTAGCTTGAGCCTAGAAGTTAAGAAAAAGATCCTAAACTTTGGGGATTTTGACCTCCCTCAGTGCTGGCCATGGGTGGGGATAGAAACCACAAGCATGCTAGCTTGGACTCTGGGAAGATACCATGCCAACTACAGAACACCAGAAAGAGTTTGGTTATTTTATAAATTAGTGTTCACCGAAGCTCCTTCTCCATCCTGGATCCCCAAGCTTCTATGAGACCCTAATTTTATTGTCCTCTTTGCTGTTTAAATAATTCAAATTGAAGACAGAAAGACAATTTGTCTGAGGTGATAAATAATACCTGAAATACACAGTAGGCTGTGAGCATCCCATCAGCAAGACACAGGTAGAGGCCACAGCGTAGGGCTTCTCCACTCAACTGAGCAGCTTCCCCACTTGGCTGAGGGGTGGGGTTGGGTGAACAAGCAGAGGGAGGCACATGCAGAACAGAGCTGAGAGGTGAGGGAACAGAGAAACATGCACCAGGACCAACACAATGATTGTCATGAGTTTACTGTTTCTTCCCACCGACTTACAGGGAGGGATGTCTCTCAGCTCCTTAATCTGCACTGGAGGAATAGGTGCTCCCTGCATTATTACAGGGAACCCCATGAGGGTCAGAGTCAGCTCCTTTCCACCTTTGTCCATTCTGTACCTGATGCAGTGCCAAGAGAGGGAGGACCAAGAATGCATGTCCCACACTGGCTAAGGCAGCAGAGTGGACACACTTTGCTGATGTCCCACACTGGCTAAGGCAGCAGAGTGGACACACATTGCTGATGTCCCACACTGGATAGGACAGCAGGGTGGACACACATTGCTGATGTCCCACACTGGCTAAGGCAGCAGAGTGGACACACATTGCTGGTGTCCCACACTGGACAGGACAGCAGAGTGGACACACATTGCTGATGTCCCACACTGGCTAAGGCAGCAGAGTGGACACACATTGCTGGTGTCCCACACTGGACAGGACAGCAGAGTGGACACACATTGCTGATGTCCCACACTGGACAGGACAGCAGAGTGGACACACATTGCTGGTGTCCCTCACTGGACAGGACAGCAGAGTGGACACACACTGCTATGGCTCTGAGCTAGAATACTGATTCAACCAATGATTGTTACTGCTGCCTGTGGGCCAGAACCCTACACGGAGCCTCTACCAAGCAGTCAACACTGGAAATTCGATTTAGAAGAAGCTGGTGACATAGATGAGAAATATTTTCTTTAAATTCCCATAATTTAAAAAATAACCACACCATACAAACTGCTAATTACACTGTTACTGAGGAGAAGTATGTTTGCCCCATCCTATCCCGACCGCAGTTTAATGGCACTGAGTTTCTGTGTTCAAAATGTTTTTGCCAGATTCACATTGCCTATCACACACAGATTTCCTCAAAGGCGGCAGGCGACCCTGGTTTTCTCTTCCAGATTGCATCTCCACAGGGAGCAGAGAACTCCTGGGTGGTTACAACTTTAGAACATCAGAGTTTGAGGTTCCCCAGCACCCTCTGTTATTCATTTCCAACAATTCCAGGTCTGTCTCTAATGCATATTTCGTCACTCCCCAAATCTACTTTTCAAAACCCACCTCCATGTCCTTGCTGTGCCCCATTCATCCTGGCCCACCCACCATCCAGCCAGATCCTGCTAAATCCTGTCTCACAGCTTGTGCTACCCACAAGGCCAGTTACTGCTCAAATGGGCCTTGGCAGCAAATCAAAGCCGCCTGCCCAGCAGCCTCTATTAGGTAGTTTGCTGAGCAGGGCCTCTTACAGCTTGATAACCCAGACCGGCATTCAACCAGCCTCACCCTCTGCCACTGATCACTTTCCTATCCAAATATCTGTATCCAGGCCCAATGCCAGCCCCACCCACCTAAGGCATTGGCCTCCCTCCTGCCCTGCATTGAGAAGAAAGTGCTCCTGGCATTTGTCTCCGACTCTTCCTGCTGGTTCAAAGTAACTGTACATGGAGATCTTGCCGGAAGCCACTGGTTAGTTAGCTCCACCAGAGGGGAACCGAGTGCCTGCCACACTAAAGCTCTCCCAGAGACATGGGTATGCTGGACACTCCAGTATAGACCCACTTCTGTAAGGCCCCTCTCTGATCCCTTACTCCAAGTACATACATATTCATTCATATTTCATTCCAGAAATGAGATATCTCCATGAGAGGCCCCAAGGACAAGGGATCTAGGATTGTACTTGTTAGGAGAGAAGCAGGGACACCTGAAAGGAAGAGGAGGTAAAGGAGACTTACATCCTTACCATGAATGGACACCCCTTTACTGTGACACAGTCCTCTTTCTGTCTGGTGTTCCCTGAAAGATTTGGGTAGTCCTTCCTAGCTAAGAAATTTTTACCTTTCATGCTGACAGAACCCAGCTGAGAGACGCAGAACACTCGCTGACTGAGAAGAGAAGAAGCACCACTCCTGTTCCAAGAAAAGTGCCCGTGGTGGCAGCTGTGACAGCTGCCTCTGCTTCAGCTCCCATGAGAAAGAGAAGGAGCCCGGGATGAAGAATTTCCCCGGCCTTCATGCAAGACTCTCAGCTATCTCTCTTTCTCTCTTTCTGCATCTGCTCCGGTGCTAACTGAAGAAACACTGGCTGAAAACCCAAGAGAAGAACTCTGAAAAAGTGATATGTAGAATCTGAAGCTGCAGGTTGGCTGGGTCCTACACAACCAAGCACGGCCCTGCTCCTCAGCCTGCCGCCTACTGCCCGCCCGCCTTGCCTTCCGGTGCTTCTGGCTTGCTCCCCAGTAGCAGACGGCCCCCTAGCTGCAGTAGCTCCTGAAAGCAAGCCCAGCGAACAGAGCAAGCACACAGACAGTCCTGCCAGGAGCTGTCTACCACTTTCTCAACCCCAATTCCCACCAGCAGCAGCTCAGGTCCAGGTACCAAAATGGTCACAGCCATAACAGTGCTGGCCAAACTCCCAGCTTAGGAGCAAAGATTTTTGAGATTTTTTTTTTTAAATTAAGGAAGAATGTTCTTTTATCATGCTGGTTGTAGATGTGGGTCTGACAGACAGGAGTTTTTAAATACACCTTTTTCTCCTCTTCTTTTCCAATGTTCTGCATAGCACCCTCAGAGGGCCACCCCCCTCCCTTACGTTTGCACAGAGAACACAATCAATCAGGACATGTGACATGTGACATGTGAGGACCGCGAAAGACTGTAGCAGTCATGGTGACAAATGGAGAAGCCAGAAATGAAATGGCCTGGCAAAGCTGGAGAGGGTCCACCAGCCTGACTTGGCATCCTTGGCTGGCAGAAAGGAAAGAGAAAGCTTTAAAGGCTGACGCTCTTCTTACTCAACAACTTTGGGGAATGGTCCCTTGATTTCTGAGTCTGAAAGTCTTCGTCTATAAATGATGTTAATGATGCCACCTCAGGGTACCAGTTCAATGAGAGAAGGTGTTCCAGGCAGGAGGTGTACATCAGACACTCAGCAGATACCCACTGGCCCTCCCCATCACAATGCCACGCTCAGCTTTATTGGTTTTCTTCTGACTCAGGAGAGACCAGTCAATTGCCTTAGTATTTACTGCTCCCTCAAGGGTTGGTTTCGTGTTTCTCCGTCCACTTTCTGACAGCCAGCCTGGTGACCTCTGGAGTGTCCCTGACACAGTCGGCACAATGCAACGCTTCATTTCTGCTGGGGGAAATCTTTGATCTGCAGGCCAAAGTGACAGACTCAGGTTGCCGACCTCCCTGCAGCCGTCTCTCCCATCTCCATCTTCAGGCTCCAAGCTTGGTCTCCAGGAGTCCAACTTCCTATTGAGCACTTCCAGGAGGGCAGGCAGATTTCACCTTAAACTAGGCCTTTTTAAAGACAGATGAAGCTTGACCACCCTCTGACAGTATTATACGGTTGATATGCACAGTATGCACAGGTAATGGAGACTACTTCTAAGAAGAGGGCTGGGGTAGATCTGAGGGAAGGGGGGGTGGGATGTATGAAATAATTCTCTCTTCTCTCTCTCGCTCTCTCTCTCTTTCCAAAGTCTATATAGTATTGGCTGCCCTAGAACTTGATATGTAGAGCAAACTGGTCTCCCTCTGGGCTCCCACACTTACACATAGTAGGAATGCAAAGATCTACTTACCTCTGCCTCCTAAGTGCTAGGATTAAAAGCCTGCACCACGAAACACTTTCCTGAGCCATCTGAGCACTATAGCCAACACGTTAGAAGCCGTCATTAGTGGATTCCCTGTTTTCTCTCTTCCATATGTCTTGAAGTCAAATGGACTCACAACTGCCAGCTCAGCTTTGACTCTCACCCAAACAGTAATCCCGCTGGGCCTCCACTCTCGGACCTGCTTATACCTCAGCTCAGCAGTCATTCCATCCTTCCCATATAGCCTGGGTGGGATTTTTTTTTTTTTTTTTTTTTTTTTTTTTTTTTTGAGTCAGGGTTTCTCATTGGCCTGGAACTCACCTGTTAAGTTGGGCTGCCTGGCCAGATAGGGAGCCTGTATTAGTCAGGGTTCTCTAGAATCACAGAACTGATGGGATGTCTCTGTATAACAAGGGAAATTATTGGATGACTTAGTCTACAGTCCAACTAACCCAACAGTGAGCAGCTGTAAAGTCCAAGAATCTAGTAGTTGCTCAGTCCCACGAGGCTAGGTATTTCAGCTGCTCCTCTGTATAAGCTGAAATCCTAGAGAAGTGGGTTCCAACTCGTGTGCTGGCAAGTTAAGTGAAAGCAGCTACAAATGAACGAACACTTCCCTCTTCCTTTGTCCTTTTGCAGGCCTCCAGCAGAAGGTATGACCTAGATTAAAGGTGTGGACCACCATGCCTGAATTTGGAACTTGTTCTGTCCCAGGCTGGCCTTGAACTCATATCTGCTTACCTCTGTCTCCAGGGATTAGAGGCACATACCATCTTGCCTGGGCCTAAGCTTTTCATGGCTACTATGCTTCAAGATCTGGATCACAGATGTGCCTTCCATTTCAGGATTGTAGTTCATTCAGATGTAGTCAAGTTGACAACCAAGCATAGCCATTACCAAGCCCTAGGGAATCTTTCTATCTGTACCTTCCCGGAGCTGGGATTACAAGTGTGTAAGACTTCGAACAACTTCCTTCAACAAGCTTTTCACCTGTGTGAAGTTAACATACAATAGAGAAACTAAAAAGCTCCTTACGGAGAGTATACACAAAGCCCTGGGTTCAGTCCCGGGTGTAGTAGCGCACACCCAGTAAGCACTGCACATGCAAGTGGATCAGAATGACAGTCACCCTCAGCTCTTCAGTGAGTCTGAAGCCAGTCTGGGCTGCCTGAGATGTGTGGAAGGGACCTGATCATTTTAAGGAATGGAATTCTTTCACAACTCCTTGCCTTCCCTCGGGGCTCCTACATTTGCATCTAGTAGGAATGCAAAGTTGCTTGGTCTCCAGCTCCCATCCTGCTGGAGATAGGGATACAGGGCAAAGACCCACTTAGAAGGGGCTACTGAAACAGCTCAGTGGGAAACGTCGGTGCCCAAGCTCAGTGACCTGAGCTTGATCCCTGGAATCCATAGAGTGGAAGAAGAGAAATGTCTTGAGGAAGTTTTCCCCTGACTCCAATGTATGTGCCATGAGGCATGTGCAGGCACACACATACATACACAAAATAGATATGTTTAATGAAAATATCTATGTAGGAGAAAAAGTGGTCCTAAGACACATGGACAGACAGGACCACACAAAAGTCAATGCCTTTGGGAAAATTCATCATACACCCAAAAAATTTTTTTAATTAATTAATTAATTAATAAGGGGGAAAAAGATGTCAGAGTTGAAGGGAAAAAAAGGTATCAGAGTTTAAACTGGACCAACAAAAACAAGGCTATTTTTTTTTCCATGAGAAATTACGTCCTCAAATTCCACTCTCTGATGCTTTACAAGTGAGAATCCTCACTCCCCGGATGTGGGGAAATTTGAGTGACCCTAGAATCACAAGGCAGAAAATGCAGAGAGATGACAGTCCACCTGCCCCAGTGTGGGGTACAGGACAGCAGGCTCACAGCTCCCGGATACAGCACAGCCCATTACTGGAGAGTGGTCACAAAGCTTGTACACATCATTTCTAGTTCTGGAACTAAACGGTAAGGTTTCCTGAGAGCTTAACGAAAACTGCCAAATATAATAAGAGTTTTCAAGTATTCTTTCTAAAACGTTCAAAGGATTTTTTAAAGACAGAAACATCAAGTCTTGGGAACTGAAAGAATCATCAAGTCTTGGGAACTGAAAATACCTTTGTTTGAAAGTGTTCAGTGAAGACCATGGAGGTGGCTTGGTGAGGATGGGCCTTTGCAGCCAAGCCTGGTGCGCTGAGGTCTATCCCCAGATCCCATAGTGGTAGGAAAGAACTGACTCCTAAAAGTTATTCTCTGACCTCTACACATGTGACGTGGCATGTGTGCACACAAAGACACGCACAAACTACATGTAAAAAAACATTAATAAAAAATTTTAAACGTTTGTCATAGGGTTGGTGAAATAGCTCAGGCCAAGTGCTTGCTACACAAGCACTAGGAGTTCAGCTCCCCAGCACCCACATAAAAAACTGGGCATTGGTGACATGAAACTGTAGCCCCAATGCTGGCATGGTAAGAACTGGTAACTCCCTGGGATTTGCTGGTCAGTCAGTGTATGTCCCAGATGGCAAGTCCCAAGTTCATTAAAAAGCCCTGTCTCAATGATGATGATGATGATGATGATGATGATGATGATAATGATAATAATAATATAGAGAAGTGACTGAAGAATACACAGGACAATGACCTCTGCCCTCATGCACTCACACAAGTGAGCATACCTGCAAGCACACCTGCACAAATACACTCAACACGCACACATTTAACTGAATAAAACTGAATATTTTTCCTTTTCCTGCTTCCCAACATGAAAGCAGTCAGACTACACTGTTGGTGGAATTACTTGTCTCCTTGTCTCCCTCCCTCTACTCCCTTTTGTGAGTTCCTGCCTCCCAACCCCAAGATAGAATTCATGAGCAGGGAAGAGAGAGGAATAGCATGTAGGCCTTTGGCAGGTTCTACCCTCTGGAGGTATCCATTTCTTCCTGGCTTGGAGAAAAACAGGCTAAAAAAAATCCAGACCTAAAATGCTCACATCTCCGCCACCAGAGGAGGAGGAGTGTGGCTGTCCCTGCCTCAGACACCCGCCCTCAGCCTTTGCAGGAGCCGGGCTCACAGTGGGCTGCAGCACTCAGGAGTGCCTGAGGCTGACCACTACCTGAGCAACACAAAGGCAACATTGACCTGGGGTCTGGCAAGTTCTCTGCACAGCCAAGCTCTGGAGCAAACATTTGGCTGGCTCAGCCAGGAGGACAGGGAGCAGGGTTGGGGGTCTTCTGTCCAGAATCCCACCGGTCCTATTCCTAGGCAAATGCACTGAAGAATACTTAGATAGGCACAGAAGAAAGGCAAACTGAAGTACAGAAAGCCCCCAGCCATGAGTAGCAAATCACCAGCGTATGTCCTGTAATGTGTGTTCCCTCTTGGGAGCTCAGACACATTTACAGAGCCCTTAACTCATTTCTAAGCTCAGCTTCAACTCCTGGGTGCTCCTGACTGGGCAACTGGAGCTCTAGGTCCCCAGTGACAGAGTGTGGCTGAAGTTCCCCCATGAGTTCTCTCTCCACACTGCCTCACCCGTGCTGGGAGAAGCTGGCTGCACCCACCATGGTGCACCGCCTGTCAGACCCAGCCCTTTCCAGCTCACCTGGCTTAGGGACTTTGTGGACACTGGGATGCCCTGCCAGTTTCCCAAGAGGAGAGATCTTAGCCTGGGGTTTGGAGTGCACACACAGATGACTACTGGAGACAGGGATAAGTCCTAAGCCTCCTGCTTCTTCCTCTCTTCCGTCATTAACAAGAGGGTTGTAGGACTAGAGGAATCACCAGTGTTCTGCCTGAGTGACACTAGCTCTGGGGTGGCTGTCCTAGAGAACGCCCTGTGCTACCCACACTTCGCCTGTGGATATCTTCTGGGAGCTATGGTCATTTGCAGGGAGAGCCGTGTGGGTGTCTAATTAAGCAATCAACAGCAAATGCAAAACCGGTTCAAGCTGCCTGTTGACAGCCACCCAGGAGCCTCTCACAGACAGCTCTCTCTCCCCCAGCTTCCTGGAAAGGTCCCTGTTGTTTGCCTGACTACAGAGAAGTGTCCTGAGCTGCCCTCCTACTATCCGCTGGCACAGACTTCACACTCCCACAGGGTGCAATTTCTGCAGCTCACAGTATTAACCAGGCTCCTAGAAATGTGGGTCTGGCAACCCTCCTGGGTGGACAAGTGAAGGGGTCCAGAGGAACAGCCTTCTGAGAGGCTGCTTCCTTGCATGGCCTCTCTACATATCCCTAGAGTCCTGTCTGGCCACTCTGGCATGTTAGGGTGAGGACATGTGGGTGTGCTCAAGACCATGATGAGATGGCTGGAGTGAGCAGCAGCTATCCCTTCTAAGTGAGCCTTCTTGGGAGAGCACCTGGCTCACCTTGTCCTATTTCACCTTCTAAATGGACTGTCTCATTTGCTCTGGGAGCCTGGGAGGAAAGGGGGGTCCCTGTAAAGAGAAGCTTTCCTTTTTTTAAGAGTCTGAGGTTTCCCAAATCCTATCCAATACTTGTCCACGACATAAGGAAGGGAAACGGTCCGTGAGCAAAAACACAGGGGGACATCGGAAAGACTAGACTGGCTTTATCAGGTCACCCCTCCCCCTAGCCTAAGCCAGCCAACTGTGAAGAACAGATTCCTGCCGCTGTCCAATAGCATCACACATGAAGTGAGACTTATCCAAACCCTTAACCTCATGCCCTGTGCTCTCCCTGGGAGACATCCCGTCTTCTTCCTTGTGCCTTATCTCCTTGTGCAGAGGCCTTTACCCACCTATGCCCTGCCTTACAGTGAAGCCAGAGAGCAGAGATGCCTGTATTGATACCTGGGGCAGGGGTCCCAAAGGAACAGTACCAAGGCCACAACTGGGGACAAGGGACAAGCCATGCTTCAGGGACAAATCCAGGACTTGTAATTCTTCGGGGCTCCAGCTACCCCCAGCCCACACCCTCCTTGCCCTCATGCACTCTCAAGCTTTGCCAGCTCGGGTCAACTCTGGCACACACACACTGGTTCTGCCATGATCTGTGGTTCTTTCCTGAAGAAAGGGAAGCGTGACTTCTGTTTCTAACCACTGGGCCTGTCCAGCCACATCCAACTGCAGAAGCTGCATCTTACCGGCCATGACTTGATGCCATGAAGGGCTTGAAATGGATCATAGGAGAGAGTTTATTACTCTGCCATTAAGCTTTACAACTAAAGAAACTTCCTCCAGGAAGGAGGGTAGGGGTTAACACCTATTTTCACATGGTATTGTCTGGCTCAGAAAATCTCAAATGTGTCCCCTTCCTCCTTGTCTGTCATTGAAATCTCAGGCCCGCTTGGTCCCATTTACCATTTGTTTATTTCTTGATTGGTTTTTATTTTTATTTATTTATTCTTTTGAGACAGGGTCTCACCATGTAGCCCTGGCTGTCCTGAAATTCACTATGTAGACCAGGCTGGCCTCAAAATCACAGAGATCCACTTGCTTCTGCCTCCCCAGTGAAAGACATGTGCCGCCACACCTGACCCCGATTGGCTGGTTTTTAAGGCAGTGCCACTCTGGGGGTGAGGCCAGTCTTGGGTTAACAATCCTCCTGCCTGACCCCCCTGACCCCCCAGTGCTAGGATAACAGACGTACACCACCTGTGTTTTCCTGAGTCATCTGCTTGATACATGGATAATGGGCGTGTGTCATCGCGCCCAGCCCTCCCCTTGTCTTCCAAAGGCTCTGTGTGTATTTCAAGCAGCTGAATGGAACTCAGCATCTTCATGTTTCCTCAAGTGGCCTTGATATGTCTATCCCACCTGCCTGCAGCCACTTTTCCACTGGGTGGTCCATCCCTCAGCCATTAGCGAAAGCCGGCTTTTAAAGAGGCAGATTCCAGCCACATCGATTACCTTGTAACCAGAAAAACATCTCCAGAAAACAGTCCCTGACCCCATCCCAGATATAGGTGGGCCCCAGATCTCTGAGGCAAAGGCAGTGGACAATGAATCTGGCTGAGCTCGAACGCCATTTCCTCCAGGAAGTCTCTCCAGCTGTTCAGACCCCAGAAGTCCCTACCATACTGAATCGGCCACACCTCAGCCATTTATTCCATGGGCGTGCCCTAAGCAGCCAAGGTGAGGCATCTCCATCCTTGGCATGGATACAGACAAAATAAATGAAGGAAAGCATCCTCTCATCAGGGGCAGTAGTGAAGGGGTGGAGGCAGGAGGTGCTCAGGTGTACATTGTGGGGACAGTGAAGAGGCACAAGAACATCTCAGGGTAGGGGTGACAGAGGGTGACAGAGGGTGACAAGGGGTGACAGAGGGTGACAGGTACGAGCAATGTGCACTCTACTGGAAATGTTCTACGGTTAGGACCACCTTCAGTCCACACACAGGAGCACTGAGAGGGCCACTGGGAGGCCACTGTGGGTCTCACAATGTATATGACACACAAAATGGCTTCTGCTCAGTGGTGGTGTCTCATGCATTAGTAGACTTCTGTTGCCTGTGCACTCCCTCGCCACAGGAAGAATCTGCTCCTTCAGGGGCAGCTAGAGCTCTAAGATATTTTCCTAACTTCTAAACTCACGGACAGAGGAGAATGATGGGAAGATGCCCAGGTTGCGTGACTCTGGTTTTCTTGATATGAAATGAAAAAGGAGTATTGGACCCACAAGAAACCCACACTGGACTAGGGAGGTAGCTGTGGGACAGGAAGAACAAGGACACAGGAGATGCTCACCAAGTCCCCAGTGTCAGCACACAATGTCTGGAGTGGGGCTTTCTCTACATAACCCGGAGCTGGCTGAGCCCTTCTCCCTACTCCATGGATGACAACATAGTTAACATGTTCCAGAAAAATGGAAGAATCTTCTGGAAAGCCACAGTTTCCTCTGCTTTCCATCTTCTCTACCCTGTCAATCACTGCTTTGACCTTTGTGTAGACAGCTAAGATTTAAACCCATTCCCAGACACCGGGGAAGTTAAGTAAGACAGGCACCAACCTTACTAACATAAACTCATTCCCTGTCTAAGTGTGATGGAACGCACCTGTGATCCCAGCACTTGGAAGCTGATGAGGGAGGGTGGCGAGTTCTAGGTTAGCCTGAGCTATACAGTAAGACCTTGTCTCAGAAAACCAAGGTCTGGGGACATGGCTTGTTGGTGGTCTGTTGCCCAGCACATCCATGTTGCTAGGCTCAACCTTCATCCCCACACAATAGACAGACAAACACTCTTCCCTGGAAAAGTCAGCATAACTAAAATGTCACTACAAAGCAGAGAGACAGAGGGAAGGCATGCTCTTTTGTGCCACACATGGCTGTCCCCAGAGTGGGAATTGCTCTATTGATCTGGGGCTAAAGCACAGAGGTGCCAAATGGTGACCCAAGAGAGAAAGAGCATGACCCTGTGACCGCATCTCTCTCTTAAACACTCCCATCCATCATGGAGACCTGCTGCTAGACCTGCTGCTGACAGAAGCCAAAGCCCAAGCCACAGACAGACCTGAGTTGGAGGGTCTTTCCAGCCTTGTAGAAAGCCACAGACATCTCTACACCTCTCTTCCTAAGCTCTCTCTCCTGAGTTTCAAGAACTTAATCTAAACACGGAACCTGTGGTGCCAAGGACAAGAGAGCACTGGGTTTGCAGAGCAGCTCTAAAAGCTTCAGAGGAGTGGCCAACCCAGACCTGCTCTCCTCAGGGCAAGGAGTAAGGTGGTACCCAGCAACAGCCAGGCCTCTCCTATGAGATTGCACAGAAATTCCCCATACCAGAGTGAAAGCCTGGTCCAGATGACTCCTGCACCTCCCCTGCCAGCTGAGTCTGGGCTCTTCAGACATCTCCCATCCAATGGTCACTAAGTGCCACTGAGCGCCACTGATCACCACTAAATCCCTCTGCCCTCAGGGTCCCCTAACCCCCTTCTGTAAAATATCCTCATTAGAACTCATTAGAACCTGCTTTTCTAAAGAACACTAAATAAACAATCAGCACATTTTTCCTGTTTTGTTTTTGAGACAGGGTTTCTCTGAGTAGCCCTGGCTGGCCTGGAGTTTGCTATGTAGATCAGGCTGGCCTCTAACTCACAGAAATCCATCTGCCTCTGCCTCCTGAGTGCCAGGATTAAAGACATACATCACCACACCTGGACGTTCTTTAATTTTTAATATTGTATGTATGCATGTTTTGCCTGCATGTATGTTGGTCTCAGATAGTTATGAGTGCCTCGTGAGTGCTGGAACTCGAACATGGATCCTCTGGAAGAAGCGCCAGTGCTCTTAACTGCTGAGTCATCTCTCCAGCCCCTTACTTTTCAGTTTATTGGAAGAAATGACAGAAAACTTGAGTGTGTCCTGTGCTTAGTTAGGAAGGAGTGTTATCTGTGACTTCTTTTTAAAAAAAAAAAAAAAAAGATTGATTGATTGATTGATTGATTGATGTGAGTACACTGTAGCTGTCTTCAGACACACCGGAAGAGGGGATCAGATGCCATTACAGATGGTTGTGAGGCACCATGTGGTTGCTGGGAATTGAACTCAGGACCTCTGGAAGAGCAGTCAGTGCTCTTAACCGCTGAGCCATTTCTTCAGCTCCCTATCTGTGACTTCTTAAGCACACACAGGGTTAATGATGTAAGCCATAGAGTGTTTGACCAAGGGGCTTGACCAAGCTCAGTATGGAAGCTTTTAAAACACTTCCTCGCTCAGGACAATCTGGATGCGTACACAGGTAGGCCCGCACATCCCTGCTTTCCGGGTATGTATTGCTTCATAAAGGGAACAGAAAATAAAAAGCCATTGTGTGAGAGTGTAATGCTACATATAGAGTCAGATCTCCAAGGCTCAGGCTGTCACAGGGATTTGTCTACTGGCTTTAGAGCAAGTGACTGAGGTGACTAAGGGGCAGCATCTACAGAGGGTTGAGCATAGTGCTTTCCAAACTCACTCATCTAATCCACACACAAGACACCTCTTATCCTGGTTTTACAAGGGATGAAACAGAAGCACAGAGAGGTTAAGACATTGCCCAGCAGGGCCAGGATTTGGAATCAGCCTTTCGGGTGGTTTCAACCACTGGGCTGCAGCTGTTTCACTTTGCTACCAATTTCTCTTAGGGAAGAGAAAAAACAGGACCTCAGATGAGGGGTCCTTTGTCTGTGAGGGGGGTGGCTTCATGTATCTTTACCTTAAAACCAAGCAATGTAATGTTCTAATGGCTGGAATTTAGGTGTCCAGAAAGTTCCACCAGTGATGCAGATAACGGGCAGTTCACAGCTGTGGCCGTGGAGGGCTCTGTTAATTGCAATGGACTGAGCTTAGCTAGAAGATAAGTACTGAAGATGCAAGGTCCTTCTGATCCTGCTCATCCTGTCCGCAGTCTAGATACATCAGGACAGCCAGCTTCTCCCGTCTGCAAGAGGCTCAGGACTTGCAGGGCCACTCTGAGAATGAGCATCACTCAAAGAAGGGGGAGGCTCCCAGTAGATGGACAACTGAGTCACCTCCCAGCTCTCTCAGGTCACCCTCATGCTCTCCCCACCTTGACAACATCTATGCCAAGCCCCACCCAGCACAATGCCCTCGGTTCATCCCCACCCCCAACAGACCAAGCAGCATATCAGATGGGATGAGGGAGGAGGAGACAGCTGAAGCCTGTTGTTGTCCCCTGGCCCAGGGGGGAGGGCTTGGAACAGAAGGAGAAGCAGTCACCTCATCCTGTTAGCTTTATCTCCTCCCAAAGGACAGCAGCTAACACCTGCTCTGTGGGCAAGCCCAGCAAGCATTTGCATCTTATTCAGTGACTGGCCCCAAATGCTTTTTTCCTCAACAAATAGAGAAACTGAAGTCAAGTAAAGGGACTTTCTCATTGTCACCAACTGTGAGATATGTCCTGTTCTCTGTCCCCTTAAAAATTTCCTACTCCCCACCCCAGAGAAGAAGGACCTGATTGTTCCTTTCTCTTCTGGTTCTTCTGTCACTCTTCCTCAGGAAATCTCTGAGTGGCTCTCGTCCTTCTGTGTGACAACTGTCTGTATGTCATCTCTAACAGACCTGCCCAGTACCTCCTGCTGGCTGAGTCTCCCTCATCACAGCATCCCTGGTGTCTGGCATGTGACCGCAGAGTCCACTGTGGCCTCTCACATAGGAGGTATGCTTCCCAGGCCTGGCATGCTCAGAGGCCCAGCCTGTGCCTGCGGGTCAGATGGTGTAACAAGGGTGGGATGTGACCTCTGCAGTGATGGGAACAAGTCAGGAGAAGAATGGCCTGAGAGTCTCCCCTAGCCCCCAAGGTGAGGGTGAACTTTGAAGGTGCTTCACCACACAACCCATCAGAAGCACTGGCTGGGCTGTGGAGGGATCCCAGGCCGGAGGAGGCTCACAAGAAGCAAGTAGAAATCCTTACTTAATAGCGGCTTCCCTCTTGGGTGAGGAGGCAGGGTAAGTCTCTGAGCCACCTCCTTCTGTGTGAGAGGATGGAGAAGGAGCCGGGGATGGGAGGAGGAGAGGAAGGAGGCCATCCGAATCTACCAAAGCTTCAGAGGGCTGCCTCTACCCTCCGCATCTTACCTGGTCTTTTGAAAAACAAACCCTCAACCACACCTGGCATGTGCCAGGCACCAAGCACCTGGAAAAGAAGATGGAACCCATTCCAGGGGATCTTGTGACTCCTTCTGTGTGCCAAAGAACTGGGTAAGGACAGCCAGACTCCATCATTCCTGGCTCTTTAAATGAACAAAGCTGTTCTTCATGGCCAGAGGGCAGGCTGGGGCTAGCCAGAGGCCACAGCTGCCCACAAGGGCAGCAGAGGCAGGGGAGTAAGGGAGGTGGACCAGACTGGTCAGGACATGAAGCACCACAAAGCAGATGCCAGAAGTCCGGAGCACTCACTCTAAGCCCACAGCAAATAACCCTGTGTGTGCTCAGGCAGGCTACACAGCCTCTCTGATCATCAACTAACTGCACATGGCCACCACAGGATAGAACCAGAAGAGGAGATGGAGCAAGCTGATTGTGCCTCAAGCCTACTTAACAATCTTTAAAGGGTGAAATCCTGTCCCCTGAGTGAGGGGGTGGGACAAGGTGGAGAGTGGAGGCACTCAAGGCTCTCACCAGCTGCCAGAATGCCACTTCCTTGCACAGCCCGGCAGATCCAAGGCTCCCAGGCTGCCATGGGCCTCTGTCCATCGTGCCTGCTAGTTTCTTTCTGAAGTGTACAGCTTCCCTCAGACCCAGGCTGAACCCTCCCCACACTCCTGCATCCCTGCCTCAGAGTCTCATGCAGACGTCTCCTTGTTTCTTATTTTCCGAATTTTTTGTTTCTGAGCCCATCTCCTCTGCTAGGCTGGAAACATCAGAAAACAACGACTTCAGCTGCCTCTTCTACTTCTCAAGTCTAAAAGACTTCTACTTTGTGCCTGCCATGAGGATAAGGGAGGTTTGGGCCTGTGTCCCCTGTGCTGAGGACAGAGTGGATGTGGCAACCCCACCTGTCACTCAGGAAGCTGGAGTTGCCCTGGGGAGACCTCCTGGCCCCTCCCCTTTAGCAGAAAGCTAAAGACTGAGAATAGACAGAAACCTCCAGCCACCTCAGCTCTGGTTCTTTACCGGGTGTACAAGGGTATTGTTCTCGTTACTTTAGTTAGATCTCTGGCAAAATCGTGTTACTTTAATTTTATAGATTTAAAAAAAAAAGTGATGTCAGAGAGGTTAGGGAAGTTGCTCAAAGTCACACAGCAGGCAGCAGAGTTTACATAGGACCCCGGGTCTGTCTGGTTATCTGCTACTCTTAGCCTCATGATGCATAATTTAACTCAACTGCAAGTGCCTGCATGCACCCAGGCTTCTTGCTTAAAATGAGGAAATGAGGCTCTATTAACCTCAGGCTCGAAAACCATGCGTCCTTCTGGGAATTCTCTCCTGCTTCCTGTCCATTGCCAGGCCAGCTCCCATCCTATCTAAGAAGACCAATGGACCTCACATCAGGCTGCTGCCCCAGCCATCATCACTTCACAGTGCCATTACAGTGAGGCACAGGCTGGGGGCTCGGCAGGTGGTTTCCCCAAGGTCACTACTAAGAGCCCTCAGCAATGGGAAAAACATATTATGGCACCTTGGGGCCCCACCCGCACCCCCACATTACCCACCCCTACCCCCCAACCCCCAGCCCCCACCAGCCACAGCTACTCTCCTCACGCTGTGGCCATGGCTACACTGCTCTTCTGTATTTTCCTCCCTCAGAACCTAACTTGCTGCTGCCCGGGTAAAACTCATCTTTACACTTTCACCCCTTTCATTTGGCCGCTCCTGCCCCAGTACACAGAAAAGATCCTCTATCCTTGGGATTTTGCATGTGCCCATCCATCCTGTAGAGTGTCCTGAAGTATTCTTCTACAGTATTCTTCCCACCCTAAATCTAAGCCACCTCTTCCAGGAAGCCCTCCCTCGTTGGCTATGTCCAAATCTGACCTTACTGTCTGTGTTTCCATGGGATTTTACTCTCCTCCCTGCCTTTACACTGTCTGGGGCCATCATATGACACATCATTTGACAAACGTTAACTAGAAGCCTATGCCACGTACCAGCCATCTACCGCGCAACCGCTAGGCACCAGACACCTGGCCCTCAGAAAACCTGAACTCAAAGAAAGCAGTGATTTTCAGATTCTTCCCTGGGAGAAGCTCAGCTCTGTGTTTGAAGACTGTCTCCTCTCTGTTCCATCAAGCACCTGATTTACAAAGAACTTCTGCCCTTGCACACTGGCATCACTGTCTCGTTTTGACAGCAGAGTCACTCCTAGAACGCAGGACAAGCAGAAGATGTGAGGTTCCTGGAAAGACAGGAACACCAAGACCCAGAAAGATGAAGCAGCCTGCCCAAGTGCCCTCTGCTTGCCAGTGTGGGCATCCAGATAACTCAGGACACATGGCTTCCACAGCCAATCTCCTGTGTCCCAGACCATGAAGAGGAGAACTTTGGAGAGATAGATGGGACCAAGTGAGGCCCGCTTCTCCCCCGCTGCCTCAGCCAGGTCAGCAGAGGCAGAGAGAAAGCTGAGGTAAAGAAGATATTTTTTGTAAGAGGCCTAAAGTCTTTGCCACGATCATCCCTACGTTCCCAGCACAGAGGTGCAGTATGTGTTTGCCACACACAGGAAGAACTTGTGGAAAGACAAATGGCAGAGGGTGGACAGACGATACCTATCTGCAATAGAATACATGTTTGTCTGGGTGTCGGCCTAAAGGCAACGTATTCTGTCTCGGTGGCCTAGTAAGATGGCCATGTGGCTACCTGCCTTCTATGAGGAGGGAGGAAATAGACGAAATGAAGCTAAAATCCTTCTTCCGGCCAGAGTAGGGTGTGGGTAGCGACTGGACAGAGGGGCTTCGGAGCAGGGCTCTGGCTCCAGTAACCAAGTGTAAAGCATGCCACCCAAGACATGTCTGGGTTCCAATCACCAGTGTAGTAACTAAGTGAGGCCAGAGCTACCTGAGGGTCTGTTCATTCCTCACAAGGCAGCTCTCACTGGTGTGATGCCAAGCAGCCCTGGGAGAGTCAGGGCTGTGGACTTGAGGGGCATAGATGGAAGGATGTTTTTTATTTTCAGTATTGCAAATACTGAAGCAGTGGACGGGATTGAGGAGGCCAGTTAGGGTTTGTCACCAGGGACAAAGACATGCTGCAGAGATTTATAAATAGGGTAAGTCAAGGAGCCTGTGTGAATAACCCCTTTATGAGATAGAGAGGAAGGGCAGGGCTGGACAACAGGACACTGGAGCTCTGGCCACTCTCTGGCCCCAGTCACAAGTGTCCTAAGGAACAGACCCCAAGACAAGAAAATTGAATCATTACTCAGACGAAGAAAGAAGCCAAAGAGACTGGACATGGCTCAATGGAAAAGGCCCCAGGTTCCATCCCCTCACTAAAAACAACAACAACAAAAGAATCTCTGAGAAAGAACACAAAGCAAAGGACTTTATGTCTAAAGTGCTGAACTGGGAAGCAGATTCTGAACCTGGTCTTTTAATGTGACCTGTGGACAACGTTAGGAGCCTGTTGGGAATAGGAGACTGGAGATCACAGCGTAGATGACACTTGGCATTATTCAGAAGAAACTCAGACATAGATTTGATTGGCGTGCTCCACCACAGACAGTCAGGAGCCTGCTCCATACTAGGCCTCAGCTAACCTGAACACTGTCAGATAGATGCAGCTGTGTAGATGTCACTCCTGGGAGACAGGGAAGGCCTCTGTGGAGCATCATGGGTAGGTAACATCCCTGTCTCTAAGTCCAGATCTCTGGGGTCAGCTCATGGAAGACAGAAAATAAGCAAGCGGTAAACAGACATGTTTTCCTTCGGTGAGCAAAACAGGAATGGAAACTGGACTACAGGCTGGCTGAGGGAGAATCCCTAGACAGTGATTAACTGTCTCCATTTTCCTGGGATTATAGGGAGTTCCTGATACACAGGACTTTTCTCAGGAAAGTCCTGAACAAACCAGGATGACTTGCTTATCCCATTAAATGACTCATACTTGATAATGTCTCTGGTTTGATAAAGAACCAGTGAGAACCCCATGAACTCTTCTTGCTCAGACAAATCTAGAACTCTGTCCCCAGAGTTGGGAGGCCTGTGTCCAACTGCCTGTCCTGGGTGTCCTAGGGCACACGTAACCCTGTATCAAACCCTACCTGACTAGAAAAGTGACTTCTTGGGGGTTGAATGACCATTTCACAGAGGTCACATATCAGATATCTTGCATATCAGATATTTACATTGTGATTCATAACAATAGCAAAATTACAGTTATGAAGAAACAATGAAAATAATTTTATGGCTGGGGGGTCACCACACCATGAGGTATTAGAGAGTTGCAGCATTAGGGAGGTTCAGAACCACTGTCCTAGAAAGCTCTTTTTGGTGATTGTTAGAATAGTTTGTGCAAACTCTACAACAGACTTTGAGCTGGGCATCTGGGTGGCCACTTGGTCCCTCAAGGATCTCAGTGAGCGAAGACAACCACAAGATGAAACAGCAACAGCCATGCCAAGCTATCAAAATCAAACGCAGGCCACCATGAGCATGTAGACCCTTTGTCCACAGAACGCACGGCTCCTCACCATGTCCAGCCCCTCGGAGTCCAGTACAGGCAGCTGAGCTGCCCCTGGCTTGGGTCCACTTATCTTTCTTTCCTCTGCACTGCTGTTGAGGCAGGCTGAGCACTCATGTCCAGCCCCTCAGTGCCCAGCTTTCTCTGCAGCTCCAGTACCGTGCCTCCTCCTGCCAGCTGAAACGGAGCCCAGCTCCAACTGTGTCCTTGAGCTTGTGCAGACCAAAGGGCATCCGTGGACACCCGGGTCCCCTGTCCCTAGAGCAGGTCTACCCTGTTCCTGGGCCAGGCAGGAGGCACGTGGCCTTAAAAAGTCTGAATGAATAAAGCTCCCCTTTGCTTCTGCCTACTGACCCATGTCTTCATGGGCCAAATGCTCTGTCAGTGCCCACAACATATAAAGCGCTAGGAAGGAAGAGGGCATCAGAGACTCAAGTCAGAGCCTGAGGGAAGAGGCTGGGCGCACCAAAACCCATAAGCCTCCCTGAGTCTACTCTCCTGGTTCTAGCACAGTTGTCCACTGTCCCTCTCACATCACCCAGTGGACAACTGAGCAATATGGTGACAGAGGCAGGGACAGCCAATGCCACAACAGAGCTCACATGGGCTGCATCAACCTCTGTTTAAAGTTAGAGCACGCTTCTAGCCAATTGCCTCTGCTGCCAGATGCCTAAGGACCAGCCCCTCGTCTAGCTTCTTCATCTGTCCAACATTCCACACCTTCACTAATATTCACACTCCTAGAGAGCTGTCCCTGTGCTGAGCTAGGCATTGGGACTTGGTAAAAGTCCAGCCTGACTTCACTCAGCCTACTCACCCCCATCACTCCCAGTTGCCTCCCTTCTTCCCTTCCGGGTACAGATGAGTCAAGACCTCCCCATGGCTCACACCCTGGAACTCTGTGCTCAGGCAGAGAACCCTCCAAGTGGAAGCCAGCTCTGCAGAGCGGCGTGCAGCAGGAGCATGAGGTAAAGTGGTTCCTTCTGCGTCTGCTTCTCCCTAGTCTCCCTCTGCCGGGGCTGGAAAGCTCACTGTTCTCCATTCACATGTGTGAGTCACATGGCCAAGCTCCCTGCAGAAGTAACTCTAGGATGCTCTGGGCAGGAGCCCCGGGAGGTAGAAATACAATGTTGCACTTGCTCACACTGTTTATTCTCCCTACTGGGACACCAAAGGCAGCGTCCTCGCTCCCTCATTGCCTAGGCTTCCTCTTCTCCCAGGTTCTCCAACTGCCGTGGCTCCTCTTTCCCGCCTGGTGTTGTCCTTCTCCCCACTTCTCTGTCTCCCTCTCGAGGCCCACCTTGTTCCTCCAGCGGTCAGCATGTGAGAAGGCGCAGGGTTAGCCAATGAGAAGGAGTAGGTTATAAGAGCCCATGAGCTCCGATGCCTTCCTGGCTGGAGCCTCTGGCCCACTTAACTCCAGGAGGTACTGACAGCCTCTGGTTGATCGGCTTCCTTTTTCCCCAGCAGGTTGTTGTTTCATTTTCTTACCACAGATTTCCATCTTTGATCTGCAGGGGCAGATGGGTGAACAGCTGAGCCAGGCCTTGGGGACCTCAATTTCTCCCAGGGAGGAGCCTCATCCACCCGATTCTCCAGGCCCAAACCTCGGGGGACCTCCTCAAGGGTAAAAGACAGCCCAGGCCTCCAAAAGGGAAAAGTACCAGGAGCAGGTCTAAGCCAAACCCTGGTTCTCCACACCCCTTCCCTGCTTGATCCCATTCCTCAGAGAAGGACAAGGCAGCTACGGGGCAGCCAGATCCTACGCTAGGACAGTCATAGCCTCCACTCACTATGATGCAGAGTAAGGACCCTGACTTCTCTAGACACAACACCATTGTCCTAAAAATTGTTGTTAACTTTCTAATGAGCATGGCCAGGAGGAAAAGAATAGAAATTGCTCCAGAGTTCTGCATGGACCTCCTTGGGGATGGACACAAAGCAAAGGAGGTAGACTCTGGTCTCCATAGTATACAACCGACTGCTGCTTGTCTACTACTACTCAGGCACTGATTTACATAAGATTTACATAAGATTTACATAACAATAGGGAATGCATGTGTACACTGCCTACGGTGTCCCTTGCTCTTTGCTGAGTTCTTTATTTAATAGTCATAAAATAACAGGGTGCAGTGGTGTGCACCTTTAATTCCAGGGCTCAGGAGGCAGAGACAAGTGGGTCTCTGTGAGTTCAGGACCAGCTTCTCCTACATAGAGAGAGTTAGGCCAGCTAGGGTACATAGTGAGACCCTGTCTCAAATATTTATAATAATCTATAGAGCCTGTAAAGAAACTAAGGCAGGCAGAATTTAGCTGCTTTTTTTTTTCTCAAGGCCAAATAATTAGAAAGTGGTAGAACAGTAAGCCACACCCAAGCAAGCCTCTCTCTCTCTCTCTCTCTCTCTCTCTCTTTCTCTCTCTTTCTCTTTCTGTGTGTGTGTGTGTGTGTGTGTGTGTGTGTGTGTGTGTGTATGCACATGCACGCACACATCCTTTATTAACTGTAGATTCACAGGCAGCAGAAATCTCTAGGGACAGGATATCGACTAATCGTGACTAATCATTAATTTAATTAAATGTAGCTGCACTGTATTTCAGAACTAACTAAAAAAGTTGTTGAGAATGTCTCGGCCTTTGACTCCCTCCACCAGTACCACAACTTGAAATTTGTCTGAAGAGCAACCCAGAGAACTGAGTCTAGACTTTGGACCTAGCACTTGCTCCCCTCCTCCCCACCCCCACCTTCCCAACCTAAAGAGGCCAGGTTGGGTGGGAATGGGCCGCCCTGTTGCCTTCTGGTCTCAGCTTCTACAACAACATCTCCCAGAGGAAGAGGCCTCTTTCCAAAGCAAGTGATCGCTTACTGTGAAATCAAAGAAGCAACGTCTAATTAAAGGGAATAATTAATGGGCAATTAGTCTGTAATGAATTAATGGGTATAGGCAGAGATCATCAAGGCTTCTGACATCCCACAGAAACAAGCAGATACAGCGCGTCCTGATCGTATCCTATCTTACCGTGCCCGCCCCTCTCCTCCAAGTAAAGCAACCGAAAGGCTCTTTGGTCTTGATCAGGCCCTACCTCTAGCTGTCTTTGCAGCTAATACAGAGACAGCAGAATATGTCACATACTGTGCTGAGGATTAGGCCCCCAAGCCCAGGATAGGAAAAGAGCTGTGCAGCAGGTAACCTAGTTTCTTCAGCAACACATCACAGGAGAGAAAGAAAAAACAGCACAGACAGCAGCCACCCGAGAGCCGCAACAGTCATCACAATGTTCAGACCTCACTTGGAGGTCCAATCAAGCAGAAAATATTTTTTTTAAATATGATGGGCAGAGAAATGCAAATACTAGTAAGACTTGTTAGCTCTGTTTAGGCGTGATGATGTTTTGATGTTTTCCTAAGAGACGGTACCTTCAGAGGTGAACTAATCAGTTGTCTAGGCTTCTCTTCAAAATAACCAGAGGACAGAAAAGACTGCAAATATGGTGAAAGCAAGACTGACCATGAGCTACTTCAAATGATCGAAGCTTGGGCATAGGACGGTTATGACATCATTCTCTCTGCTCTTACACATGCTTAAAAGTTTTAATTTTAAAAATTTAATATAAATCACCAGGTGGAAGAGATGGCTCAGTCAGTAAGCGGCCTGCCACACAAGCCTGAGGACCTGAGTTTTTGAGTCCCAGGCACCTCTTCAAAAGGCCTCCAGTGGCAAGAGGGGGTGGGGTGGGGGGGAATCAGAGACATATCCCTCAAGCTCATTGGCTGTCCAGCCTAGCCAAATTGATGAGCACCAGGCTCTCTCTCAAATACATAAATTTATTTAAATATATAAATCAGAAGCTAGGCCCAATGGCAGAGGCCTGTAATCCCAGTCACGAAGGAGGCTGAGACAGGAGGATAATAAATCCATGACCTTCCTGGCCAAGAGTCCAAAGGATGGGAGGAGAGATGACTCAGCGGATAAAGGCACCTGCAGTAACCCGAGTTCAACCCCAGAATCCAGAACCCACTCTGTGGAAGGCGAGAACTCACTCCCACAAACTGTCCTCTGACTCCGTGTGTGCCTTGTGTGCACTCATGAACACAAGCACAGTGAATAAATAAAATGCAACATTTTTTTTCCTACTTGAAACGTGAGTTCAAGACCAGCCTGGACATCTTAGTGAGTTTTTTGTGGTGAGACTTGGTGGTACATGCCTGTAACACCAACACCTAAGACGGAAAGGTTGGAAAAGTCATGATTCAGGATCATCCTTTGCTACATAGAGTTGCAGGCCAGCCTAGGCTACAGGAGAGCATATCTTAAAAAGGCAAATATAGGTAAATAAATGACAGATCAGATCACTGTGAGCTTGTGGCCATGATGTAATAAACTCCTAGAAATCAGCCAGGTCCCTGGCTCTGTAATCACCTGCACACACAAGGCAAGAAACCAGGGGGCTACTCCCTTCCTGCAAAACTATTGCCACCATAACCCCCCAACAGAGTCTCTCTGTATAGTTCTGGCTGTCTTGGATTTGCTTTGTAGACCAGGCTGACCTGGAACTCACAGAGATCCTCCTACCTCTGCCTCCAAGTGTTGGGATTAAAGGCGTGCACCACAGTTTGTACCTTCCTTCTCTACAGCTCCATTGCACCTTTGACTATGGTCCTGCCAGCACTGCCTAAGAGAAAGTGGCAGCCCCTGGGCATGTCATCTTTAGAAGGCAGGTCCCGCCCGCCCTTCCTTCCCTAGAGCAGCCATCTCTGAGGGCATCACCTGCCCTAGGTGAAGTTCTCTCTGCACTGGGTCCTGAGGCAAGCTCTCTCAGCCAAACAGCACCTATAACAGCTGGGTGGGCTTTGCTGCCTCTCTGCCTCCATCAGGGGACAGCAGTGGGACATGGGTACAGGAGGAAGGGTAGGTGTGGGAAGGACAAGGCCACACGGGAACCAAGAACTCAGGCCTGTGTTCCAACCCCGCCCTGCCAAGACCGCCAGGCCTTGCCAACCCCACCTTGAACAAACACCCCCCAGGCTGAAGGCTGCTCCCTCTTCAGCACTTCCTGGTGCTGCAGATGGGAAGGAGGGGAGGGGAGGGAGTCCTGAAGCTGGAGACTGAAGGAGAAGGGGTCATAAATCTGAATAAACGCAGAGCATGAGGGTAGCCGGGGTCCTCTGAACTAAGGAAAGAGGAGAAAATGCGCCTTGTTTGGCACGTTCTGGAGTTCAAATTTGTTAAGTAAATCATTGACTAAAACAGAAAGAGAGGAAGGAAGGGTCGGCAGTAGGGAGTGAGTGGAGAGAGGTGAAAGGAGAGGATGCCCCGGAATAGATGAACCCAGGCAATAGCCAGGTCAGCCAGCCTCCAGCCTGGTCCCCAACAGCCCCAGACCTGTATCCCCAGCCCTTACCGGCCAGGAAGTGTGTGTGAGAACCACCTCGTGCTGCCAATAGTCCACTTTCCACACACGAAGCAGGCCACTGTAGTGAGAACCACAAGTGCCCTCCTCCACCTGCTCCTAAGGTGCAAAAAACCAGGAGATGCTCCACCCCAGACCCCAACAGCCAATCAAAGAAGCTGGCCCAGAGCCCGCCCTCTTGGGACACATTGCCACAGTATTCAACCGCTGGGCTTGTTCCATATTCATGCCCATGCTGGGCAGTCACGAGATGACCCACCACAGAACTGCCTCTAGGTTACGGCCACCTCCCGTCTCCTTGCTCTCACTGGTCTCCAGGGACCACGGAGCCCAAGGTCCCACAAAGCCAAGGGCAAGCAGACACAGATCTAACTCTTAGACACTGAGGAAGTGGCCAGCAAGTTAGGGGACCTTGCAACTCACTCCAGATGCCATCCTGATGCTGAAATGAAAATCCTGGCTCTGCCACTTCACGGGCTGCATGGCTCAGAGCAAATCACTAAATGCTTCAAAGTGACTCAAGATCATTGTGACCCTTTCCTTCCGTCTGCATCCTCAGAAGGATGGGAGCATGCACAGAAAGGGCTGTGTCGCTCAACAGCAAAGACGCTCTATAAATGCAGGGTATCGCTATCATAAACGAGGGGCCCCGCCCACACAGCGAGGAGGGCACGGGTTTCTGTCAGGCTTGGCAGTGCCCCACTGAATGAGGATTAGACAAATGGAGACCAAGCCAGAGAGCACCCAGGCTCTAATCCCACTGCTGGACTCTACCCAGAGGAACACCACCACCAGTGCCCCCCCCCCCCCAGCTCTATGGGGAAGGATCTGAACAGTATGAGGGAAAACGGAGAGGGAGAGATGTGCTGGTGCTGGGGAATGGTTTTGTGCACGCTGTATTCAGATGCTGATTACTGTGCTGAGAGTTCTGGTTGAAGTCTGGACATTGTTATTGTCATTATTATTGAAGCATCTCCTGTCTCAGTGTTGTATAAAAATTGTTCTCCTTCACCCCTAATTGGTTAATAAAGAGCTGGTCGGCCTATGACAGGGCAGGAGAGTCAAGTCGTCCCCAGTGTGCATGGGGCGGGGGGTCCCCAGGTGGAAAGCAGAGAGAAGAAAAGGTCACCATGAGAGAGTCACCATGAGGACACAGATGGAGCAGGAGCAGCCAGAGTAAGCCTAAGATGGTTTGATGGTTTGTATATGCTTGGCCCAGGGAGTGGCAGAATTAGGAGGTGTGGCCTTGTTGGAGTAGGTGTGTCACTGTTGGTGTGGGCTTTAAGACCCTCATCCTAGCTGCCTGAAAGTCAGTATTCTGCTAGCAGCCTTCAGATAGAACTCTCAGCTCCTCCAGCCCCATTCCTGCCTTGATGATAATGGACTGACCCTCTGAACCTGTAAGCCAGTCCCAATTAAATGTTGTCCTTATAAGAGCTGCCTTGGTCATGGTGTCTGTTCACAGCAGTAAAACCCTAAGACAGCAGGTAATGGGGCACATGGCTGGGTAGAAGGCAGCATAGTCGGGTTAGAATAGATGAGTATCTGACCAGCTATAGTGCTTGAAGCTTAGTAATAAATATAACAGGTCTCTGTGTCATTATTCGGATACAAGGGAGGGCATAGAAAAGCTCCGTACTTTTACAGCCTGGACTTAGGATCTGTGTTTTAGAGTTGACAGGTTTATCTGACCATCCAGAACTTGGTCTAAAGGAGGTAACATGGAGAAGCAGGCAGCTCATACTCCAATGGCCTTTCTTCATTCCCCCTGAAAGCAAGCATGTCTCTACGGAACCAGAGCTCTGAGTCAGGTTCTATAGGAGTTGTTTGCATCTCTGTAGAACAATATCAATAATAATCATATCAATAATAATAATCTGGGGCTGGGGGTGTAGCTCAGGTGGTAAAGCTCTGACCTAGCATTGGTGAAACCCTGGATTCAATCCTCAGCACTGCATAAACTATGTGTAGTTCATGCCTATAGTCTAAGCGCTTGGAAGGCAGAGGATCAGAAGGTCACTCAAGGTCATCCTCACCTCCTCAACAGGTCAAGATCATCCTGGGATACAAAGCTCAAAGTAACAACAAGGACAATAATATTCTATGAACATTTGCGTAGCTTTTTAGATACATTGTTTTCCATTGTAGCTTCAAGCAAAGAGGAAGCTCTAGAATCTTATTTCTCAGCTCATATAAATAGGTAGGACCCAAAGGAGATGGGAAATTATCTGGTTATACATCCTTAAGGGAGAGGCAAAGCCAGGTGAAAATCAAATCTCTCCTGCTCCAGTCAGAAGCCAGGGTTCAGCTTGGAAGGGATGGCTGTGCCTGCTTTCCCTCTGCTTCCTCTGAGCCCTAGAGAAGTAATGACTCACTTCCTCTGCACTAAGCACCTGTAAGGCCTGGACCAGGGTTTCACTGGCAATCCACTCCCTTATAAATAACCATTTTGTCCAACCATTCTGCTCCTGGTCAATAGTCATTCCTAGTCAGGTGATGGTGCACATCTGTAATCTCCAGCAAGATAGTCTGAGTTTCAGGCCAGCCTGGGCTACATAATGAGACATAGTTTCAAAAGAAACAACAAAATATAAGTTCCCTCTGAAGTTGTTAATTCTACAAAGGCAGCTATGGGCTATTTTACCTTTGTCTTGACCACAAAAACTATTTTATATTTGATGGTAGCAAGGAAAAGAATCTTCTAGAACCTGTCTGTGGTGCGGATGGGCTGGTATAAGCAGGACAGGCAGTACAGACTAGTCACACTTCAGACAGGTGCCTAGGAAAATTTTCCTGAGTTGATTGTGTGTCTGGCAAAAGAGATGACTTGCGGGTTAACAGTGCTCCCTGCTCTTCCAGAGGACCAGGGTTTGGTTCACAATACCTGTTTCAGGCAGCTCACAACCATGGGGAACTTCAGCTCCAGGGGATCTGATGCCCTCTTCTGGCCTCCATGAGAAGCAGCACTCACATGCACATACCCCACACATAGTCAAAAATATTAAATCTTTTTTTTGGGGGGGGGGGGGGCTCGAGACAGGGTTTCTCTGTGTAGCCCTGGCTGTCCTAGAACTCACTCTATAGACCAGGCTGGCCTCAAACTCAGAAATCTGCCTGCCTCTGCCTCCCAAGTGCTGGGATTAAAGGCCACCACCGCCTGGCTTATTAAATCTTAATAATACAAATGGTGGTCTCTGATTCTCCAAGACATTCTTCAAATAGCCTGTGAAACTCACCAGAGCTTCCTAAGTTATCACAGAGGCAGGATCTGGGCATACTATTCTGAGTTTATTTTCTCCTGTGGAGTCGTGTACATATAGAGATCAGACGACACCCCCATGTAGGTCCTGGGGATCAAACTCACATAATTAGGCTTGGCAGTAAGCGCCTTCACCTGCTAAGCCATTTTACCTGTCTTTTTTTTTTTTAATTGAGAAATACTAGTTGGAAATGCTTATGGGAACAATGCGATACTTTAGAATTAGCTACTTAGCACCTATATCACCTCATACTCTTATTTCTTTGTTATGAAAATAGTTAACTCCACTCCTCCAGCAACTGTGAAAGCGGAGCGGAGTCCATTGTTACTGTCACCACTTTAAGCAAGCATAATCACCAGGGCCTCCTCCTGTGTGTATGTGAGATGGGTGGACATCTTCGCTTTCTCCAGCCACACCTCCCATAGGCTTGGTTGAGCAGCAATACAGGAAGTACTCAGAGGCACTTTTCCACTTGATTGTCCCTGTCTTTGCCAAATGAAACCAGGGAGGGAAGCAGGAAGGGTGGACACTGGGCTGGGGGAGAGGGCACTGCAGGCAGGGGCAGGGCCCAAGTTGGGCCCTGGTCAAGCCACCCCCTCCTTCCCTAGCAGGCATAGGCTAAGGAGAAGCCCCTCTGGAAGGTAGCTGTACTTAGCAGTAGAGTCCTCAGGGAATCCCGTCTCTCGGAGCATTGTTAAGGTACATTGGGCATTTGGCCCTATTCTGCTCTTTGCCAGAGTAGCTAAGTAAAGGCAAAGGAACATGCTGGAACACATCTGGAGCCCTCAGCTCCAAGATTGGCAGTGTTGGGCAGATGTACACATTTTGATTGGCAGAGATTAAAAAAAAAAAAAGGCTTCAGGACAAAGAAACAAAGAGGAGCTGAGGAGATAGGCCAGTGGGTAAGGGTGTTATCACTCAAATCTGGTGACCAGAGTTCAATCCCTAGACCACATATCGGAAGGAAAGACTGCCAAAAGTTGTCCTCTGACCTCCACGCATGTCCCATGGCACACACATTTAACACAGGCACACAATGCTCATCCTTCTGCATTTCCTGTCTGAGCTGCCTGGGGCCAAAGAGCTAGCGGAGCAGAGCCAGGCATTGAGGGTGAGAGAGCATCGTAGGCCGGGCAGGACTGCCCCACCAGTCCTTTCCCGTACTGGCCAGTATCAGTTCTGCTGGGTCACCTTCAGGAATCATCTCTCAGATGCTCCGCTGGAAGAGCCTCCACGTTGTGATCTTCTCCAATGCCCCATCTAATATCCTGTCTCCAGAGACTATCTCACTCTGCTCCAAACCTTGGATTGCCAGCCCCACCTACTGAGTGTTTGAGACAGCTCATGGGGTGTTGCCATGACAGAATTCCCCTATCCACATTGCCGCTTTAAGACCAGCACCTGCCTAGACAGTCCTCTCCAGTGTCACAGCCCCTCAGGTTACAGATGCCTCTGCAAGTACACTGCACTGGGCTGACTTGTCCTCCTACCTCAGCCTCTGAGGGCTTTGAAGCCAATCCCTATGGGTGCAGAAATGCTTTTTACCCAAGAATTTTCAAACTCAACACTTAGGCCATCCACCAGAACAGAAATCACAAAAGCTAGTGACTGCCTGAGACAAGTTTCCTGCTAATGTGGGCCAGGGCGATTGATGGAGAGCTGGGTCTGAGGATACAGGCTATAAAGGAGGAATGTCTGGAGGCAGGAAGGAGGGATGTGAAGGCTATTGGGCCTCTTTCTGGATTCCCAGACTTCCCAGTTTGCTCCTTTAAAGAGAAAAATAAAGGAAAATCCCCAACTCTCTCTGCCTTCTGGCTCCGCAATGCCATGTAGCAGTGGCTAGGCTGGACAGTCAGAAATGTCCTGAGCGTGGGAAGGGATGGAAAACCAGACTAGACCATTGGCCATCTAAACCAGTCAGTGTCTCCCGTCTGAGAACAATATTGCCAGAGCCGGAAGAACAAGATAGAAGGACACCAGCAAACAAAACTCGGAACTTTTATGGCTCACTGGCCCTACCAAGGAAGCACCTTCCAATAGCTGCTGTCACCTTGACGGCCTGCATCCTGGTTCAGCCAGTGAGACCTCACATGGCACGAAGACGATGGCATAGAATGGGGTTCCTGGGAGCGTTAGCACACACAGAGAAACAAGAAGACAGGAATAGAACTAAGAGCCAGGGTGGGCATGCATAAAGATGCAGCAAAGGGAAGAGAATTCATGAGCTCTGGATGGAATTAATTTTAAAAGAACAAACACAAGCAGTTAATGTGAGAGGGTAGAATCCCCCAGCTCAGCTGCTCCAAGGGACCCTGCTGGGGGACCAGAGAGTTGTCTGTCTCTTCTGTGGTTACAGGGGACAAAGGTGTCTTTGGGTGAACCCAAGGAACCAGATGCCCCCACCCAGCCCACCCCTGGGCTCCATGGGAGACATATCATGGATTGGTAAACTACTGTCACACCAAGGACGCTGAGAACAAGTCCCCAGCCTTGTCACTAGCTATGAAGACTGCCAATGTGCAGAATGCCGTCAGATGCTTAAGAATAAGGCATCATGGCAAGTAGGCAGTGTTCAGGAAGCACCAACTAGATGCACATCCCCTTTCCATCTAAACCACCCTATCACAGAGGGAATATCTGATCTACACATGGGGAGCCCGAGGTTCCACAAGGCTATATGTACAGGAGAGAGTGCATGCTCTACGGTCCCAGGCACCTAGCTTTGGAATCATGACTTTCTCACCACGTCACCTTGCACAGGTGAGGCAATGTCTCTGAACTCAGCAGCAGCATCTATACAACATGGACACCACCACTTATCTCCCAAGTTGTGGGATGTTGGTAAGGTAAAGCTCCCAGCGAGTACCAGTAAGTGCACATAGCAGGCGCTCCTTCAGTCTGTTGTCTTCCTACTCCAACTCCTCACCCAGGGAATGTGCTCTTTCTTTCAACACACGGTGGAACACCAAGTGTTTGCAAAGGAGGCAAGGAAATGGAATTTATGGAAGCCCTTACTTATATACAGGGCACTTTACTAGACTTTAGGGTAGGGTATAAAGATTAACAAGAACACAGCAGAGTCCTTGACTTCAGGAGTTTACAACTTTGCAGGCCCAGCCCAGAAATAACTGAATGCTGGTGGCATGTGGCAAGAGCCATGGGAGACAAGGGGAACAGAGACACAGCCCTGGAGTCTAGAAAGCATGAGTGGACAGGAGGAATACAGAACAGAGCCTGGCTCCTGTGGGCAGCCAGGAAGGGGACCAGAGAGCCTGTATGACTCTTGTAGGACTTTTGTGCAAGGGCAGCATTCTGCAGCAGGGCAGGGCGAGAGGAGCTGATGGGAAGTGAAGGGTGTAGAGCCTCTCATAGGTGGACTCAGGAAGAATTCAGAAGCTACTAGTCAACCATGCCTCAGGCTGCAAGTCAAAGATGGCTGCAATCCTCTGGTGCTCCTCACACTGCAAGGCATCTTGGGTGGTCAGTTCGATAGACTATAAGAGACGTGATGCCATCTGCCTGAGATCAAAGGGCATAGCAAGCCCTGATGTTCCCACTTGGGTGTCTTGGGATGTGTTTTGCTCTGTGTGTGTGTGTGTGTATGTGTGTGTGTGTGTGTGTGTGTGTGTGTGTGTGTGTGTTCATGTACATTTGACAGTGCTGGGGATGGAACCAGGGCTTCATAGGCTGGGCAAGTGCTCTACCACTGAGCTCCACTACAGCCCAGAATGCTCCCCTGAGATACGGCCTCTCAAAATCATGTGACTTGCTCTTCTTTCTCAAGGAGCCAGAATGGCAGGCCCAGATTCTAGAGGACAGCTAGCACCCTCTGATAGTCACATGGAAACATACTCTGTCTGGATCTGGGGATCTTCAGATGATAACAAGGACATTTAGAATCTCAAGCAAGAGCCACATACATGGCCCACTGACCTAAAGGTAGTGACGCATTGTTGTTGTTGTTGGGTTGTTTTTTGTTTGTTTGTTTGGGGTTTTTGTTTGTTTGTTTTTTTGTTTTTTGAGACAGGGTTTCTCTGTATAGCCTTGGCTGTCCTGGAACTCACTCGGTAGACCAGGCTGGCCTTGAACTCAGAAATCTGCCTGTCTCTGCCTCCTAAGTGCTGGGATTAAAGGCGTGCACCACCACTTCCCGGTGTTGTTGTTGTTGTTGTCTTTGTTTGTTTGTTTGTTTTGGTTTTTCAAGACAGGGTTTCAACACAGCTCTGGCTGTGTTGTTGTTATTGTTGTTGTTGTTGTTGTTGTTGTTGTTGTTGTTGTGAGCTACCATATTACCATATGTTGGGTTATCTGCTATGTAGCAATAGTTAATCAAAACTAAGTCCATACTGCAAGTGGGTGGGACCCACAGGGAAAAGCTCCCGGGTGCTAGGAGCAGGGAGAAGGGCATCAAAAATTCTGTAGTAACGAGGAGAGGGAGAATCTAGTTCAAGCTCTCCACTCTCCTCAGCTCTTCCAGCTGCGGTGCCAAATCAATATGATTTAGAATACCATTTTTCCCTCAGGGAGATAATGAGAAAAGTTGGTATGTATAACGCTGCTTAGAATAGAGTTATTTATAATGGAATCAAACTGGAAAGAACCCAAGTTCTTATTTATTTATTTATTTATTTATCTATTTATTTTTATCTTTTTAGAAACATTCAGCTGGGAATGAAGAACTTGGAAGGCAGAGGCGGGAGGATCTCTGTGAGTTCGAGGTCAGCCTGGTCTACACAGTGAGTTCCAGGACAGCCAGGGCTTCATAGTGTCTTAAAGAAAAACAAACAATTTTTTAAAACATTATTTGTGTGTGTGTGTGTGTGTGTGTGTGTGTGTGTGTGTGTGTGTGTCAGAGGACAACTTGCAACTTCCACTATGAAGGTCCCAGGAATTAAACTCATGTGTCCGGCTTTGCTGCAGACACTTTTACAGCCTTAATTAAACATGACCCAGAAGCCTGCCTGGGCCCTGTCCTCCCTGGCTCTCTATCCTGCTAACAGCATGCCTCTTCATGTGCACAGTAAGCCACCCTGCCAGCCCCAACCCAAATTCTTTGTTCTAAGTTGAACAATAATGAGGCAGAATTATTTAAGGGTATTTGAGATGGCAAACTAATAAACTATTGTCATGCCTGGGAGTGGTTTTATAAAAATAACCATCAAACAAAAGAGACCCTTGAGAACACCAGCTGCACACCAGCTACAAGTGTGGAAAGATATTAATAAAAGCCAGAAGGAAACATGGGACAAATATTCATGCTTTTAGACAAAGCTGATAAGGTCCACCCCACCCCCTTTTTGGTTTTATAAGATTTTTTTAAGACAGGGTCTCTCTATTATGTAGCTCTGGCTGCCCTGGAAGTCATTATACAAACCAGGCTGGCCTCAAACTCATAGAGATCCACCTGTCTCTGCCTCCAGAGTGCCGGGATTAAATGCATGTGTCACCATGCTCAGTTTAACTGCCACTTTTTTAAAAGTACCAATTTAGACGATGTAGCTTGGTGACAGAGTCTTTGCCCAGCATGTACCATCTTCAGCATCAGCACCCAAGACAGAGCATTTGCCAACAGACCCCTATATGAGGAGGCTGACACAGAGAAATCCCTTGAGCCCAAGAGTTCAGGTGGCCACATAGTGGCATTCTGTCTCAATCAATGAGTCAGTCAATACAAATACTTACAATGGGATCATATCTGTATAACAGGAATCAGTAGAAACAAAGTTACTAGAGATATGATGAAAACTCTCTGGCACCCCCACTTTTGCTTTGTTTTGTTTTGTTTGGGGTTTTTGTTTGCTTGCTTTTAAGCAGGGTTTCCTTGTGTATGTAGCCCTGACTTTCCTGGAACTAGCCCAGTTCCAAGTTGGTCTTGAACTCAGCAATCCACCTGCCTCTGCCTCCTGATTGCTGGGATTAAAGGTGCCTGGAGAAAATACTTTCTATCACCCTGGGAACTTGATTAAATTCCAGGCCCAAGGCAGGGGGAAGGGAAAGGATGCAACCAAGAGGGGGGCTGCAGGATGACAGGCCTGTGAGTGGGGGAGGGGCTACGGCATCTCCTCAGCAGGGGCGTCAAATGTTAGAAAACAAACCCACCAGTGTTTGCTGACACGTGCAAAGAGAAGGCCTCACACAAAAGCCACACATTATCCCATAATTATTGTCTCTCTCATGCCTGCAATTAACAGCTGTCTGAGAGGCGGCTGCTGGGGTAAATAAATGTTCACCCCCATTACAGTCAATCAGCCAGCTGAAGCGCCAATTAACAAGCCCACTGCAGAGACACTTGGGGACCCAGCAGCAACTGCGGGAGGAAGTGGATGGGAGAAGATAACATGTATCTTGGGTGCTGTCTAAAAGGATGCTCAAGGTAATCCAAATAGCTACACTGAGAGAGTAGAAACCAAGTTCTCCATGACTGCATACATCTGTGTCCTGAGGAAAACCCCTGGCCCATGGGAGGCTGTGGAAAGGTAGCAAGGCAAGAGACAGCTTCAGAAAAGCTACCCACCATCTCTGAAGAGAGACAAAGGGCACAGAAAGGAGCCAGACAGTTGGCTAACAAGCCCAAGTCCACAGACAGAACTTACATTGTTTGGTGACCAGTGTCTCTTAAGCAGCAAGCTCAGAAACACAGAGAAGACATTCCTGTCAGAGAAGTCAAAGCTGATTTTTTTTTTTTTCCAGTGGAGGAAGAGGCAGCAAGCAGCTGATAGGAGACTCCCTCTTGCTGGGAATGTAGCACAATGGTAAAGTGCTTAGTCAGCAGGTGTGAGGCCCTAGATTCAATCCCCAGCACTGCCAGGAAGAAAGGGAATTACTGCCTTGACAATATACTTTGGGGCTGGGAAGATGGTTTCGTGGTTGGAAGTCCTTGCTACATAGCATGAGGACCTAAGGTCAAATCTTCAGCATCCAAGTGAAAAAACATCTACAGGCTGGCATGGGGTGGCGATGGAGGTGGTGGAGAAGCCACCAAGGTCAGTGGGAAGCTGCAGCTACAGGGAATAGACAGAGCACATTGGAGCAGGACGTTTTGCATCTTCCTCAAGACTCTGCCTATGCTCAGTGCTCACCACTGTCATGATCCTCCTGCCTCATTCTCCCAAGGGCTAGGATTATGGGAGTTCATAACCAAGAACTAAACAGGGAAATTGAAAACAGTTTTACGTCTGTCTTCAGGGACCTGATCAGCAGAATTCTGAAGAAGGACAGGGATCAGGGATGTTGCAAAGCAGAAGAGCATTTGCCTGCCCTAGGTTCCATACCCCACCCCACCCCACCCCTGAGAGAGAGAGAGAGACAGAGAGAGAGAGAGAGAGAGAGAGAGAGAGAGAATGCCTTTAGAAACTAGGATATCCCTACCTCTCACCCCCCACTACCATCCCCATTCCTACTACAAGTTGACTAATTAACACAATTAATGGACTAATGCAATGCCTAATGATTTTGACGGACATCATAAGAACCATCTTCGGATCCTGTTGAGGTGAGGCCTGCAATCCTGCATTCCGGACAAGCTCCCAGGTGATTTAGATGCTTCTGGGCTACAGAGGTCTGAGGTTCGGAGTACAGTGGAGATATGTGCAAGAGAAGGGACCTGTGTCCCTTCTTCCTTGAGCCTGGGTACTTCAAAGTCAAAAAGGTGGACAAGAGATAAGGGAGGTCCCAACAGCACACGATCCGCTCAGTGGAGAAGCAGATACACTGAACAAAGCAGAGTTGCAAGAGACCCTCCCTCTAAAAGAAACAGAAGCCGGAGGGAGCAGAGATTGGGATGGCACCACACAAATGAGGGCCGTTCTGCATTCGGAGCCAATATAAAGGGGTGCTTTGAGCTCTCCTGGACACTGAACTTTCCTCTAACTCAGAACATTTGTGTTATGTAGGATAGGGGAGAAATAAGCCTAACAGCTCTCCAGGAAAAATAGCCTGGGGCAGGCAGGGGTTCAGTACAAGTTCAATTTAAACACTAGGAATCTGCAAACATAGTCTGGTAGAGCAGAAATATATTGTTAAGCTGGAAGGATATCAGAGCCTCATGGGACAGCATATTTGAAACACTGTATTCAATGCTGCAATTGTTTATTTCAAGAGAGGATTAAAAGATACCATGTACTAAGTTGTCCATATGTTCCAGGTACTGTTCTAACTTTTTTAAAACATATATTAGTTAATTTAACTTGACAAAAGAGGTAGGTTCTACCATCACCTACATTTTGCAGATGGGTAAATTGAGGTACAAAGAGGTTGAGAATTGAAAAGAAAATCAGAGCTAGTGTCTTAGCCGGGTTGCTATTACCTATAAATACTATAACCAAAAGCAATGAATGGGGATGAATGGGGTTTCCACATCTCCACATCATAGTCCGTCATCAAAGGAAAGTCAGGACCGGCACTCAAGGCAGGAGCCTAGAAGCACAAATTGATCCATAGTCCATGGAGGGGTGCTGCTTATTAGCTTGTTCCTCATGGCTTGCTTGGCCTGCTTTCTTATAGCACACAGGACCACCAGTGCAGGAGTGGCATCACCTGCAGTGATCTGGACCCTCCCCCATCAATCCCTAATTATGAAAACTCGCCATAGGCTTACCCAAAGCTAATACTGTGGAAGCAGTTCTCAACTGAGGTTGCTTCTTCCCAAATGACCTTAACTTGTGTTAAGCTGCCATAAAACTACCCAGCACTGCTAGTAAATATAGGGCCAGGTGTAAACCCAAGCAGACGGATGCCAGAGATGATTTTTCCACTGTCATGGGTTCTGTGGACACTGGTAATGACGGCAGACAGGAAGCCCAGGGGAGTTAGGATGCTGGACCAGAACCAAAGTGTGAAATTCAACAAAAGAAAAGTCGAATCCATCATTCTGGAAGGACTCAAGCAGAAGCTCTCCAATGCAGCATAACGGCTCCACAAAGCCCTGAGAGGAGACTCAAGTACAGGCTGGTTGACAACATCCATGGCTGAGATTAAATCCTACTCTGCTTTTAACCTTTCTGAGCAGAGATACAGACCCTGAGTCTTGAAGTGCAGTGCTGACAGTAAATTGCATCAAGTCTAGACTTGCCCACTGATGCTGGTGGGTGTACGATGACAAGAAAGAAACACCAGTGGCCACACACAAATTTGGCCAGGATGCCGTAAACTGAGCCCAAGGGAAGACTGCTCTTGAAAGCACCTTGCTCTTCTAACCGCTATCTCAGGAGGTTCTTGTCAGAATGAGAAGACCCCTCGCAGCTACCTCACCCAGTGACAGCTTTCTGTCTTAGTGTCTCTCTCTTTGCCTGCTTTCTTCAAAGGCTCTCATCTGGTTCCCACAGAATCCGTGTGCACAGTGCCTCGGGTCCATCTTCCCAAGTGCAGGTTCTAGAGAGCTGATAAAGAAGTGACTCTCTAAGCACCTAGAACACAGTAGCCATGACTCCTGTCCTCTCTCCTCCCACTGTATGCCCTGCTGCCCCTCCTGAGCGCTGGTCTCCAGCTCATAGAAGCCACTACAAAGAAACCCTCCTTTCCCTGAAGGGTCAGTGGTGACCAGAAGCATTGGGGAGTCAGCCACCCAACATTCCTATGTGTTATCCACACTTACATCTAAACATAGCCAGGGACAGTGGCAGTGACTGAATCATCTCACCAGGCCTGCAGGCTAACGAGGAAGAGCAGGAAGGCACAGGAGGTAAGAACTGAATTAAGTCTGCTATGCTAGCTGCAGTCTAATGACTAGGCTGGGTATAAATGAAGATCCTAAGGACGTACTGAAAAGAGAAGTCACAGCTACTAGAGGAGCTGCCATCATCCCATGCTACCACTCCCCTGAGGGCAGATGAGCAGGAAGGAGTCAAGAAGAATAATATTAGGCTCTGATTCCCTCACTGCCCCAGTATTGCCTGTAAAGCCTGCCCAGGATCCTCAGAACATCCTCCATGTGCAATCTGAGGTCCTCCGGACTTAGGTTAAGAGAACCCGCCAGCCCAGCCCCGCGTGAATTGAACATGTGAACCTCACACACAGCATTTGCCACCTGCCTCCTCCAGCATGCAGCCTGGGTACCAGGGAAGAGGTGGTCAGCTGAGCATCCTGAACAGCCACAAGTGAGCCATGACTGGTGGGGGCACCAGTATCTCGCTCTAACTCACGGCTTGGGTTAAAAGAGGGACAGTAAGAAGGTGCAGGAAGACAACATGAACATATCCACAGATTCTAATTCCTTTTTGAACCTCCCAATATGATCTTGGTAGAGTGGCTTATTATTTTAGGAATAGTTTCTTCATAGGTGCAATTATGAAAAGTTCCTCTGAGCAAGCTAAGAATACAGTATACTGACTGGTTGGGTACATAGGAGAGTGTGCAGATGCAGATATTGGGACTCCTATGTGAAAGATGCTTGCCCACTTCATAATGTGAGCATAATGTGAGCGGCTTCATCGTTAAGCAGTGAACAGCCAAGTTCTCCACTACCACAATCCTGTAACTACCAGGTGTTGTTACTGGAAACCCACCACGTCCAGTCTCATTCACCCAGCAAAAGTTACAGCTGCTTGAACTACCCACCACCAGGTAACTGACCTGATGGGTCGAAAAGGAACAGAGAGGCAGAAATCTCAACTCTAACACCTGAGCCAAATAGATATCCCCGACGCTCTCGTTTTTTACAGTCAGAAGGGCTGCCATTGTGGTAATTAATCTCAATTGTCAGTTTGATTGGATTGATAAACACCCAGGAGATTAGCACGCCTCTGGGTAAATCTGTGAGGGTGTTTTTAGAAAGGATTTACTAAGGGGGCTAGAGATGTAACTCAGTTGGTTGAGTGCTCGTAACATATACAGAGCCCTGGGTTCGATTCCCAACGCTGAAAATCAGGTGTGGTGGTGCAAATTAGTAATTCCAAAACCTCAGAAGTCCAGGGAGGAGTCTCAGAAATTCAAGGATGACCCTCAGCTATGTATGAAGTTCCGGGCCAGCCTGGGGTACTGAGGCCCTGGTTTTGTTTTTGTTGTTGTTTTCTTAAGAAAGGCAGACAAGAAGGAAGGAAGAAAGGAAAAAAGGAAGAAAGGAAGGAAGGAAGGATGGGGAAAAGGAAGGAAGAAGGAAGGAAGGAAGGAAAGACGGACTAATGAACAGGGAAAGAACCATATGAAAGTAGGTGGTCCCATCTCGTAGACTGGGTGGAATTAAGAGTAGAAAAAGGGACCTGGCATGGTGGCTCATTCCTGTTACCCGACCTGCAAATTTAAAAAAGGCAGGGGGTGGGGAGTAGTCTAGAAGAGCAGATTCTCTGTTTCTCTCTCTCTCTCTCTCTCTCTCTCTCTCTCTCTCTCTCTCTCTCTCTCTGTCTCCTCTGCTACTCCCTCCTTCCCATTCGGTTTTGTCACGCCCTCCCTATCAAGATGGGGTTGAAACGAAACTTTGAGACAAAATAAAGCCACTCTCTCCTAAGTTGTTTGCATCAAGTCTTCTGTCCTTGTGACACAAAGTCCAGCACACCATTCAAATCTGTCATCTTCGGACACTGAGCACGTTCACAAGAAGCTGACATCGACCCAGACCCTTGCCCCATCCAACCTCATCCAGGCCACCAGGCGGGCAGATAGAGCCATAAAGGGAATACACCCAAACAGTAAGGAGATGTCTGGGCTGCAAACACCTGGCCCACTCTGTTTACAAAGGGCAAAGTCCCCGTGGAAAGGGAGGGATTGCACCACCCATTCTTTGCGTGCCACCTTCTACCTAAGAGGAAAGCTGGTCAGAGAAACTGAGAAACAGGCTGAGTTAGCAAAGCTCACAGTTCAAGGTAGAGGCCAGCAGTATGAGTTTCTCCAAGTGCTTCTAAATCCTCCAGGTAAGTATAGCCAGCCTTCTGCCTATGTATTCCAGAGCCCCGATCCCTCCAGCCCAGACTAACTTCAGCCTCCAGGTTCTGAGATCTCCCATAGAACCTGGCCTGTGGTGGATCCCACACACTTCTGCCTCTTACTGGTCAGCACCATGGCACTGTACAAAAAGAGAGAAAAAAATGACAAGATGTTTCTTCTGAGGACTGATGTAAGCCTTTCCTGTCAGAAACGTCTCTCAAAAGCTGGACACCCATAGGCATGGCGCCAAAAACTCAACAGGGAATTCACCCTCGGTTACTTAGCAAGCAGATGTCCTGGATGAAGTTGGGTGGGACAAGGGTCTGGACCAAAGTTCACTGCACAAGGCTAGCCCTCCTACTCACCTTCCCCAACTGACTCCCCTCACACAAGGAGACCCAGATTTCTTCAGATCAGCTTCCTCTTTCTGTATCATTCCTAAACCCATGCCTTCACACCCAAGACAACAGACGAAAAGCACATCAGTTCTGGGTGCACTCCAGGTCCTCTCTCTGTATCTATCATTAGGTGTGGTGTTCTACAGCTTTGATCCCAGCACTTGAGAGGTAGAGACAAGCCAATCTGTGAGTTCAAGGCCAGCCTGGGCTGCACTATGAGACCCCCACTTCAAAAAAAGGAAGGAAGGAAGGAAGGAAGGAAGGAAGGAAGGAAGGAAGGAAGGAAAGAAAGAAAAAAGAAAGGGAATAGGGGAATAGCCCAGGACAATGGACTCAGTACACATGGTGCTTTGAATGAAAATGGCCTCCATAGGATCACAGGGAGTGGCTGTTAGGAGGTGTGGCCTTGTTGGTGGAAGTGTGTCACTGGGGGTGGGCTTTGAGGTTTCAAATGTTCAAGCCAAGCCCGTGTCACTTTCTCTTCCTGTTGCCTGCTGATCCAGATGTCAAACTCTCAGCTCCTTTAGCACCATGTCTGCCTGCATGCTGCCATGCTTCCCGCCATGATGATAATGAATTAAACCTCTGAACTGTAAGCCAGCCCCAATTAAATGTTTTCCTTTTTAAGAGTTGCCGTGGTCATGGTGTCTCTTCACAGCAATAGAAACCCTAATAAAGACAATGGACAAAGAACAGGCTGTGAACCTGAACAATATACCTGTTGAAGTCCCGACTCTGAGACACGCCTCTGTGACCTTAGCAGATAGAGTGACCGCTGACCCTTGGTCAACGTCACAGATGGGAGCTGCAAGGTTCCGACAGACAGTGCAGAACATAAGAGAAAGCCTGGGGTTCCTTGCAGCCTCTCAGTGTTTCTCAAACTCCATGTGGTGACTCATAAGTGGGTGTGAAATCGAGCAAAGGGTCAAGGCTATATTTAGAAAATGGTGGAGGGAGCCTTCCTGGAATAGAGCAGGAAGCTGTGGTAAGTGAAGGTAGTGTACTTGTTACTGGAGGATAAACGTTACATCTGCAGCTCAAAAACATTCCCATTAGGCGGTACCTTTCAGACTTCCTTGCCTGCCGGTGTTCTCACCTGTATAACTTGCTCTCTGCCCTCAGCAGATTGGAATGCTAAGCTCTTTAGGAGTTAGGAGTCACAACTCCAAGTGCCAGCCCTGATCCCAGGCCCTGCTACCAAACTCAGTCCAGAGAAGCAAGTGACAGCCTAGGAAGCATCCACCAATGAAAAAAATTAAGATGAAAGAAGAGGGGACCTACCATGGATAGATGGTGGGGATTCCCATCAGCCCCTCTGTTTTGCAGATGAAGGGACCGGGAGAGAAGAGCTAGGACTGAGAACTGTGTTTGTATGGTCCGTGCTAGGAAACTCATACACATGTGGGAACATACACGTGGGGGCAGAAACAGCACAGCATCCTGTCTCTGCCTTTCTCAGGATTTTCCAGTCCCCTGAAGGAAAAAGAAGGCCAGGCTGGGAGCACACACACGTCTTCCTCTTTGTCTCACCCTATATCCTTCTCCATCTCTTTTGAGGTTGCCTTTTTCCCCCTAGCTTGGTACCCCCTCCCCCAAATACCAGCTAAGTGGTTACCCAGGCAACTCAGCTGGGAGGCTGCCAGTTACCGTGGCAACCCAGCATGGCCACCAGGCTGCCTTGCATAGGAAGGTCAGGAGACCAACCAGGCTACCAAGCAGCTGGGATGTTGCTAACAGGACTGGCCCAGACTGAGAGGCCTACATGTCTGAGGGAATTAAGCTCCTGCTGTCTGGGACCTCTGTTTCCCATGAAGCAGCCTCCTCCAGTAAGGCACATGAACCACACGCTAACCTCCTGGTTCTGTCACCCAAGCCTGATCCTGCCAGCCAAACTGGTTTTTTGGGTTTTTTGTTTGTTTGTTTGTTTGTCTCCTCTCTCTAGTCCTGGTTGGTCTGGAACTCACTATGTGGACCACTGCCAGCCAACCTTTTAAGTTACATTTGTATGAGTGCATGTATTCGTGTGTGTATGAGAGAGAGAGAGAAAGAGAAAGACAGAGAGAGGAGAGAGAGAGAGAGAGAGACAGAGACAGAGAGAGACAGAGAGAGAGAGACAGAGAGAGAGAGAAGAGAGAGAGAAGAGAGAGAGAGAGAGAGAGAGAGAGAGAGAGAATGCACACATGTCACTGTGCACATGTATAAGTTAGAAGGCAGGAATCCACTTTCCTCCTTCCACCATGGAAGGAGGTATGGAACTGAGATTAGGTTTGAGATTAAGTGAAGGGGCAAACCCCTTCACTTGCTGAGTCACCCACAAACTTTTTCAGTGTCACTGTCACTGAGTAGCCACCAGCTACCATTCAGCCCAACTCAGGATCCTTCCCCCTTCTCCTTTTATGAGCATATGCAGAAGTCAACAGAAGTCAGCGTATTTGCAATGTATGTGTCTCTACATGTACTCTAGCTCTTGCTATGCTGGTTGCATTCTAGGTGCCTTGAATAAACTAACTTTCTTTCTTTTTCTCTTTCTTTCTTTCTTTCTTTTTCTCTCTCTCTTTCTTTCTTTCTTTCTTTCTTTCTTTCTTTCTTTCTTTCTTTCTTTCTTTCTTTCTTTCCCCGAGACAGGGTTTTTCTGTATAGCCCTGGCTGTTCTGGAACTCACTCTGTAGACCAGGCTGGCCTTGAACACAGAAATCCTCCTGCCTCTGCCTCCCAAGTGCTGGGATTAAAGGCGAGTGCCACCACTGTCTGGCAGGGTAAAGTTTCTTGACTGAGGCTTGCAAGTGTGTTATCTCATTCTACAGATAGAGCCACCAAAACTTGGAGAAATCAAGGGACTTGTTCAAGGTCACAAAGCTAAGGTATGGATAGACTGAAATCCCTTGAATGGTTTACTCAGCCCCTCTCCCATCCTGCCGCCTATAAGAAGACATTTTAAACATTAAATTATTATTCAGAGGCAGATAGGTCATTCACATTGTGCTCCGTCTTCACCTCTATGAGGAAGTCTTTCATGATCTTGCAGGATAGCTTAGAACAGACCCGGAGGTGTTTTCTGTTTTGTGTTTTGGAGACAACATCTTGGTGTGTAGTTCAGGCTGGTCTAGAACTTGAAACCCTCCTGCCTTTGCCTCCTGAGTGTTGGGTGTGCACCATTACACCACACCAGACTCTAAACCCAGAGAATTAAAGAAACTTCCCAAGGTAATGAGATCCAAACTATTTGGGAAAATCTTTCCCTGTGAGGATCACCTAACAGGAGAGTCTCTTTCTGGACCATGCTATAGAACAGTGGTTCTCAAAGTGTCAGTTGTGATGCCTTTGGGGGTCGAATAAGCCCTTCACGGGGTTCACCTAAGACCATTAGAAAACACAGATATTTATATTACGATTTGTAACAGTAGCAAAATTACAGTTATGAAATAAGAACAAAAATAATTTTATGGTTGGGAGTCAACACAGCATGAGAAGCTGTATTAAGGATTCACAGCGTTAGGAAGGCTGAGAGCCACCACTGCCGCAGAATATATGCTTCACTCAGGACAGTCATTTGCCATCTCCTGCTCCCTTCTAAGACTTTGAAACTTCTTTTCTTTTCTTCTTTTTTCTTTTCTTTTTTTTCACAAGACCCTGTCTTGGCTAAGAAAAAAAGAACACTTTGCAACCTAGGACCCTCTGGTCTGCAGTGGATTACTCCCATCCCAGAGATGAAGACCAATCAGAGGGACTGGAAGAAGAGGAACCTGAATTCTCTGCCTCTCTGTGACTCTAACAGGTCTCTGAGCACTGCAGCCATCACCCACCAAAACCGCTGTGGCATCCCCACTACTGTCCTTTCATATCTGCAGCGACATAGCCCCAGGTTCAGGTGAGGCAAACAGGCCGACCGCAGTCTCCAGACAGCCCCTGATGCTCATGAGGACCCGGGTGACAGGCAAAATCAAGACAATGACCTCAACGCCAGAGCCGGGTGGAGCTTAGCAAGCTAATTGCTAGCACTTGACTAATTAGAGGCAAATTGCCACTCGCAATTAGAGGTGCATGATCTTCTCAGGCAATGGTAGTCAGACTCGGTAGACAGTGACTTCAGCAATAACGAGAGACCTCAGCTTCACCACGCACTCTCAGCCAGCTCCCTGAAGAGCAGAGTTTCCATGTACAAATGAAGCCATAAAGAGCCCTAAAGCCTGGGATGATGACCCTCTGTCCTACGTGAATCCACACGATAAGGACCAATGGCTACAGGTCTACAGAGATGAACAGGTCACCTCAGAACCAACTTTCCCAACTGCATTCCCAACAGCCCAGCTGTCTGGCTTCTGAGAGGTTGCACAAGAAACACAAATAAGTTCTTGCTACTTCTGAAAGGATTTGAAACAATGAAGAAAACAAATTTAACGCCATAAAAGAAGTTATAATTGTATTCAATGGTGGTCATGCCATAAAAGTGTGTGTGTATATGTGTGTGTGCATGTGTATACACTCCCATTTGTGTATGCATCAGTGTGGAGGCCCGAAGCCAATGTTGGATGGCTTTCTCTATCACTCTCCACCTTATGTTTTAAGACAGGGTCTCTCCCTGCATCTGGAGCTCAAGGATTGGCTTAGACTTGCTGGCCAGCAAGCCCCAAGGATCTTCTTGTCTCTCCAATACTGATTACAGACACACTGATGCACCCTCCTGCCCCACACAGTAAACACATTCCTGAGTGAGCCATCTCCATTCCCCTGCAAGTGTGTACTTTTTAAGAAAGTTTTATTTTTATTCATTTTCAAATTTGGAGGGTAAGGGGGATCTGGGTATGTGAACATGAGAGCAGAGCAGGTGCATCTGGAGGCCACAGGTGTCAGATCCTCCTGGAGCTGCAGGCACAGTAGCTGTGGACACCTGAAGTCAGGGCTGGGAACTGAACTCCAGTCCTCTGAAAGACCAGTGCAAGCCCGTAACCACTGAGCCATCCTGCCTGCCATACAAAATGCATTCTTATACAAAACGGCTAGGACTGTAAATAAAGTGCTTTTGAATGTAGAATCTGGCAAACTTTATCCAAATATTTTAAAATATGCACTTATTTTATTTTTAGAAATGTAACCCAAGGGAAAACAAAACACTGTTGACAAGTGGAGTGATTAGAATACATATGTGTGTGTGTTATATGTTTTTTAATAAAAAGCTTTAAAAAACATGAAATAGCTACTTTCAACATAAAGGTGAAAAATTAGAACAAACAGGAAATAAAATACTAAGAAACTACTTTAAAATATTATGCAAAATCAGAACATGAGAAATGCTTATACAACAATGACATGCAGCTGGCTCAAAAAGTTTAATTGTTTAGGCAGAGTAGAACATGCTTTGAATCCCATCTTAGGAGGCAGGTGGATGTCTATGAGTTCGAGGCCAGCCTGGTCTATATAGCAAGTTCCAGGCAAGCCAGGCCCACACAGTGAGACCATGTCTCAAAACAAAAAGACAACAAACAAAAAATGTTATATGTCTGTGTGTTGGCACAACAAATCGACTCACATGTTTGTGAATGAATTCTGAAAAGATACACCAGCCAAAATGTTTGAATTAGATACTAAATCTCTTTCCACATTTCCATGTTTAATAACTATTTTAATACAAAATAGAATTTTTACAGTATAGGCTATCATATAAATTCTGTGTCTTAAGGTTTATCCTAAGGGGGGAGGGACATCCTAAATGCCAGGGGAGCAGAGGAGAACCCCATGAACAAAAAATGCACATATTGTGTTTATTTGTAAAAGGAAACTAAAGCTGACAACCTAAACTGTTCAAAGGCGGCTATGTAAAACGCCCGGCACCCACATGCAGACTACAAACAGTGTTTTCAAAAGCAACCCCCCCCTTTTTTTTTTTAAATCCCCGTGTGAAAGAGAAGGCTGCATGTTTTGTGATGCTTCAAAGCACCAGAACCAAAGGGTGGAGCTGAGGCTCTGAATCAGACAGGAGACCGTTCCCGCCATGCAGGAAGCTGTTGTGGGGTAAGGAGTCTGGGTCTGCAAGATTTCTCCAAGGAAGGCAGTGACACTGATGCACAGTGCGAGAGTCTACCTGACTCGGTAGATCCTGGTGGGCAAATGCACAACCTCCCTACTTCCCACTTACTCCCAAAAGAAGTTTGGGTCTGAGAACATTTAATGAGAAAAACTCATGCCAGCTCTGCCAGCTATGCCAACCTCCTGCTTGGGCCTTGTCCCGCAAGCCAAACTCTCTCCAGCCCAGCTACCTTCCCTTGAGATCAAGGTAATGTCCAGTGACCATCAGATGGGCTGCTGAACAGGCAGTGAGGAAACAGGAGCGTCAACCACAGCCTGCTCAGTGACACCTCTCCCTTGTCTGGGGTGCAGTCCGGGTCAGTCCTAGGAGCTGAGAGCACCTCAGTTGAGTCCACCCCTGGGCCTGGATGGGGGCAGGGGGAGAGGATATGACGGCAGCTCAGCCAGGGTAGGCGCCTGGCTCCTAAATTTCCTCAGTAATTACTTCATTTGCACGGAGCAAGAAGAATCCAACTCAATCATCCAGGCAGACACACTAAATGTAATTATCTATGTAATGTGTCCTGCACCATAGCCTCCCTGTGAAAAAGAAAAAGCAGCCGAATTGAGGGGAGGGCGGCCTCTTTGTCTCTAGCCCGCGCAGCATGCCACCAGGATTAATTACATACAGCGCTAACACGTTTATCACCTCGCCACCAATGGGGAAACCAAGGGCTTTTAATAATTCATTATCTGCAGCCCAGCATTCTGAGTGGTTGTGCAGAGACACAGAACCCGGCTCCTTTCTGCAAGGAAAGCCAGGCAACTGTGCAGGTGCCCAAGCTGCTCTTACCACCGCTCTGGAAGCACTGCTGCTCCACCTCCACGCCCATCCCCATCCCCATCCCCGACCGCCGACCGAGGCACTGTAACACGGGCGCATCCCTCTCTGCTAGCAGGATGGGCTCGACTTTTGCCCAGGCTAAACCGCAGCTGCCCAGAGGTGGGTGCTGCAGCTGGACAGTTGCACCCGTAGAATCCTCCCCACTTCCACAGGGTTCAGAAGCTCGGGGTGGGAGGACCAGGCCAGCACCTGCAGTGTCCCGCAGCCATCTGGACAGGGGCTCTGGCAGAGGCGTGCCAGCTAGGGCTCCGCCCACGCATGCTGGAGACCTGGCGGCTGAGTGCGCCACTGGAGATGCCAGATGGAGAGCGAGAGGTCTGGAGGGACTTAAGATGAACTGCCTAGTCCTGAAGGCTACACCTCTTGGGACACTTACTGGGGGACTTGTCCTTCTTTCTCCCCACTCCCCTCCTCCCACCACGCTCTAGCCCGCCTCTTTCTGCATCCAGGGTCTCCCACCTCTCACTCTCCATCCAGACTGGCTTGCAGTCCCAAAAGGACATCTCCCAGTAGCAGCTTTTCCCTCCTCCTCCTTCCCTTTTCCACGCCCCTCCCCCTCCCTTGCGTATCTCTGGCCATTTCAACCCCAGACTCCTCACACAATAGCCCAGTCCTAGGGCTCAAAACAGCAGCAGTTTGCTTTTAAATCACCAACATGGCATGTTCCATCACCCCCCTGCCCACATACCCTTTAGCAGCTACCCACTGAATCGCAGACACCCCCTAAGAAACCAAGATCCTCTGACCCCTTCCACTGAGGAAGGAGAGCCTCCACCGACCTGAACCTGACCCCTGAACCCTTCCATCTCTCTTCTCTACAAAATTAGAGATAGGGTGGGGCTGCGCCGTGGAGGTTGGCAGCCCCAAAGCTGCCCTCACTCGGGGACGCAATTCAAATGTAATCAACTCAGATGGTGCCGGCCCTTCCTAGGGATTCTGGAGGGGTGAGGTCACAGAAAGGCTATAATTAGCATTCTCAGCATCCATGATCCCTAAGTAAGGCTGCCAAGGCTGAGGATGAAGAAGGCAGTTCACTGCAGTGCATGCAACCTTGGCCTGTGCGGCCAACACCGGCTGCCAGCTCTGCCCCAGCCCAGCCTTCTTTCTCCCACCTCTTAGGTCTGATGCACCTAAACGGACTCACCGGCTGGGCCTCGGAGGTGTGATCCCGCGCTGAGAGCGCTAGGCGCGGATTTCGGAGGCACCCCTCCCCCAGCTCGGGCCAGCTGGGGTCCTCCTCCCCCACCCCAGGGACCCCTTCGGAAGAGCGCGGCTCTGGATCTAATCTGATCTAATCAGTCATCTTCTCGTTGGCAGGTCCCTGGCTCCGGGGAGAGGATGCTGTTGTGGTTACTGCAGGATCCAGCACCTTTCCAAGGCAGAAGCAGCTGGGCATGCTCCATCGGCTCCGTGGGGATTTCAGAACCACGTGACTCTCCCTCCCCAAGCTGTCACTTAGGATCAGGAGTAAATAGTCCCCTGAAAGGTTTAACTCCATCCACACCAGTGACAAGCTGTTAACCACCCTTGCAACCCTCCCCGCAGAGAAGGGGTTGGTGGGCGCAGCCTCCCCAGCCTCCCACAGACAGGACAAGGCTGCCCCCCAGAGGGCATCTGAGCCTGCGTGTTGGTAAGCAGCGTTTTCAGAGTCCTACCACAGGAGACTGCAGAACGCTATTGCCTCTGGACTTGACACTATAGTGGGGCCTCTGCACTCAGTCTGCTTAGTGGTGGCTTTTCAGCTCTGTGACTATCCCCAAACAGAGAGACCATTTCTGGGTATCAGGAGGTCTTTGCTGGGATCCCAATTTTTCTATATCCCTCAACACAATGAATTTAAAGGAAAAAACATTAGAAGAGATCTGGGACCCATTTAAAACAAAAACGAAAATGAAAACAAACAAACAAACAAACAAAAACCAAAACAGGATCTCATAGTCTTCAACCCAGACTGGACTCCAGTGACCAGTCTGAGGGTGTTAGCCAAGTCCTGACCTGTGCTCTTCACTATTGACCGGCAGGGGCAGAGAGCTTTAAACGATAAGGTTAAAGCCCCGTTTCTGCTGTAAATATAGTCAGTGGCCTCCCCCGTCTCTCTCCTCTACTGTGCCTCCGTTTCTTTCTTTCCACATCTCTCTGGGAAAGGAGCTTCTCTGTGACCATGGACAAGTGCAGGGGAAACCTTAGTTTTATGGCCAGGGTCTAAATGGAGTGGGAGGGATTTGCCCTTAACTTCCAAGGGTATTGTTTCTGCCACATCTTGGACCCAAAGCTGGAGACCATACTACTGAGGTCACTTCTGAACATAGAAACATTCCAAAAGTCGAGAATCAATGAATGCCTGTAAGGTCCCACCTACTTGGTAAGTCTATTGCTGTTTGTAAATAAACTGTCTTGATTTAAACTGTCTTGATTTAAAAAAAAAAGAAGAAGAAGAAGAAGAAGAAGAAGAAGAAGAAGAAGAAGAAGAAGAAGAAGAAAAGAAAAAGGCAACCTGGGCTGAAGATGTTAGCTGAGTTGACTGCTTATCCAGGACCCATGAAATGAAGCCCTGGGGGTTTGCAAACCAGCACCCCATACGATATGGTGTAGGCAAGAAGATCAGAAGCTTAAAGCTACTTTTGGCTACTTGATGACTTCAAGGCCAGTTTGGGCTCCATGAGGCCTTGCTGCAAAAGAAAAATGAGCAAAGCAGAAAAGCAACCTGTCCCTACTCTGAGTCTTGCCACGGTGTGTGAGCGTCCCTGTGTGAGCACTGTTTTGTTTTGTTTTGTTTTTTCGTCACCTAGAGCACTTTCTTTAAAACAGAATCTGCCTTAGAAGACACAAGAGAACACTTCCCTCTCAGCACCCAGGAAGAGATATGGGAGTCAAGTGGGTAGCCTGGGGAGGTACCTAGGGGACAATCCTCATGCCTGCTCAGGGCAGGGGAGCACATGGCAGCCTAGCTGCTCTCTTGGGAGGGTTTCCCCTCTCTTCCCCTCAGCTAGATGAGATACCAGGCTGGTCCTCAATGACTCTCTGGGAAAGCCTCTCAGCTAAAGGGGCAGGGAAGTTGTAAGTAAGGGCCCAGTGCCAGGCACAGTTCACCTACCCAGCTCTCCAGGACTTGGCAAGGATGCCTGGTACAGGTGGGGCCGAGTCAGCTTCTAGGCAGCCAGAAACGAGGGACTCCTGGGGAGTCTCCCTTGAGAAGTTAAGGGAGCAAAGTGGGGTCGAGAGAGACCCCAGTATGCAAGAAGGGAAGGGAAAGGGACGAGGACCCCGCTCAAATGCCACACAATCCTTAGGCAGCTGGAGAGGGCAGCCAACAGACAGGCCCGCTGGGCGGGTTTCCTCTTTGGCAGACAGAGAGTGAGAGCTCCAGACAAGGCTCTGGCTCACCCAGACAGACGCCTGAACCAGAAGCTTCTAGAGCACACGGGGGGGGGGGGGCCTGGGGGAGTGGGCAGAGAAGCCAAAGAGATGACTGGGCTGGGCACAGTGCCTTCCTGCTGGGGAGCAAAATGGGAGATGGATGAGGGCTTATGGGGCTGGCAGGATGGAGGTGGCAGAGCTGAGAAAGCAAATATTCCTTGCCAAGTCTAAATCTTTCCTCTGTTAGCCCAGCCGAGAAGCAAACTGCTCCTGAGCAAGGCTTGGGAAGAGGCCTGAGGAAGAAGGATCCCCAGAGAAAGTGCCTCTGTGGTCCTGCCTTCCTGCCCCAGGTCCGATCTCATCTCGCTCACTCCTTCAAAGATCATCTCTATGCTTCACTCCCCGCTGGCCCTGGTGGTCACTAAACTGATGGGCTAACTGTCCCTCAGGGCCCACCTGTGCCCCAGAGACTTTGCCCATGCTCCTTCACCCAGAACACACTACCTGAGAATCAAGGAAGAGGCCCGATAGTGAAGCTGTCAAAAGACTCGGGTTCCAGACTCAGCTCTACCCCTGACTGATTCAGCACCTTCAAACTGGGCACTTGACGACTGAGCCTCAGTTTTCCTCACTTGTAAATGAGGTTTGTCTGCAGCGCAGATCACCCCTTGCCCTTTCTGCTGTCTGGGGTGACATTTGCCTTGCCTGAGACAGAGCTGATGGGACCCCTATATCAGAACTTCTGTCCTGTGGCTTTCCTCTATCCTGTCCAAAGGTCAGCAGAACAGTTTGGGTAGCTTCACCTTAGGGCCTAGAGGACCTTCTCTGATGACCCACAGGTTGTGAGTCTGTCTGGACTCTCGGTGACCTGCACAGCCTCTAGAAAGTACCAGAGCTTCATCATCCAGCTCCTGAGCATCTGTGGGTGGAGCCCTGGCTTTGGTATCTCTGCCTTTCAGCAACCCCTGGAATGGCCTGAGTGGCTTCTGGATGTACCAGAGGTCCAAGCAGGTGTCCAGCTGCCTACTTGGCACCTTACGGCAGGAACTGTTTAGACCAGAACAGGAAGGAGTGATAGAGCTGGGTGTGGTCCACGGGTGGAGGAGCAGCAAGTGTTATCGGGGTGTGGTTCTATAGTCCACTTCTCTGCCATGTCTCCTGCCCGGACAGCTCTATAGGGAGAGGCACTCTTAAAGACAGAAGGGACCGGTTCCACAACAGGTCCCTTTACTGCCTGTACAGGAAGTAAAACACTAGGGCCAGATCTCTTATTGAATAGAAATTGCTTTTACATAGCTGGCTCATAAGTCTCAGAAAACTCTCAGACCCACAGGGACAGAACTGCAGTAAGGGAGGGATAAGATGGCTTCCAGTTCCTGGCAAGTGATACAGGGGGTTACCACTCAAATCCTTTGGAAGGCATGGTCGGCGGACCATGTGTGCTCTGCTGCCCTCTTGTGGATTAGAGCAATAAGTGCACACAGGCCACAATGAGCTACAACCACCTATTCCCTATTTTCTTCTCTTCTCGAATCCCCTCCTTGGTACTGACACGTTTAAAACCTCAGCACACTGGAGCAATACATCAGTAGCAGGTCCCATGAGAGCTGACCCTCAAATGCCATTAAGGATCAGGCTTAATGGGATACAGTTATCGTACTTGTTAAATACCCAGCCCAGCAAATGTGAAATGTGACTCCCCACGCTAAAAGAAACATCACCCCCAAATTATTCCGACATCTGATTTTTTTAAAAAATCACTTCTTGGGATCCATGTGTGGAATCATCACAGTCCCTTTACCTCCCAACCAAATGTCAGAAGCCTTGGTGAGGATGGGTTACTCGTGGAAAATAACACATTCAGAATCCGTCCGTTCATTGGCGTGCTCACTGGGTGAGGGGCATGGAGCCCCGGGAACCAAGGATGCTGAGTGCAGCTGTGTTATCTTGGTAAGAACACAGCAGTGAAATCACCCACAGCAACCGCCTCCCAGATTGGGTTTCTATATGTTTCTAGACATCTCAGTTTTTTCCTGTTATTTGCTAAAACAGAGATGAGGAAGCCTCACTTACGAAGGGATTAAATGAGATAATGCAGAAAAGTCCTGAGTTCTGAGAGTGGTTCCTACGTTTACAAGCTGTGGGTGACAATCCTGCAGTATTCCAACCCGGGGGCAAGAAGACCACCAGAAAGATCTAGGTAGGGATGAACCGGATGTGACTCCAGGGATACTGAGCAGCCAATGAGACAGGAGGAGTGTCTGGTGGGCGGGGTGAGGGAGAGGGAAGGGAAGATGAGGCTCTCTGTTGTGGGGTTCTGCTCCTAAGTGGGATGCAGAGAAAACAATTCATGTGAGCACACACTGAACCGAGAGACACTGGTGACAGTTACAGACTGGTAGCTGCAGCAGTAATTAATTGAGTCCCTATTTATATTTCATTTTTCCCACCCACGCACCTATTTCAGTAAATGCCGGGTTCCTATAATGTATTGGAAAGTTTCTAGAATAACGAAAAACAACATGAGCAGAAACTGTGCTCAGGGATCACCCGGCGACAGAATACTACCAAAAAGTAAACACACTGGCTCGAGGCTTGACGGTGCCGTGCCTAGCATGGGTTTTGGCTCCAGTACCACAGAAGAATCAATTGACAAATTGGAGTCAGAGACCTGGATATAGGAGGAAGAGAAGGCGCTCTGGGCACAGAGGACAGTACATGCAAAAGCCCTGCATGGGTCTGGGTTTGAGGTGAAAGAGGCAAAGAGGGGCTGGAGAGATGGCTCAGAGGTTAAGAGCACTGACTGCTCTTCCAGAGGTCCTGAGTTCAATTCCCAGCAACCACATGGTAGCTCACAACCATCTGTAATGGAATCTGATGCCCTCTTCTGGTGTGTCTGAAGACAGCAACAGTATACTCACATACACTAAATAAATAAAAAAGAAAGAAAGAGAGAAAGAAAGAAAGAGAGAAAGAGAGAAAGAGAGAAAGAGAAAGAGAGAAAGAGAAGTGAGTGTCAGGATGGGGCAGTCGTGGGAGAGAAGGTCACAGAAGGTCACAGAGGTGGGCATATGTGTGCCCCCTGGAACACATAGGCTCTCTTGACTGCCCAGCCATCTCTCCAGCCCCTGAGCAGTAAACGTGAAGATGTGAAGGATGGGTGAGATAAAGCAGCACAAGAGTGTTCAGTAAACAAACTCAGCCATTGAATATTTACCAAAACTATCAAGATGATGTTCAGAAGACTGAGAAATTCGGAAGAAATTCGGAAAGTGTTTATGTCAAGCAAGGGCTGGGTGTGCCCTTGCAGAGAGTCAGCTGTGGAGCCATGTGACAACAGAGTGGTTTCCAAATAGGTCATGTGCAAAAGGCTTTTTTTTAACTGTAAAAATATGGCTAACACTGCAGGGCAGGGTGGGGCATGCTTTTACTCCCTATGTTTGGAAGGCAGAGGCAGGTGAAACTCTATGAGGTCTAGGTAGCAAGTTTCAGACCAGTCAGGGCTAAATAATAAGATCTGGTCTCAAGAAAGGGGTGTGGGGAGGGTGGAGGAATAGCTTAGCAGTTAGGAGCAGGACCCAGGTTCGATTCCCAGCACACACATGGTTGCTCACAACCACCTGTAACTCCAATACTGGGGGATTCATCCTCTCCTGGGGAGATGTGACCTCTGTGGTATGCACAGACATACATTCAAGCAAAACACCCATACACATAAAGTAAATAAATACTATATATATGGATAATAACCAAGCTGATATCCATGCTGGATGATTCTGATGCAGGGATTGAGAATTTAGAAGCATGACACCTAGTTGTCCTTAAAGATAGACATTTTATAATAATAATAATAATAGTTATTATTATATTAATTATATATAATATAATATAATTATATATTATATATTATATAATGTATAATTATATATTACTTATTATTATATTTATTATTATAATTATTATATTAATTATATATTATATAGTATATAATATAATTATATATTATATAATAATATATAATGTATAATTATATTACTTATTATTCTATTTATTATTATAGTTATTATTATATTAATTATATATAATATAATTATATAATATATAATAATATAATGTATAATTATATATATTTATTATTATTATTATTATTATTATTATTATTATTATTGTACTGAACCTCACAAATGCTAAACAAGTGCTTACTACTGAGTTGTATTTCCAGCCTGTTTTCACTTAGATCTCCCTAAGTTACCCAGGCTGGCCTCGAACTTACTATGTAGCCTGGGTGGGCCTTCAATTTAGGATCCTGCTTCCTGTCTCCTGAATACTTAGCATAACAGAGCAGCACCGCCAGGCCCTGATAGGGATGAGGATTTCAAACAGAAAAGCACTAAGACTGGCACCTTCCTCTCTAGAAACTATGGCTATCTCTGCGGAGTCAGTACTTCAACACCAGGGAAATGGGCATCAGGACTCTGCGGGGCTGCAGGGTATAGTGGTGGTACAGGCTTGGGCACAGAGTTCCACTTCTGTCAGGAAGGTGGAACTGAATTTTCAGGGAGATGGAGAGACAGAACGACATTGAGTTTCAGCAGAAGGAAACGAATCCAAGTATGTGCCTGTGGGCCTCCAAAGCTGGAAGAGTCGCATCCTCTGCCTGCCTGCTTTGAGCCAGGAAGTTTCCCAGGCTACCCTCAGCCACCCCAGAGTCAAGACTCATTGTTCATATGACCTGGCCAACCACTTAGAGGAAAGAGAGCACCCCACATCCCAAGGGCCACAGGGGCCCCCATCCAGAAGAACAAGAGCAGCTGGGCCTGGCCTTGCCACTGCCAGCCTATTTGCTCCCAAGAAGTCGCCCCACAATATTCTGTACCCCACTTCACATCTCTTTTTCCTTTCAACTCTTGCCTGGTACTTCAGTGACAGTCTCCGCTACAGGCAAGAGCCAGTTGTTCTGCCGGTTCGGTTCAGCTCAGCCCAGCACTCCACGGATCCTACCCCAGATACCTTTCAGTGACTCACCATAGTGACCCTTAGGCCAACAGGCGCATGCTTCTGTCTACCTGGTGCTTCTCAGTGCCTCTAGGCCATCCACAGACCCAGTGGCTACATCTTGCATGATATGCCAGATCCATTAACCACCTCCACTCCCTAGGAGGCATCTGTGACTGGGACAAAAGCCAGGCCAAAGGTGAGGTTAAAAAGAAAACCATCTACTCACTTGATGAAGTATACCGCTCCTTCCGGGGTAGAATCCATCTCCCAACCCTTAGGCAAACCTGCAAGGAAGTGAAATCACAAGCTGAAGAATCCTGGATGCAGATTCTTGTCTTGCCTCTACCCAGCAGCCTGGGGCCTGGAATGGCAGGAAAACTCCAGGGGAAGCCACAGTCCAAGCAGCCACTCCACCTTTCCCCCAGTTATTTCCAGCACCAAGTCTTCATCAAATGAGGAGAAAGACGAAAGCAATGAAATGAATCACTGCTTGGTGCCTTTCCTCACTTACCCCACAAACCTCTTCTGAGCATCTGGGCCTGGTCCAGAGGCAGACCCTGAGACACATCAGGGAACCCACAGATGCTCATACTCTATGGGTCCTCAGGGTCCTCTGAACCCCTCATCACAGAAGTCAAGGCTGGTGTTGAGAGCTGGTGATTCACCCAAGATTTACAGGTCCTTAGCATCCAAGATTTAATTGGGATACAAGTCTCTGAATCTCAGAAGGACCTCCAGACTACTGCTTTGCCACAAGGCACTAAGGACCTGGGGAACAGGTCCCAGAAAACAAGAGACTGGCTTGTGAATTTCAATAGCACCTTTGGGGGAAAAAAAAAGTATCCACAGAGAAACTCCAAGAGGTCACTGGGGAATCTCAGAGTGACAAGGGTTGAATCACTGAGGAAAGTAACCTTGACCAAGACTGTGGACACAGCACCGCCACACCAGAGAGCCTGGTTAGGTCCTGACTTGCCTGCTGTCTTAGGGTTTCTATTGCTGTAATGAAACACCATGACCAAAGCAACTCAGGAAAGAAAGGATTTGTTCAACTTACACTTCCAAACCACTGTTCATCACCAAAGGAAGTCAGGACAGGAACTCAAACAGGACAGGAACCTGGAGGCAGAAGCTGATGCAGAGGCCGTAGAGGAGTGCTGCTTACTGGCTTGCTCATAGCTTAGTCAGCCTGCTTTCTTATAGAATCCTGGACACATGTCTAGGGATGACACCACCCACAATGGGCTGGACCCTCTGACATCAACCACTAATTAAGAGAACGCCCTACAGGCTTGCCTACAGCCCAGTCTTATGGAGACGGTTCCTTAACTGAGGCTTCCTCCTCTCAGATGACTCTAGCTTGTGTCAAGTTGACATAAAACTAGCCAGCATGCCTGCTCATTCCACCAAAATAAACTCTCTAGCCAAGTCCCACTTTCCCAGCACAGAGATCCCCCAGCCCATGGGAGAGAACTTGGAGAAAATCTCCATCCTCCATTCTTCCTACAGAGAGCAGAAGCTCCCAAGCTGACATATTGAGAAATGAGAGGTGAATCTCTTGGCACCCATTGCTTCCCTTTTGGTCAGTTGAAACACATGCCTTGGGCAGGCGGTCACAAGACACAGCCACCCTGTTAGTCTGAGTGTGCCATCACCTTGCCACCTGCTTTGGGTTACACACTGCAGAGAAAAGAGCCTGAGTTTGGAAGAGTGGCTGGCCCAGCTTTGAGCCATCATTTTATCCGTGTGTATTTGTGAAGAGCCTGTTCATCCATCGTTGCTGCTGTTTCAGTAGAACAAGGCAGCCAAGCTCAGCTCCTGATCCCCTAGAACCCTAACCCTCACCGTAACCCTCACCATAACCCTCACCGTAACCCTCACCCTAACCCTCACCCTAACCCTCACCCTAACCCTCACCCTAACCCTCACCCTAACCCTCACCCTAACCCTCACCCTAACCCTAACCCTCACCCTAACCCTCACCCTAACCCTCACCCTAACCCTCACCCTAACCCTCACCCTAACCCTCACCCTAACCCTCACCCTAACCCTCACCCTAACCCTCACCCTAACCCTCACCCTAACCCTACGTAACCCTAACCTAAGAAATAGCATCTCAGTAGCTGCCACTTAGTGGAATGACCCTTCTCAGATACGTGTGGCACCTCTACTAGTGTATTTAAGGTACCTATGAAATGGGTGTCACACCAAGAAGGAAACTGAAGCCCAGATAGGTTAGTCAACTTGCTTAAGGTCACACAGGAAGTGTCTGGGCTAGAATGTGACTGTTGGTCTGCCACTTCCAGAGCCTACACTCTTGCCTCTGTGTGACTCCATAAATGCTTCTTGTTCCCCTGTGTCCCCGTGTGAGGACGCTCCCATTCAGAAGGGTGTGGGTTGGCAGCCTCCCCAAGTAGAGGGATCCCCATTGGGTCAGAATCATAAATAATCCTGCCACTGTGATGTGCTGGGAAAGAGGCCAGTGTGGTTTCTGTCCTCTGCCTTTGCTAGCAACTTCCCTCCACTCTGCCCTCTCTGCCTGGGTAACACCAAGAACGCTTATGTTCCTGTCCAGGCGGAGTGCCCACTCAGGCAGCTGCCCTCCCAGCAAGCTTCAGGGGCATCTTAACTCCTTCCCAGCCTTGGATAACCAGTCAGTAACAGCCAAAATGGAAAGAATTGCCTCCCCGGGCTCTTCAGAACCTTCCAAATCCTACCTAGGGCAATGCTGCTCTCAACAGGAGCAGCTGAGGCCTTGCACCAGGACATCCAGTCAACAGAAGAAAACCAGCTATAACATGGTGGTGACAGGGGTCTCAGTTCACTTGAGATGGAGATGGGACAGCTGCAACTACAAATCCTTCTCATGGTGCCAGCTTTCTTGCATGGAGGTTATGTCTACCTTGTTTTGTTTTTTTTTTTTTTTTTGGTTTTTCGAGACAGGGATTCTCTGTGTAGCCCTGGCTGTCCTGGAACTCACTCTGTAGATCAGGCTGGCCTCAAACTCAGAAATCCACCTGCCTCTGCCTCCCAAGTGCTGGGATTAAAGGCGTGCACCACCACCGCCCGGCCGAATCTACCTTGTAAGGTACACAATCCTCTCCCATCTACAGAGATGCAGAGACCAAGTTCCAGAAGAAGCAAGCCCCTGCCCATGACCACACTAGTGGCAAGGAGAGCCAACCTTGGAACTAGGTCTCCGCACCTCCGAATGCGCATTTTGCCATGACCCCACTTCACTTATTGGCCAGGTGGCCTTGAGCCAAATACTTCCTCTCTGCTCTTCATTTTCCTCCTCTAAAACGCAAGGGTTGAACTCCACGGTCCCTGAAGCCTCTCTCAGCTCTGTAACTGTGATTCATTCCAGCCTGGATCTAAATGAATCAGGCACTAGGCAAGTGAAACCCTTAACCCAGAGAGTCCCATAGAACTAGCTGTGTCCTGTGAGTAACCCCAAGGCTGGTTTCTGGCCTGGTACAGGCTATTAAGGGCCAGAGACTGTCCCACAATGCTGTTCACACACCTCTCCTTCCTGGCCTCTCATCCTAGAGAAAAGCCTTTCATTGCCTCCAGGCCTTCTGATTCCTAGGGTTCTTTACCCCTGTAACCCCAACAAGTCTTTCTCTGCCTGTTTCTTGTGTGTCACTGCCCTGTACACATCCCATGTTTCCCACTAGCCTAGGAGGTCAAAGAGGGCAAGAAGGAAACCAGTGTTAGCCTTGACCTCTTCCTCCACAGCTGAAGGAGTTGCACCAGCCACCAAGGGCCATTTGCATTTAAATTGATTAAAATTACTTCCAGCCCACTGTAGACTAACCACATTCCCACTGCTTGCTAGCACACATGGCTGAGGGCAGCTGTATTAAGCAGCACCGGTGGGAAACGGCCCAACCTTGCATGCAGCACAGGGTTGGGTTCTGCCCAGTCCAAGAGCGTCTGGATTGCAGCAACCTTCAGGTTGATCTGTCCTCTACGATCTGTCCTCATACTAACGGCAAAGAAGATCCCTTAGAGGTGTTCTGGACTATTCCCCAGGGACTGTCCAGAGGCTGGGGTGAGTCTACTCGTAGCAAAGAAGTCAAAGCAGGTCTGGGGCCAAGGGTTTCCATGACCACCTCAAGCTCCTCATCAACTGCAAAGGCAGGGGCAGGTGACTCCTTACCTGGGCCGGTGGAGTGTCCACTCTGGATGGGTGAGTCTGTACCAGGGTGCACCCAGCTGGTTGACTTCTCCTCATCACTGTGGAAGAAGCAATAAAGAAGGGTGGGTCAGGTTCCTAGAGCAGAGCCCTCACCTGCCTGAGATGGCCACGCCCACCTCGCCAAGCCTTCTTGTATTCATGCGTGTGCAAAGGCAACTGTGAAGTGTCACAGGTAAGCAGCATCTAATCCCTGGCCGTGAAGAATACAGCATCCCAGCAGGAAAGCAGACACACGCAGACGGTGTGCTGGGAAGCAGCAGTATACAGAGAATCTAGGCTGCAGACACAGTGGACGGCATGCCCCTGCCCACGGTGGGGCAAGAAGAGGAGGCAAGGCCTCATGTGGCTGAGAGGTGGTCACTGCAAGGCTTTGGTGCTATTCATTTACAATCACAGCATTCCCTCCATGTAGGAATCTGACAGAAAGTTGGGGGGGGATTTGCACACCTTCATCCCCAGTCCTTGGAGGCAGAGGCAAACAGTCTCTGTGAGTTGGAGGCCAGCCTGGTCTACATATTGAGTTCGAGGTCAGCCAGGGCTTCATAGCATTTTTGAAATGCTACCTCAAAAATAAATAAATAAATAAATAAGCTAAAAAAAAAAAAGGATTGAGGACAGATCTGTGGTAGAGTGATGCTATATGCATGCACATGGCCCTCGGTTCCACCCCTAGTACCAAAAAAAAAAAAAAAGGAAAAAAAAAAAAAAAAAAGACAGATTTCGAGTCCAAGGTTCAGAGACCGTATGTAACTTATCCAGGTCACACCAGAAAGTGAGGACCTGCCCACCCCTCAACCCCAATCTGAGGACAGAAGAGCTCATCCGTTTTCTTCAACCCCACCATCCAACGGACACTAATGATTCCAGATGTGTCCTAACAGGGAGCTGCTGCCTGCCAGTCTTGGCCATTTCAGGATGGACAGGGATGGGGCAGGCATTTCCAGATGGCCGAGCTTTAGGGCGGGGCTTGAGACTCCACTCCACTCAGTGTCTCGGTAATAAGCGACATGCATAAGATCTAGAGTCTACCCGATTTTTACTGAAGCAAGACTTATAAGAAATTGTATGCATGTAAAAACCAATGCTCTGATATATGTGCAGAACACCTTGAAAACTGCCACGAAATCAGAATATTGAACCCTGCCCACCGACTCTTCGTGCCCCTTTGCACTTCCTGTCTCCCACCCTCCCAGCCCTGTCTACCCTCTTAGCTCTTCCTATCTTGCCCCTCTCCAGCCACACCCATATGCTTTGCATATTCATTATCGAGTTTACACAGAAGGAACCGTACAAGCCAGACTCCTCCATCTTAACTTCCTTCCCCCTTCCATTCTTCCACACGGCAGGGTTAGTCATTCCTGACTAGCCCTTCCTGAATAGCAACGTGAGGGATTCACCAGGGCCCATGGGATGGACATACAGGTCGTTCTCGGAGTGGGCCAGTACAGAGCCGCTGCTCACATCCGTGGGCTGTGAGGGGGCGTGTGCCCTTTTGTTTTTTCTTTTGACTTTATTAATTTTTCTCTGAGGCTGGACACCTGCTGCACACAGAGACTTTCCAGCTGGCCCACCCCTCTGTGGAGCCGAGAGGAAACAAAGCAGCGGTTCTCGTGACCTCTGCACCCTGGAGCCACCGGAAACTCTAAGAGATAGCCTCTAACAGTGGGCCTTTGGGTCCCGGTTTAGTGCCGGCTAGAAGCCAGAAAGGAAGGCCAGGAATGCAAAAGGCTTGAGGCAGCAGTGTCTTAGCCTCTTATGCTGTCCTGACCGTCTCTCGTGTCCCCCAGTCTCCCTCCGACTCCACCTCACCCGGATGCTGTGGAGAGCCCCGTAACAGGATGACTTTCCACCACAGGCTTCAGCTCCCTCTGCTTACTCCTAACCAACCTCTCCTTGTCAGCCAGGCCCAGAACAAGGTGACTGGAGGTTGCCTGGCCCTAGCATTCATGGGGCAGCTCGGCCTGGGAGGGCTGGTGTCACTACAAATCCAGTCTCCAGGAAGAACTATTCCCTTCATCAGGGTTATCTGTGGGTGGCCAGTCTAGTTCTAGTGTCTTCCCACCATCCTTGAGTCCCAGCCTGCCTGTCTCTCCTCCCTACCTACTCCACCGCACTCTCTAGAGCCCGTAATTGAGGGGGAAAAAGTCAAAACCATCAGGTTTCTGCATATCTGCCCTACCCTCGGGTGGGCAAGTGTACTCAGCTCCTTGCCTGTCCTTTCATTCTTGTCCCTACATTGGAGAGGGGTCAGCCATCTCTCCTCTGAAAGTGAACACTCTGCCTGGACTATCTGCCTACACCTCTGTCTCCTGTCTTTTATAGACCTTCATTCTGGGTGTCTGGGCTCAAATCGTGGACGGCATCTCCCTGTGGCATGCAGCATCTTCCGCTGCATTCCTGTCTGGGTCTCATATGGGCACACGTCCCTGTCTCCCTCTCAGGGCCCCCTCCCCTCCAACCTGTACTCCACATCCTTCCCACCCTCCCTCAAGCCAGCATCCCTTCCAGAAGCGAGCCTCTCTTGGTCCCGGGTTCCTGGCCTCCTGCTCACCAGTCCCACATTATTCTGGTTTCTGTTCCCAGCCCCCTGAAGCCACTTTCCACTAAGGGCACACTCCCAGGATCCTGAGTGTGGTCGCCATTTTCTAACCTTTGGCTTTTCTGCTGTTCTGACCACTGCTGACCACCCCTTCCTTCTCAAGCTCTGCCCCTCTCCGCCCCCACCCCCACCCCCCTTCTTCTCTCCTCTCTAATCCTGGTGCTGCTCTCCTCTGACCATCTTGGTCTCATTCCCATCCTGGCCTGTCTTTCTCTACTCTCTCCTTAAATACTGACGCTGCCCGGTGACCTTCCTGTCTCCTCACTCAAATGCCAGGTAGTGTAGCCAGCTGCTACACAAACCTGTAGACGACACACAGGGACCTCAAGTTCAACATTTCACCAATGAACGTATCCTCACCCCCAAGTCAGGCTTCTAGTCTTCATCAAACTCAAGTGGGAGCTGTGGAGAGATACCTCTTCCCTTCCTCCATTCAGCCCCACTCCTGATCCTCTCCCTAGAGATACCCCCTGTTCTCCCACCCTTTCCTCTCCATTCTCCCCACAGATATCTCAGGCTTCCTGGTTTCAGGGCAGCTTCCTAACTATTCTGGAGCCCCCGCCCCACCCCAAGCCAGCCCAGCCCAACCCTCGAAGCCACTGGAGGGACCCTCCTGAATGCAGAGCCTACAACAAGTCTCCTATGGCTTTCTGTCTCTTGGCATTGCCAGATAGAATCCTCATCTAACATATCGGGCCTTCCTCACACTGCTACTCATCCCTGCTTTTCTGTCTTTTTTTCTCTGCAACCTGCAAAGCTTCCACTTCCACTGTGACCTAAGGGGGTTCTAAGTACCTTTGCTTCAAGCCCACCCTGCCTTCCTTACAAGGCCTCCCGCTGCCCAAGGTTGCTATATTCTTCCCTTCCCTTTAGCATCTGTCCAGCTCTTAGCCTTTGAATAGCTTCTCCAGTCTCCCTTCCAGGTCTTAATGTTCCTCCTAGGTCCCATAGTCAGCATCACACAAGTAGAGGCCTCCCAGGATGCATTGTGTTGTTCTGCACCTTCTCCCACCACCTTAAAGGTAGCTTACCAGTTTTATTTTCGTGTTGCAGGCTAGAGTGAATGCTCAGTGTATTCACTCAGTGTCTAGACCGTGGAGTGACAGGAAAGAACAGGAAGAGATGGGGAAGCAAACTCAACGCCGTCAGGACCTCTTGGGAATTCAGACTATCAAGCTGCCTCTGCTCCGAATAAGAACGGGGTCAGGTTGGGGGACCCCAGGAATCAGTCTCTTTTTTGGTTTTGGTTTGTTCTGCTTTTGAGACAGAGTCTCACTATGTAACCTCGGCTGGCCTGGAAGTCAAAAATCCAACTGGTTCTGCCACCAGACTGCTGGGATCGAAGGTGTGCCACCATGCTCAGCCCTGAATCGGTCTTTTAGGTAAACTCCTTGGATGGTTTCTTATTCTAGTTCTGTATTTATTTTTGAGACACAGGCTCACCAGCTTGCCCAGCTTGCTCTCCGGGAACTCTCAGGTCAAGTGATCCCCCTGCCTCAGCCTCCTGAGTAGCTGGAAGCACAGGCACACTCAACCACACTTAACCTCGATGGTTCTTAAAGGTTGTGAAGGCTCAAGCCACTGAGGGAAAGGGACTCTGATTTTAAGCATGGAGAAGTTCTGGTGTTTGGGATCCTAACCCCGGGCCAAGAACTCGAGTGAAGTTACCGCTAAGACAATATAATTCAGCATCAATTATGATAAATAGTGGAGATAATAACCGAAGAAAGTGCCACACAAGCGTGGCAACAGAAACCCCAAACCACGACCATGGATGGGGGAGCCCCTGCAACAGAGAAAGTGGGCTCAGACTCGGGCTGCCATGATTGACAAGAGGTCCCATCTCAGACAAACACTTTACATCTCTCCCGACCTTAGGTCTGTGGAGACAGCGCAGGGGCTGCTTCTAGCTTCTCCTCAGCTCTAATGTTTTCTGAGTGGCTATCTTGAGGAAGAGGAAGCTTGGCAAGTGTGGGAACCGTCCAAACTGCTGTGCTAGATACGCTTGCTATATCATTGGGAGATTTCTTTCCTGGCAAAAGATGACTGTAAGAGAAGCCGGCCAAAAAGGGGGCCAAACAGGGCCACTTTGCTATAATGAGATTATGCCACAGCCATTTGGTTTATGGAATTAATAGAACGGCGCTAATTTATCACTGAGAGCAGCAAAGCCTCCCCCTAAAGAATTCTTCAAGCCTAAGGCTTTCTTCTGCCTCCTGACCACAGACCCGGGGAAGCAGAAGGCAGGGGGAGGAGCTGCGGGAGTCCGCAGCGAGCAGGTGGGAGACGCAGGGGCTCCTAATATGCTGTCAGTTTGCCCAAGTCTGGAGGAAAGAAGTCGCCTGGCCTCATCTAATGTACGAGCTGGAAGAACTCCTTGCTGCAGGGTGCGGTGATCAGGAAAGAGGCTCAAGGCCACCTCGCCTGCCCTGCCTCTCCAGCTCAGGGAAGGAAGCCTGTGAGCCTTCCTGGACTTTGCCCCACTGAGGAAAAGGCGGGAGTCACATTCAAACAGGTATCTTGATAAACTTATTAGTCAGCCACCCCCTCCCTCCACAACTACCCCCCCAGCCTGACCCCCAGCCCCGCCACCTTTCAAGTCAGACAACTTTAAAGAAAAAAGTGGAAACGGGGTGGGGTGGGATGGGGGGGGCGAGAAAGAGCCCTACATACTTGATGAAGAAGATTCTCCCGCCGCGGTCCACTCCGTAGGTCCATCGGCCTGGCAGGTCCAGCCAGTCGATCTCATCGGCCATCTCGGTGTCCCCGCAGCCCCTCTGGCTCTCCGCGCCCGCCCCCCGCGCCAGGCTGGCGCCCCCACTTTCTGCGCCTCCTACAGGCGGCGATGGGGGAGGGGGTCCGGTGTGGTCCGGGCACACCTCCCGGTTCCCCCGGCGGTGACTCCGGCCTCCCGCGGAAGGCGAGCTGGCCGACAGCCGGAGACGGGCGGGCACTTAACCCAGGCGGGGTTCGGTCCCAGACACCTCCCGCCCCCTCTGCGCCCCGGAGCTCCTCTTCGGACCGGCTCCTGAAGTTCAGTGCCGGGCAATTAGCGTGGTGAGTAATTAGGAGGCTCCTGCCGCCGCGGCTGCTAACGGGCAGCGCCGGCCTCCGTCCGCTCCCGCCAGCCGGCGCGGCGGGGAGAGGCTCCCCCGGAGCCCGCAGGTTGCGCCGAGGTGCGCCCCGGCTCGCCGCTCCGAGCCTGCTCTTGAACTGGAGGCGGGGCCTGGCTGCGCCGCCGGGGACACTACCCAGCCCCGCGATGCGCCCGCAGCCCCGCGCCGCCAGGGAAGCAGGCGCCGAGGGCGAGCCTCGAGTCACGCACGGCGCAGAAAGGGGGAAGTGATAACAGCACTTCGGTTAGTGGGAGGTTAGTGCAGGAACAAAGGTCGAACGCGGGAAGGGTGGCGCGGCCGAGTGCAGCCAGGGATCTAGGAGGCCCTTAAGCCAAGTTGCCAACCTAACTAGTTCAGCTAGTCCTCACCTTTCCTCCCCGGCACCTTCTCCAAGAAGCCTGCCATGACTGCAGAGGTTTCTCAGACTCCAATCGCCTTCAGGGCCTTCCAACTCATTCTTCCGAACATGCACCAGGAAAGAAAAAGGAAAGGGGGGAAAAAAAGAAAAAAGGGGGGAAAACAAACAATGAAAGTAAAGGAATATGCATGTGTGAACCGATGCAGGTTTCCAGCATTCCACACTGAAAAATAAAATAAAACGCCATGGAAACCCATAGTTCTTTTGCCTCCAGGGTAAAAGCCAGATCCCATGCTGCCTTCTAGCCTACTCAAGACCTGCTCCAGAGTCGCCAATTTAGTGCCCATTGTTTCAATCATATTCCAGACCCAAGGGATAACTAGTTAGACACTGGGAGTATTGTGTGTACTTTAAAGGATAAGGTGCGTGGAATGACGGGTAACAGGTGTGTGTGGAACGGACACCACGGGCTGAGAGGCTTGGCTCTCATTATTAGCTCCGGATTATGCCTACAGTGACACTTCTCCAGGACACCATAGAGGACTCCACCCCAGGTTTATATGGCCTTTCTGTACATGTGCCTTATAAATACGCTACAGTAGTACTCATCACGGTGCAATGAAATGACCGGTTACTCACCTGTCTCCCTGACCCGGCTGTGTACAGCTCAAGGGGGCGGGGTTATTCCATCTTAACTTTATAGCTACAGCACTTAGCTGGGGCTAGTAGCTGGGTAGTGCTTGAACACTGCCTGGTACAGTCCTAGTTGGGAACTTGATTCCAATCATAATCCTGTACTTTCTGTGCTTTTAAATGGAATTTCCACAGTAAACAAAACGATAAGCAGAGGTGGGGCTGTCTGATGGAGATCTTTTTGGAAAATAAAACAGCCCGAGACTCTTCCAGTCTGTGAGACGCCTAACCCAGACGAAGCACCAGATAGATGGTGAGCTTCAAAAATGCATCTGGGGCCATCTGTAGCCAATCCTCTTGTCTAAAATTGAGGAAAGTGAGGAAACTGAGGAAAGGGCTGGACACGGTCTCTTGGTGAGGTGGTGGCTAAGAAGGGCCTGCCCTCTAGTGTCCCAGACTTGAGCTCTTTCCAGTACTTCACCTGCCTCCAACAGAGGAAAGGGACTCTGCCAGACCTCACAGGCTGGCTCTAACTGCCAGGTCTATGTGGAGTCCATTTTCCAGGTGACTAAAGAAGCAGAAACCAGCAATATCCAACTCTTTTATCTCCTTAGATCCTGCACGCTTCTAGCAGAAAAAAAAAAGCTACATTTGGTGGTAAATTGGGCCACATCTAAGAAACAGAGAGTGTAGGTGTCCCTTAGTCCCTAAATTGGGGCCGGTGGGGGTCGGGCAACAGACTTCTTCCGGGGCTTTGTGAAACACCTGTAAGACTCATCCTGTTGATAAAGCACAGCCACCTGCCCAGCCTGTGATATCCAAAGATCTAAACGGCCAGGATTGCTGCCAAGATGCTTTAAGGGAAAATACCAGTAACCAGCACACTCCCCGTCTAACCTGAGCAACCAGTAAGGGCGGCTGCCTGGGCTGCACGTGGGTGGGAAGGGAAATGGGGACAAAATGAGACCTACTTGGAACATGGGGAGCTTCACTGTCTCCTCGGAGCTCCACTGTCTTCTCTGAGGAAAGCATCCCGAGCTGGCCTCAGAAGACCGTTGCCCCTCCTGTGTGTGTGCGTGTGCGTGTGCGTGTGCGTGAGAGAGAGAGAGAGAGAGAGAGAGAGAGAGAGAGAGAGAGAGAGAGAGAAACAGACAGACAGACAGACAGACAGAGATGGAGTGCAGTGTCCTGTGCAGAGACCAAAGAGGAACTTAGGTGTCCTGCCTGATCATCACGTCTGCCTATTCCCTTGGGACAGGATCTTTCACCAAACAGGTTCTCTCATCGAACCTGGGCTGATGGCCAGAAAACTAAAATAATCCACCTCCTCCCATCCCAGCACTGCAGGACCGGTGTGCACCAGCCACACCAAGCTTTTCCATGGGTGCTGGGAGTTTGGACTTGGGTTGGGTCCGTACACCGCATAGGGAAGGTACTTAGCCACTGAGCCGTTTCCCCATTCCCAGATAGAGTCTTGTTTAGTTAGATAAGTTAGTCTTAGGTAAGAAAAGGCCAATGGTTAATTTTTTTTGTCTTTTTCTACTTGTCTGAAATGAGAACTTGCGTCTGAAAGCCTTTTTCTAGTTGTAGTCTATTGTCGGTAATATTTATTTTCCAGTGCTGGGGAATGGAACCCAGATCCTGTTGTGATTCTGTGAGTGTTCTACCTCTGAGCCACATCTCTAGTTGGCATTCTAGTCATTTATCAATTATGGTAAATATTGAAATATGAGGAACCAAAACATCTCTTGGTTCAACAATTACCCGGAAGAGGGAGGGACGGTTGATATGTTAAGAAGAAAACCTTACATGCTTTGTTAATGGAGTCAGGAATTTAACTGTATGTTTCCCCAACACATTTTATCTCTTTAAAAGGTAATGAAGTATGCTAGGTGGCAGTGGTGGCGCACGCCTTTAATCCTAGCATTCGGGAGACAGAGGCAGGCAGATCTCTGAGTTTGAGGCCAGCCTGGTCTACACCGTGAGTTCCAGGACATCAACGGCTGTTACACAGAGAAATCCTGTCCCGGGGGAAGGGGGGAAAGGGTAATAAATTGGCTCAGAGTGGTGGTCCATGTCTTTAAGCCTGGCATTAAGGAGGCAGAGACTGACTGATTGCTGAGTTTGAGGCTAGCCTGGTCTATCTATATAGCAAGTCCCCAGCCAGCCAGAGGTACTTTGCCTCAAAACAAAACAAGGCTCAGTAGTATAGGCACCTACTGTTTGCATGCAACCTGAGTTCACTCTCCAAGACATGGTAGAGGGAGAAAACCAGCTCCTACAAACTGTCCTCTGACCTTCACATGGGGCTATGGTAGACACACATTGATACACCTACAAACTCACACACAGATGTGCACACACACAGGCACACACACACACACATGTACACAGGCACACTTGCTTAAAGTAAAGAACTCTGTGAGTTTCCTTTTGAGCCATGTCCTTCTGCCATGCTTATTCCTGCGTGCTGGTCAGTCTGTCCACCTACCTTAGCTCCTTACAGAGGGAAAGGGTCGTGCACAGACCTGGCCAATCTTTCCCCATCATAATAAATACTAATAAATACTAGGTTAAAAAGGGATTTCTGAATTAGACCACAGCAATGAGACTCTGTATGTAAGGATCCCAGAGTCCCCATGAAGACGTAAGCAGGGGCCATATTGGTGCTTCTGAGACAGTCGAGGGGACAACCAGCTAGAAAGTGAACCAACACAGGAGACATGGAGCTGGGGACGGAGAAAGCCTAGTCTTCATGGCCCCTATTTGCCCAGATCCCAGCTGACCAGAAGACACTAGCCCTGGAATCTCCAGATGGCTGCCATTCCCCATGCTTACTGGTTTCAGCCAGTTTTAGTTGAGTTTTTGTCCATAACAACTGAAAAAAGTCACAGACAATACAAAGTTCAAAAAAAAAAAAAAAACAGCTATTTTTTATGTGCGCTGAGAAAGCACATATTTCCTATGACTTGTGGATGGGCCCTCTTTCGAAAAGGCTACAATGTTAGATCAGGAGTCTGAGTGATCAGATTGTCTAAAGTCCATGTTGTTTCCATGGAAGACCTTGAAGAACTCAGAGGAAGCACCCTAGAGCTGTGACAGTTCCATGAGAGTTGGCACCTCGGCTCTACCATCTAAACACATGGCCGGATTCATCTACTCCCAGGAAGATCGTAAGACATTGCTCAGCTCTATAAAAGCATGCCCAATATTCACACTCAGAGGCTTTTACTGAGTGCTATGTTAATGTTTATAACAGTCATGCTCACCTCAAGCAAGGTAGCCTGCTCATGCTTACAGGAAGTGGAGAGTCAAAGACAGGAAGGATACTTCTGCCAGCCTTAGAGATGCAGTTCCATAACTATGCAGGGGCCAGGCAGACTAGCTGCTTAAATAAAAGTGTGCTTCCTTAAGGGCTTGAAAGAGAAGGGGGGGGGGTTGACTTAGCAATTAAAAGTGCTTGCTGCTCAGTTATGTGGATGTAAGTTCAAATCCCAGGACTCATGTAATAACATTTGTGCACACAAATAGTGATCTATTTTGAAAAAAGTTTTTATGTTTTTTTAAAAATATGTATGTTGACTACATATACACGTATGTATACACATACATATACATGTACATATTCTGGTATTGTTCTGGTATCACATTCAGAAGATATAGATTCTGAGGTTCCCCTGCAGCCTGGTTTATTTCACAGATTATTTACTGAGTCCTTCTGCAGGTCAAGCACTGTAATCTATCAGGAGACCCGGGAATAAAACAAAATGTTTCTGCTCTCATAACATTCACATTCGGTGAATACGTAGTCTCAGAGTACGGTAGGTCTATGGACAGAGAGAGCAGGCGAGCAGCCACTGTTGCTGTGTCTGCTGTCTGTGTTCTATTTAGGGTTCTCGGGAAAGGACACACTGAGAAAGGAAGGAGAACAAGCCCTGGGGAATCGGGCTCCAGGCAGAGGAAACAGCAAGCATAGAGGGCATCCTGGCCATGTTTGATGAACAGTGAGGAGGCCAGTGTGGCTGGCAGAAGGTAAACCAGGGGAAGGGTGGGAGATGAGGATCGAGGGTCACCAGAAGGCCCGCTCAGACAAGGCATGGTTTTGCACTTTGATTCTATATGGAATGGAAGGAAGGAGTGTAGGAATGGTATCAGAGACAGAGAGTCATGATGATGTGTTTGTTTGTTTGTTTGTTTGTTTGAGACAGGGCTTCTCTGTGTAACTCTGGCTGTCCTAGAACTTACTCTGTAGACCAGACTGCCCTTGAACTTATAGAGATCCCCCTGCCTCTGCTTCTGAGTGCTGGGATAAAAGGCATGCACTACCTCAGCCTGGATGTTCTTAGGGACTCACTCTAGCTGCTGTTTGGAATAGGCTATTGCAATCATGCAAGCGTGACATGAGGATGGCTTCGTTCGGGTGTTAGGGGTAGTGGAGGCAGTAAGACATGGTCAGATCCTGGGTGTCTTTTGAATGTAGACGTGACAAAATTGACTGATAGACTATAATCAGGGGCTATGAGCAGAAGAGTCAGGGTAGCTTCAAGGTTCTTGGCCTGAGTCAGTAGGAGGAATTACCACTGATGGAGGTGGGCCAGGAGGACTGCAGGTATGTCTGGGAGAGGAAGAAAAGCACTTCAATACTGAGCATGTAACGTAAGCCTTCAAGGCATCCAAATAGAGAGGCAGTGGATACAGGAGACTGGAGCCCCCTTGGAAACAGACAGAAGCAATAACTGAACTTGCAGTGATTGGAAGGTCTGACAGCAACAGGGGTGTGTGTGACCACAAAGTGGATGACCAGGGATACAGGGAAAGCATAGAGCAAGGGCTGAACCAGGCTTTTCAACATTTAGAGATCAAGTTAATGAGAAAGAACCTGTAAGGGAGACTGAGTACCAAAAAGAGAAGTAGGAGGACAGGAAAGTGGCATGCAGCCTAACCGTAACCCTAACCCTAAAACCATAACCAATAACCCTAATATTCACATCACTCAGGAGCAGTGGAGAGCCTGGCAGACATGGGTAGAGAAACAGAGGAAGAAAAGAAAAAGCATCAGTGTGTAAATCTGAGGACAGTGAATGTCTAGAATGCTAACACTGGGGAGGCTGGGACAGGAGGATTACAGAGAGTTCAAGGCTAGACTGGCATGCATAGAAAGACTCCATTTCAAAAAAAACAAAAACAAACAAACAAACAAACAAACAAAACCAAAAGACCAATATGGTGGCATATGCCTTTAATCCAAGATCCAATTACACAGTGGCAGAGGCAGGAGGATCTCTGTGAGTTTGAAGCTAGCCTAGTCCATATAGTAAGTTCCAGGACTACATAGTTCTTGTCTCAAGAAAAAAAGAGTGGGTGAGGGTGGGGCGGGTTTTGAAGGGCAGATCAGGTGGCTCAGCACCTGTGTTCTTGCTGCCTGGCCTGACAACCTGAGTCTGATCCCTGAGGACCACAGACAGTATCCACATGGAGGAAGGAGAGAACTGAATGCCATCAGTTGCCCTATGGTCTCAGAATTCCTGCCTGCGCTGTAGCAAGCACGTAAACACGTTCATACACACACACAATAAATAGATAAAAATAGATAAATAGATAAACAAATAAGGGGTGGAGTTTTTTTAAGTCATTACAAAAAAAAAAAAAAAGATTGTGTGCATGGCACCTATACTCTAGAAAGACTGAGGTTAGGATGGGTTCTGCCTGAGCAGGAAGCGACTTGTACTCCCGATCTGCTGTGAGGGTGGAGAGGCAGCTCAGGTTGTTGTTAAGTGAGTCTGAGAATGAGCTGAGAAGATGACGGCCTGGCTAATGATCCCTTGCTCACCGGAGAGGCGCGCGCGCCCAGAATCTGCTGCCTTCAGCTCCCTTCTCAAAGCCTCAGCGCTGGCTCCTTCTGGGAATGCTGCCAGCCCAAGAGAGATGGCTGATTTTTTCTTTTCCTGCCAGAACATTGTCCTGGAGCAGAAAGCTGTCACTAGTGGCCCCAGAAGGGAAGAGGAGGACTGACATGGTGGAGGCAGGAGATGAAAGCCGGGTGGGACTCACGGCCACAGTCACCCCGCTGGCCGTCTGGCTTTTTCCTTGTCTCTTCAGTTTATGTTCTCTTCCAGCCCATTTCAACGTCTGTCCTGCTGCCCTGAACTTTTGGACTCCTCTTCCTCTTCTTCATCCTCCTCATCTTTTTCTTTTTCTTTTCTTTTCTTTTTTTTTTTTTTTTTTTTTTTTGGTTTTTCGAGACAGGGTTTCTCTGTGTAGCCCTGGCTGTCCTGTATCTCACTCTGTAGACCAGGCTGGCCTCGAACTCAGAAATCCTCCTGCCTCTGCCTCCCAAGTTCTGGGATTAAAAGCGTGTGCCACCACTGTCCGGCTTTATCTTTTTCTTCTACTAGAAAATAGCATCTGTTGACGATGGCCTTTTCCTGGAACTAACACAACAAGCACATTGGTTCAGCTTAGTTCAGTTCAGTCGGCTCAGAGGGCACCTGGCTGTGTAAAAACCATTGTTTTAGCCAGCCTTCTTTTTCCCTCCTGTCTCTGTCCTCACCATCCACTGAATTCAGCCAGGCCTTGGCTCTCTCCTCAGCTTTTTCTCTCTTCTCCTGTCTCCTCTGTCAGTGATTTTTCAGAACTGATCTGAAAAAAATTTATCTACCACTTAACTGATCTCCGCTCTTTGACACACATCTCTGCTCCAGCCAGCTCCCTGCACCTAAGGCCTAGTACCTAGTACTTAGTACCTAGTACCTAGTACCTAGTACTTTCTTAGCCCTCAGCTCCAATCTGACCAGGAAACTGAACCTGGACATCCTCTTTCCGATCCCAGCGTCGACCCTCTAACCCCCATACTCCTTCCCACATCGTGTCTCTCTATGGAGCCTCAGTCTCCAGAATTTGCTCCTAAGCTGTCACCCAAGCCTGTTTGGTGCCCTGCCTCTTTCAGCAATGATGGTCAGCTGGCCACCGCCTCCCCTCAAAGGCCGACGGCTATCCCTGTCCTCAGCTGTGTCCTCTTGACACAGCTTGAGCACTCTACTCTGGATTGATCTCCCTACTTTTCTGCTCCTGTGCCCAGAAAAATATCACGCCAAGCCACTGGAGGAATTAGACAAATTGATGCACAGCTACATTTGCACTCTGGAGTCTTCCACGTGCTTCCGACTCAGTCACTCTCAGCAGCCGGCTGAAACCGCATCCCCCCCCCACACACACACACCCCGAAAATGAAGACAATCAGGAAGAAGCCATCTAGTCAGCTCTGCCTAGCCCCACCCCCACCCTCACCCCGCAGTCAGTCCTACCTATCTCTGCCCAGCTGTGTTAGCCCTCCCAGTCACAGCTAAAGGTTGTGTGTGTTCCCATCTGACAAGCTCTTCAGGGGGAAAACTCACTCCATCACTAATTGCCTCTCCTCTACACTCCCATCCCTATTTCTCTTAATGATTTTCCTCAAGCCTATAGCCAAAAATCAAGATCTCTGCCAAAAAAAAAAAAAAAAAAAAAAAAAAAAAAAAAACATACAGCAAAACCCAAGCCCACCCCACCCTACAGCTGCCACCTCATCCAGCCTCTGGGTTTCACTTCCATTCCTCCCAGGAGTGGTTCAGGCACTCAAGGTACCTTATTCTTTGTCCCCAGTTACTCCATGTTGCTTTTCTGTTCTCATCTGAGGGACATCTCTGACGCAGGTGATTAGCTCTACCCTCTGGCCTCTGTGCACTCCATGTCTCTACTTTCACCCCAGCCATCCTGACGCCTGCTGTTCCTTGACTTCCTGTGCGTTGTGGCTTCGGATGCCTGGAGACGCTGTCCCCATTTATCTCCCAACCCTTGTTCCCCTTCCAAATGTAACCCAGGAGGGTGTGCTTTCAGTCAGCTTGCCTGCCATCCTCCCACTTGCCATTGTTACAGCCTTCGACAATGCCTGTCCCCTCACTATATTGAACTGAACCCCAAGCTGGTCTCAAACTCAGGATCCTCCTGCCTCATAGGCATGTGCTGCGGTGACCAGCCCAGCTATTCCCTTTTAACCCTCTGGGTAGCTGATTCTATTTAACATCCTAAGGCTGGGGTGTCCGTCTCAGGCTCTTCTCTCTACTCAGCCGACATGGTCTTCCCACGCATTGTTGTAAACACCATAAAGACACTTCTGGCTTCCACATTTCTATCTGAATCCAATCTCTCCCTTGGACTTTGCACACGAATAGTCCATGTCCATTCGATACTTGATAGCATCTCAGACTTTATGTGGCCAAAATAGATTTTCAAAAACTCCTTGAGTTTCACCTCCAAATCTGTTTACCCTCAGCCTTCCCTGTGTCTGGGTCAGGCTCTCTCCATTGCTGTGCCCCAAAAGCTAGCATGGAGTGACCAACTGTTCCAGTCTGCTTTGAATAGTGCTGGGTTTAGCCTTGAAAATCTGCACCACGAAGCGTCTTGATCTCAGGCCATGAGGATGGTAGATCTTCCTGTGCAGAATTCTGGATTCCTTTCTGCTTGGTTGGTTTTGTTTCAGGAAGGGTCAGTAGCCTTAGGTTGTTTGGAATTCCTTTTTTCACTAAAGATGACTTTTTAACATTTATCAAGTATGCACACACTTGAAAGTCAAAGGATGATCTATGGAGGTCAACTTTCTCCTTCTACCACGTGGGTCCCATTGATCAAATTCAGGTTGTCTGACTTGACAGAAAGCACCTTCACTTGCTAAGCCACCATGTAAACCCAATCTTGAACTTCTGACCCTCCTTCCTTTATCTCCTGAGTGCCAGGATTATAGGCATGCACCACCGTGACCAGTTTATGTGGTGCTGGGGTCCTAAGTTAGGCAAGCACGCTACTAAATGAGCTAGGCCCCAGCTCCCAGCTCCCAGCTCCCAGCTCCCAGCTCCCAGCTCCCAGCTCCCAGCTCCCAGCTCCCAGCTCCCAGCTCCCAGCTCCCAGCTCCCAGCTCCCAGCTCCCAGCTCCCAGCTCCCAGCTCCCAGCTCCCAGCTCCCAGCTCCCAGCTCCCAGCTCCCAGCTCCCAGCTCCCAGCTCCCAGCTCCCAGCTCCCAGCTCCCAGCTCCCAGCTCCCAGCTCCCAGCTCCCAGCTCCCAGCTCCCAGCTCCCAGCTCCCAGCTCCCAGCTCCCAGCTCCCAGCTCCCAGCTCCCAGCTCCCAGCTCCCAGCTCCCAGCTCCCAGCTCCCAGCTCCCAGCTCCCAGCTCCCAGCTCCTCTCTGTCCTCCAAACAGCTTTCTTTCCACTTCCTCTACCACCTGGTCCAGACCCTCCCAAGTCCCACCTACACCATCTAACTATCTCTTCTTCCAGTCCCCACTGTATTTTTTTTAAAGATTTACTTATTTATTTTATCTATACGAGTACAATGTAGCTGTCTTCTGACACACCAGAAGAGGGCATCTCATTCATACATATAGTTGTCCCCATCATGTGGTTGATGAGACTTGAACTCAGAACCTCTTAACACTCAGTCAGTGCTCTTAACTACAGAGCCATCTCTCCAGCCCCCTCTGCACTGCATTTTTACATAATAGCTAAAGGAGTTGTCCAGAGAGAAAATACAACGCTCACGTGCCCATCAGAGATAGCTCATCGCTTGTACTTAAAATAAACGGGGCTCATTCGCTTGACCACTGTCATTCCATCTTCTCAGCCTTCGACCTCTCCTGTTCACCTGTGGAGGCCTCACCCAGCTATAGCTCCCATGTCATGCTCCGAGTGTCTCCCTACCGTGTGGCCTTGTCCTACGCTCTCGTGGCTTGCCCCGCTGCCTGAATGCTCTTGTTGCTTTTTTTTTTTTTTTTTAAATCTCTACCACTTACATAAGTTCCTTGAGAGCAGAAACCTTGCTCAAATCTGTGTTTCTTGCACTTGTCCGTGTGTTTCTCACACACTAGAAGTGCTCAGTAAATATTTGTTGAGTAAATGAATACGAAGCTTATGGAACCTGTCGTTGTGCTTAAAAAAAAAAAAAAAAAAAAAAAAAACCAACAGAAAGGAAACCAGTCAAGCTCAGTGCTAGGCATTGGGCTCGCCTTGGTAACTAAGGCGGTAGAGTTCTTTGTCTGTTGTTTGTTTTGATCTAGAGAGAAACAGATGCATAAATCTACCTTTGTTTTTAAGGGCTCCCTACAGAGACCAAGCTAGCCTTGTGCTCATAGAGATCCAACTGCCTCTGCCTCCGAGTGCTCAGACTAAAGATATGGGCCACTGTGTCCAGCCTGTAAATCAACCTTTTAAACTAAATATGGGTTATGGCTACAAGCCTGCTGGGTAAGAAACGTCCTGTTCATTCTCTTAACTAAGTAAGGCCTGCTTTAAGTCCCTCTCCCAGAAAGCATCAGACTCTATGTGAACTATCATTGAGTTTCTCACTCTAATCCCTAGAGGCATAAAGTGCCTCAGGAAGACTCCCCTTGTCTTCTGTCCCACCTGCTCCTGGCTCCTGCTTCCGGTCAAGCTTGGACCTCAGGAAAAGGACAGATAAGAGAGGTTGGTGTGTGTGTCAGGGATCCTTCTCAATCCCCCATGCCATTTGTAGCTCAAGAGAAAACTTCAGCTCTGGTCTAAGAGCTCTACCCTTCCTCCCTTCAACCCTTCCATTCTTTCTTCCCAGAGACTAACTCACAAACTCTCCCTCAGGTGGCCCAGCTCGCTCCTTCCAGAACTGCTCAGTTGTCCTATAAACAAGAATCCTTACATCTACCCCCTACCAATGACTGCTTATCAGAATTCCTCAACAGTGCCATGCATGACCCTCCTTGTCACCAAGCATGAGAAGTCCTTCATGACTTCTCCTTTCTCTAGTTGGCCGCTGAATCCTGGCAACAACCATATCTGGGACCATGCCTTTGCCTAGCGTCACACCGTGTAACCTCACCAGTCCGTTCCTACACTCACACCTGGAACACTTCATTTTATCTGTCTGTTCTAGCTGTTTCTCAGTTCAGTCATCCCTTCTGTCAAATGACAGAAGCATTCCAGAAGAGTCATTCTGACCATGTCATTTGCCTGGTGGCTTGTCACTTTACAGATGTTGACACGGACCCAATTTGCTAACTCAGCATCCAAAGTACTATATCGTACTGGGGCTCAAGCCTTCGTGGCAAAACTTGCCCTCTCCTCTTCTTCCATATTTTTCTATTTGAAACATCCTTTGCTGCTCAACTTTTAACTGCCCGTAGTCAATCTGATCAACCACATTTATCATTTATTTTCCAGAGTCCAAATATCACTCCTTCTAATCCAAAAAGAGGGAGTAAGAGGGAATAAGTGTTCCCTAGAGAGGGGGAGGGGATGGAGAGCCAACGACATGGACCCTGGACCCAAACTGGCTTTAACCTTAGTGCTCTGCTATTTTCTAGTTATGTAATATGAATAGGTTGAATGAGTTACCAGGCTTCAAATGCCTCATCTCTAAGCTGGGAGATATATCTTTTTTTTTTCCTGTTTTTTTTTTTTAAAGGATTTACTTATTTATTTCATGTATGTGAGTATACTGTCGCTGTCTTCAGACACACCAGAAGACGGCATTCGTGCCCATTACAGAAGGTTGTGAGCCACCATGTGGTTGCTGGGACGTGAACTCAGGACCTCTGGAAGAGCAGTCAGTGCTCTTAACCACTGAGCCATCTCTCCAGCCCCCGATGTATATATATATATATATGTATATGTATATGTATATGTATATATATTCATATATATATATATTACACAATAAACATGGTATATGATATCAGTGTTTGATATCATAAACCAAATGCAGTACTAAAAACTTTTCATGTAGTTTGAGGCCAGCTTGTCTACAGAGTGAATTCTAGGATATCCAGGACTACACAGAGAAACCCTGACTCAAAAAAAAAAAAAAAAAGCTTTTCACAACTATCTAACTTAATTATTCTAATTACTCTAAGTTATTCAAATTCCAATTACTCTAAATTATTCTAATTTTATAGATAACCTCTTTTTTTTCAACTTTTTTTTATGTTATGTATATCTTGCTTGTACACCTGCATGCCAGAAGAGGGCCCAAGAGCTCATTATAAATGGTTGTGAGCCACCATGTAATTGCTGGGACTTAAACTCAGGACCTCTGGAAGAACAACCAGTGCTTTTAAGCACTGAGCCATCTCTCCAGCCCTATAGATGGCTTCTTAAGACTAAAGTACTTTACTCACAGCTCACAACTGGTGGCCATGGGAAGCTGAGGCTCAAGCCCATTTTTTTTCCCCTGAACCACTGTCAAGTTCTTTTAATACTAAAAAAGCCATGGGAAGGAAACCAGAGCAACCCATCTCTCCAACTGACTCTTCGGTTGAGTTCTAATGAAGCCTGGAGAGAAATACAGAATCAGGAAACTAAGAATAAGCTATCTGGCTTGGTGGTGCACACCTGGAATGCCAACACTTGGGAAGCTGAGGCAGAAGGACTTGAAGTTCAAAGCCAGCCTCAGCTACAAGTGGAGCTCCAGAAGTAGACTGTGCTTCTGACGTGTTGTCTCAGAAATAAACAGGCATTCACACAAACAAACACCACACACAGACATTCACACGCATTCACACACATAAACACAGGCATTTCATACACTCACAGGGCATTCACATACACAAACACACACATTCAAACATACGCACACCACACACAGCCTTTCACACACACTCACACACAAAAATACAAATATTCATACACTCACACTGAAGTGTTTATAAAAAGATAAAGAGACAAAGAGAGTATGTTCTGTGGGTGTGTGGTGAGGTATGGGGAAGGGGATGTCTCAGCGGGCCCATGTAGAGGTATCTCTTCCCATTAGGGACCAGTCACACACCGGTATAGTATAGAATAGAGTTTATTGAGGGCATGGGGAGGGGAGCCAGGAGGGTAGTAGAGGCAGAGAGAGAGAGAGAGAGAGAGAGAGAGAGAGAGAGAGAGAGAGAGAGAGAGGTAGAGAAGCAGAGAAGCAGAGGAGCAGAGGAGTGGAGGGGGGGGACAGAGAGGCAAGAGGGTAAGAGGGTAAGAGTAAGAGAGAGAGGGTAAGAGAGAGAGGAGGGGGCAAGCAGCCCCTTTTATAGTGGACCAGGCCTACCTGGCTGTTGCTAGGTAACTGTGGGGAGGAGCATACCTGGCTGTTGCTAGGTAACTGTGGGGCGGAGCATACCTGGCTGTTGCTAGGTAACTGTGGAGGTGGAGTTTAGACAGAATACTAACACACTCGCCACACAGACATTCATTCACACAGAGAGAGACACACTGTAGTCGCCTGCGGCCAGGGACCAACCAGATTCTCCTGAAAGAGAATGAAATGAAATGAAAAAGTGACGGAGGGCGAGAAAAGATGAAGCCGAGACAAAGTTGTCGGATCAAGTTTAATGTTCAGCTCTTAATTTAAAGGGAAAGCCCCACTGAATCCCTTCTTGTTTTAGCCTGCGATGGGTGGGAGAACCCATCCTTGGTCACTGCTGGAGATGGGTGAGGGAACCCATCCTTAGTCACAGCCGGAGATGTCTCAAGACATGCGCAGCAGGCAGTTATTCTTCTAAGTTCCTGTAGCAGGCTGTGCGTGCAGCCAAGGTGGGTAACTCCACTTAGGTCCTATTATTTGGTCTATTGTGGTAAACAAGGTCTTTCAGGCCTGCTCAAGCCTGGGGAGAGGACACACCACACCACACAGACATACACCCTCACACATACAAAGGTTTTCAGTAAAAAGTTAGGCTGAGCCTAATAAAATCAGTCTAAGAACAGCTACTTGCCTCTCTCCCTGATTCCCGTGGACACAGTGTAAGCAGCTGCATCACCCACCACAACTGCCCTGCCATAACTAATTGTGAATCAAAATAAAGTTTTCCTTCCTTAAAGAAAAAAAAAAATCTGGGAGCTGGAGAGATGGCTCAGAGGTTGAGAGCACTGACTGCTCTTCCAGAGGTCCTGAGTTCAATTCCCAGTAACCACATGGTGGTTCACAACCATCTGTAATGAGATTTGGCGCCCTCTTCTGGCATGCAGGTATATATGCAGGGAGAACACTGTATATAATAAACAATAAATCTTTTTTTAAAAAATCCCATCTACAAAAAATACTAGATATAGTCACTATGTGGTAAATAACAATTATTTTCTATTTGTTAAAAAAAAAGATAGATCTAGAAATAAACAAACAGGCCAGAAAGATGACTCAGCTAATCCGGGACCTGCAATTAGTTTCCAGCACCCACATTGCCACTCATAACCACCTGTAAGCCCAGCTCTGTGAGATCTGACAGCCTCTTCCTGCCTCCATAAGTACTTGCTCAGGCAAACACGTGCATACCCACAAATAAAAATAAAATGAAGATTAATCTTTTTAAAAAAGGATTTATTCATTTATTTTATGTGAGTACGCTGTTGCTCTCTTCAG